>NC_134457.1:83451647-83809772 GCF_047948215.1 Lycorma delicatula | reverse complement strand
CTACTGCCCTTACTGTTGCGATCCGGATACCCCAGAACACGTGGTGTTCTGGTCCCGCAATGGGATGAATATGGCCTGGCTTGATCGGCGATTACCGGACCGTTCAGCGTGGAGAACATCATCGCCACCATGTTGTGCAGCCCCAAGAGTTTTGATACCATCGCAGGGTTCGTGACGAGGGTTCTTCAGGAGAAGGATTGGTGAGCTCAGGGATGAGGGAAAACCCTCTGCAGAGCTGCCGTTCGCACGTGCTTGCACGAGTGAGCAGTAGCGATGAGGCACGGGGACTCTCTCACTCCCGAGTGAAAAAAACCGAGTCGCGGCTCCCGGAGTGGGTACCCTGGGATGGCATAGTCGGGCTTTGAGGATCCTAATCTGGGAGTTTGAGGCTGGCGCAAAATGAGATCCGACCGGCGGTTCGTTAGAGTAAATGACACTCCCCTGGGCTGTGTAATACTTAACTGCAGGATGTGGCCCGGGGAGAAAAAAATCAGAGGTTAATAATTATTAATAAATAAAAAAAAAGGAGATGAAAACTGATTCGAATCTATGTGCCTTCTCCTTGTAATATCCAAATATTTCATTAATTAAAATTTCATATCGCTATAACTCTGGAGCCAATGAAAATAAGTATCACTTATAAATATCGTTGAAAAGCTCTCAATGAGAGCTTACTACTGCAGTTCTTTTTGGATTTTTGGCTTTTTTGGACACTTTTGGTTTAATCGATTGCGAAAAAAAAGGGAGGTGCACAATTAGATGTTACATCAGTCCTAAATCCAAAATTTCAATATCTTACAGCTAATCGTTTTAGAGTTACGTGAGATAAATACGTACGTACAGACGTCACGCCGAAACTAGTCAAAATGGAGTCAGGGACAGTCAAAATGGATATTCCGTTGAAACAACGAATATAAACGGTTCTGAAAACCGAAATTTTCCGTGATCACAATACTTCCTTTATACCATAGAAGGAATTCTTAACTGCTTTTACAAAATTTTTCATTAGTCCTAGCTTGATACGGAGAGGGGGTAAAAATATTTTTTTGGGTTCAACTAAGGACTCATGAATAACCATTTTTCCCATTTGGACTAAAGTTATCTCGTTTCTTCCACTCTTTGGTAACATAATGTTTATCCCTAGCACCCTAGGTCTATCCCAAGTAGAACCACTTTTAAACTGTACTTGGACGAATCTATGAAAAGGCGCCAGTCCTCAGATTTATTTTAATTTTAAAATTAATTTTCCCCACTCCTCCAAAGATTTTAATTATTATAATTTAATTAGATTAACAAAAATATCCTCAAATATTGTTTAAAATTATAAATAGAAGAATCAAGAAAAAAATATTTAAAATTACAATATAAAGAAATAAACCGAAATAATTAAAACCGACTCATGCATTCAACTTCTCTAATTTGCAATTCAGTTAGAAAACTGCTTGGCGGTGCTCATTACAGTAGATATCATGATTAACGCGTTAGTCGTTTCCTTATATTGCAGGACAATTGAATGATGTACCGATTCAATTACTGACTCGGTAAACGCATCGGTCAAAACAGGTGTGTGTGTCATTACCCTTAGGTAATCCAAATTGAAAACAAAGTGACCTTAAACACAACTAAACCACTAAAACCTCAACTTCAGATTACCCACTACGATAAAATGCACACCGTTTATACAGAGTGATTCACGAAGAATGTAACAAACACTCACTCATTTTTTTTTTGGGGGGGACAGAAAATACTTTGGCGTTATCATCGCCCGGATTAAAATTTTATAAAATAAAAGAAACAGATTAGCTTAAAAACTAAGAAATTAAACAAAAACTTACAATTAATATCACAGATAAAATTCCTCTTAAAAACTATTTAAAACTAATATAACAGCCGTATAGTTTGAATTAAAACTAAGCCTAAAGATAAAACAAAGAGAAGTAACAAAAATTTAATTAGAAGTAAAATATAAATTAAAGTCCAAGAGAGGTGCTATGTCTCCGTAAGTACCACGACAGCCTGCGGTTTACCATTCTCCCCACCACTTTGCACAAAACGCTTGTCAAAGAGATAGGGCGGTAGCTTGAGGGGCTTCCTTTGTCTTCATCAGGTTTAAGTACTGGTATGACGATGGCTTCTGAGCAGAGCAAAGGGAAAACTTGTGAGGAGAATAGACTGTTATACACAAATATAAATACACAATAGTTGTAGCGCCAAATTAGAAAGGTGTGAGAGGATATTAAGGCGAATGTTGTCAGGTCCAGGGGAGGTGTCACGTGAGTTTTTAAGTGCCTGTGATATCTCGTTGAATGAAAATGGAACGTTTAATTCACCGACCGAATCACCAACGTTTAACGATAGTACTTTCATCTGTAATTTGTATCTGTGAAATTCATTACTGTATGATGAGGTGATGAACACCGAACGGAAACAATCTGCCAAAATACTTGCCATTGTAGAAGGTAATGTAAGGAGTTCTCTTTCATGTATGTGTCAGAGAATGAATTGTTTTTGTGATCCGCAGATTGTACGGATCTTTTTCCACACAGTAGATGTGGGAATAGTGAATGAGATACTGTCCATGTAATTCCTCTATGACTTCCTCCTAGCGTCTAAGAATACCCGACGGCATACCGCTCTAGCCTTACGTTAGAAATCTAGGTGTTCATTTGTAGGCCAACGGCTAAATTTGCGTAGTTCTTGTCATCGATTGCTAATAGCGTTTTAGCAATCAGCTTTCCACCAAGGAACGGAAGGGCGTCTTGGGTTTCCCTATGTTTGTGGGATATATCTATTAGCATTGTCAAGTAACAGAGACATAAAAGAGGTAAGTTCGTCAAGCGAATCTTCACCACCATCATACTATAATGGAAAGGCTTTATAGTAAATGTTCCAATCTGCCTTTTCCACAATCCATCTCCGTGGTCTTTTATTCACCTTGCAGTCGACACCGAAATCTATAGCAAGTGGCCTGTTCTCACTGCCGTCACGGTCGTCACAAGCAGACCAATTGAAACGAGAGAGTAAATTTGGTGAGAAAAGGAGAGGTCGATGTTTGACAGTAAACCAGAAGATGAGGACAAAAATGTGTATGACCAATCAGTAGACAAAAATCCAAGTCTTGTCTCAATCTGTTTATCATATTTTCTCGAGTGGAACAAAAAGATGAACTCTAGGAAATATGGTGGGCATTGAAGTCTCCTACTATTAACAATGGCGGTGGGATTTGCATAAGGAGATTTGATATTTACAGAGAATTGAACCCAGAGTTCGGCGAGAGATACAAATTGCAGATATGCAATTTAAACGGGACTGAAATTTGTATAGCAACAGCAAGAATGAAGGTAGTTGGTTGTAGTCTTATAGCCGACACCTCATTCCGCATAAAAATATCAATACCACCACTCCAATATCTACAAGACATTCGTAACTTTCAGCCTCTGAGTGATACCGCATCTTGCTGTAATAGATGCGTTTCTTGGAAGCACATTATTAATTGTTCATATGCGCGCATCAACACTTTAACATCTTTAATGCGGTACCGAAGACCTCTAACGTTCCAATGAATAATGCTCATAAATAAAAAAAGTTAGATGCAGAAATACAGACAAATATACGACAAAATTAATTACAGGCAATCCCGTTTTTTTTCTAATTTTTATTTTAAGATAATCCGATGCCCTGGAATCGGGTGGTTCCTCTATAAAATCCTCCAGTAAACGTAGTGTTGTGGGGGGAGGAGATTTAGAAAAATGGGAAGTTGCGGACATATACGCTGCTAGGAAGTGTCGGGTGGTAAATGATTTCACCCTTCTTTTTGCCCCTTCGGTAAAATTAAGCTAGGCTACTATTGTTGAAACCTAAGGTAAGGGGTAGATTTATTGGTATTATATGATATCAGAGTTGAAGAATTGAAAAATTAAGATCCCAGAACTGTATTATTTTTAATAGTTTTTGAGAAACATGCTGAAAAAAAAAATTGGGATCGAAAAAGACGCTATTTTATATTTGGCGTAAAATATTCTTGTTAAATGGGTAATAAAAACATAACTTTTTAAATAAAATTTGTAAAGAATTTAATTCCGAATAAAACGATATGAATGAACTCTACAGAAACTAAACACAAGAATTTTGAAGTTTATTAAAAACAAAGTATGGCAGATTTCAACTAGGGATAGAGATAGAACAAACTTAAAACCAATCAAAGACATATCCTCCTTAAGAAAATTTTAAGAGAGGGGATAAACTTTTAATGATCTTATGACAGAAATCTTTTGCAAATATATATTATTTAATAGTAGTTCCCTGTTTATATATAGCAATAAAGTTTATGAATCATTATAGTTAAACTATGTTTCCCGAACTACCTAATTCCTGTTTATTACAGACTTCAAACTTTTGTTTCTAATAAACTAATTTTGTAGCCAGTTTTTAGATAATTTTGGTCAATTTCTTGAATGTTCTGTAAATATAACGAATCAAATTTTTCTTTATCCTAGTTTCAAATTTCCTTTTCGTTATTCTATGTATCCGTAATTGTAATATTGTTCCCAAATCATTTTATAAATACTCGCTTTTTTAACCGGTCTAGTTTTATTTTAGCCTTTCTAGTTTGATTTTTAGACGTAAGAAATCCAACCGGCGACCCTAGTTTGAGTTTCAAGGAGATGCCCCTGCGCTGAGCCATGATTAACTGTTGATCCAGTGCAGGGGTGTAGGGGGAAAAAATAATAAGAAAATATATATGCCTTCGTTGTATGTAACTTTAATCCCCATCACAACAAAAAAGTAGATAAAATAATTTTATTACTACAATTTTCTCCAAAATCGTAACCAAATACTAATGTAATATCACAAAAACATTACATTACATTCACAAGTAGATTAGGGTAAAACGAGTTATACAGCTGTATAAATTAGATTTAAATCCAGAATAATTTATTTACCAAATTTAATACAAGTAAATTTTAATATATTATAAAATAGTAAAATTAACTGTTCGTCAATACAAGTATAATTACTAAATAATTGGGAAATAATTTTCAATTAAATGTTCCTTACAAATTAAAACTGTTAATTAACTATTACGAATTAATGAATGAACTAAACTCATTATCTGTTAACAGTTTAAAACTTAAATTATCCAACTTTTAAAATTCTTTGAGTTTGTCTTTATTTATTTTTTATACTTTCAACTGTAAACTGTCTCCCTTATGTTGTAATATTACTTTATTACTTGTAACATTGTTCCATTATTTCTAAAACATCTCAGTGAAATTTAAGACGTGAGGAAATTAAAGGATATGAAATAAAGTAGTTTCAAAAAAAATAAAAGTTTATTAAACCAGTTCCCTTTGACAACCGAAATTAAACAAAGTTAAATGCATTTTTACTGTATGCCTTTAAAATGTATTAGAAGCTATTAAGCAAAGCACTCGATACAGATTTTAATTTGTATTATGTTTTTTTTTTTAAATAATATCTTTAGAATAAACAAAATCTTTCTATAAATATTAAACTGAGAGATAAAAATTTCTCAATTTATTGTTTATTAGACCAGAAATCTTATACGGAACTGCAACTTTAACAAGAAAATCTTCTAAAAATTTAAATAAAATTCCTAACAGTATTTACGATTCCAGAAAAACAGAAGAAGGATACGGATAAAATCAAATAAGGAAATATTTATAAAAGCCAGAAAGGTTTAAAAAATGCAATTAGTAGAAGAATATTAAAATTCTTTGGACATTTGATACGAATCAGTATAAAAATGTAATAAACTAAAAAATAAAACGATCTACGTTAACAATTTTCGAAAATCTTCAGAAACTAAAAAGCCAAAAGGACAGCATAAATAGCAGATTCAAAATTTAAGGATAAATGAAAAGGGCTGTTTGGATAAAGTGAAATTTATAGAAATAATTTATAATACAAAGGTCCTAGTTAATTAATGAAGAAAAGCACCAAAATAAAATGGATAGAAAAAGCAAAACGTTAACTTTCCGAAAAAATGAAGGAAATTTTGGAAAGAAGCAAAAAATAAATGATATTGGCATGATCCGTAGTAGACCGCTTCGAAAATAAAATAAAAAACTTTTGTAATCTTTTTTTTGGTATTTTAAGCAAACAAAAACAAATGATATCTTTACAAAATTTGTACATGTAAAATAGATTGAACTTCGATTGGAAAATATTTGTTTATGAATTATTAAAAATTTTTACATTGTTATCTTTCTACCAAAGATTTTTTTCACGTTTTTACAAATAAAATTTTACTTTATAAGACGAATATACACCTTGATTATATTTTTAATTATTTGAGTAAATACTACTTTCCCTAGAAAATGACTCCCGAGTCATTTTATACCCTCATCAAGATTTAGGTTTTTTTCAAGGAGATTTAGTACCTTCATCAAATTTTGAATAATGTAAATTATTTACGTAAATTCATATAATTATATTATTTTGAAACTCAAATATCCATCTGAAAAAAATTTGATGTGGACACTACATGACTTCCTTGTACACCTATTAAATTACATATACACATTTTTTTTTTAAATGAAAAGTACATAAAATTTTATTTTATTAATAACTTCTGATATTTTTCCATTTTTTTTTTTTATTGTTATTGAATTATTATTTATCGTTAATATTTTTTTTTTTACAATCAGAGGTTAACAATTATTAATAAATCAGTATATTTAAATTTAAAAAAAGGAGATAAAGTCTAATTCGAACCGATGTGCCTTCCCATTCAAAGATTCAAATATTTCATTAATTAAAATTTAATTTGGCCATAACTCTGGAACCAATGAAAATAAATACCACTTACGATATATCGTTGAAAAGCTCTCAATGAGAGCTTAAAAAAACTTCCAAATCCAAATTTGTTTGGAGTTTGGGCTTTTTTGGTTCAGTTGATTGCAATCAAAAGGGGAGGTACACAAGTAGATGTTACAACAGTTTTAAATCCAAAATTTCAACATCCTACGGCTTAATCGTTTTTGAATTACGCGAGATGCATACATACATCTCGCGTAAAATTTAAACTAAAAGTAAAATTTAAGTAAAGTTTAAGTAAAATTTTATTTGGTACATACGTACGTACAGACGTCACGTCGAAATTAGTCAAAATGGACTCAATTATCGTCAAAATGGATATTTCCGTTGAAATCTGAAAACCGAAATTTTTCGCCCAATACTTCCTTTACTTCGTACAAGTAGTAAAAATATAATTTGATGTTAGTGATGACAACGAATATTATAGTTATAAATTTTTATTACATTTATTTTTAATAAATTTAAATTTCAACTTTAAATTAACTTTAAATTAAAATTCAAAATAAAGAAATAATAAAATCAAGATATAATTTAATATAAATTTCAGTTATCTGTGACAAATTTAAATTATATATGTTAAATTTAAAGTTTGAAATAAGTTTTGCACAATATTTAATTTATTTAATCTCTCTCTGGTGTTTTTTTTCGTTTACGACAAATCAGTGTCTTTAACCTGATACCGGGATTGTTAATGATTTGTTGTGTTTATTTCACACTTAGCCGTTCGCTGTAGGGGCCCTATTCGTTTATCTGTAAGTCGAATAATGTGTTTGCTAATGAAAACAGTCCGACACAGCGAACGAGCTAGATTACGTTTCAATTCAACGATATAGCCGGGCGTGGAATGATTGTGACTGTAAATTGTGCCTATCCGAGCACGATAGCGTTCGGCCGGTATGAGGTACGGTGGCAAAAAATAACGTCGCGATAGGCGTTCGTTCCCCCTTCTCTCAAACCACGACCGAACTCCTCATCTATCAGCGCTATACAATGTAAATTCTGTTTTCAAATAACCAGCGGCGGCTATTAACGAGAATGCTGTTTCACAGCTATTGTTAGAGTACCGCTTCGAACCGGATTAAAAGCTAACCGGGCTGTACATGGTTACATCCCCTTCGATGACCCTTTCGAGTATGTTACACAACGTTGAAACATAGCTCACAAATAAAAATATTAATCTGCAACTCATAATTAAAAGAAAACATCAACAAACTGACCTCGTTCGTTAAAAGTTCAGACTCTCAATTTTTTATTATTATTATTATTATTATTATTATTTTTTTATTATTATTATTATTATTATTATTATTATTATTATTATTATTATTATTATTATTATTATTATTATTATTATTATTATTATTATTATTATTATTATTATTATTATTATTATTATTATTATTATTATTATTATTATTATTATTATTATTATTATTATTATTATTATTATTATTATTATTATTATTATTATTATTATTATTATTATTATTATTATTATTATTATTATTATTATTATTATTATTATTATTATTATTATTATTATTATTACCTTCTACACCATGCTTCCTTCGGAAAAATACCAAAAGAGAATAGATACAAAAAGAAATTTTATTAAAAATGTTTCTATGAAAAACGAATTTTTTAATAATTGTAAACAATACTCCATTAAAATGAAATTTGTACACAAACAATCACAAAAATCTTTCTCTCTCCTCTATATTACAAACTACCTGCTTATATGTTTTATTCACATGTTTTATTCACGCCATATAATTTGGTGGATGACTGCCGTTATCGTAAAAAAAAGTTGTAAAAGAAGGTAATTACAGCGGTAGAACCAGCCTCAGATTAATAGTAGAAGGAAGATTAAAGAAAAACAAACCAACATACTTGGCGTTTATAGACGTAGAAAAGGCATTCGATAACGTAAACTGGAATAAAATGTTCAGCATTTTAAAAAAATTAGGGTTCAAATACAGAGATAGAAGAACAAAGAATTTTGGTTCCTGAACATGTTAGCAATTGCCAACATGTACAGGAACCAAACAGCAACAGTAACAATTGAAGAACATAAGAAAGAAGCCGTAATAAGAAAAGGAGTCCGACAAGGATGTTCCCTATCACCGTTACTTTTTAATCTTTACATGGAACTAGCAGTTAATGATGTTAAAGAACAATTTAGATTCGGAGTAACAGTACAAGGTGAAAAGATAAAGATGCTACGATTTGCTGATGATATAGTAATTCTAGCCGAGAATAAAAAGGATTTAGAAGAAACAATGAACGGCATAGATGAAGTCCTACGCAAGAACTATCGCATGAAAATAAACAAGAACAAAACAAAAGTAATGAAATGTAGTAGAAATAACAAAGATGGACCACTGAATGTGAAAATAGGAGGAGAAAAGATTATGGAGGTAGAAGAATTTTGTTATTTGGGAAGTAGAATTACTAAAGATGGACGAAGCAGGAGCGATATAAAATGCCGAATAGCACAAGCTAAACGAGCCTTCAGTAAGAAATATAATTTGTTTACATCAAAAATTAATTTAAATGTCAGGAAAAGATTTTTGAAAGTGTATGTTTGGAGTGTCGCTTTATATGGAAGTGAAACTTGGACAATCGGAGTATCTGAGAAGAAAAGATTAGAAGCTTTTGAAATGTGGTGCTATAGGAGAATGTTAAAAATCAGATGGGTGGATAAAGTGACAAATGAAGAGGTATTGCGGCAAATAGATGAAGAAAGAATCATTTGGAAAAATATAGTTAAAAGAAGAGACAGACTTATAGGCCACATACTAAGGCATCCTGGAATAGTCGCTTTAATATTTGAAGGACAGGTAGAAGGAAAAAATTATGTAGGCAGGCCACGTTTGGAATATGTAAAACAAATTGTTAGGGAAGTAGGATGTAGAGGGTATACTGAAATGAAACGACTAGCACTAGATAGGGAATCTTGGAGAGCTGCATCAAACCAAATCAATAGATTAACCGACAATAAAGATGGTTAGGTAGCTCTTTCTTAGATTTAGAAGTTCAAACAATGGATTACTGCTCTAAAATATTCGTTAGTTGATTTCCGCTAGAAATTTCGTTTTTAATAAATTCTGTTTTAGTGAAGTGTAATCAGGTTATAAATTGTTTGCGACATGTATCATAGAATTATTATTTAAATTTGTAAAACTTTTCAAAATATTTTTCCAGCTACTAAAAATTTCCATGTAATTATTTAGTTTACCTTAGAACGGAATTTCATGTATGATAATGTTATTATTTTTGCTGGTATATTTAGCTACAAATACAAAATAAAAGATAGTTAATGCAATAAGGGGAATAAAAATTATCAATTTAATAAACAGTGAAGTGGACAAAATATTTTAAGCTTAGTGCAAATTTCCAGAAAATTTAGCAACAACGTTTGTTAGCTTTTTTAGTTGTGGAAATATTTTTCAACTATTTTTTTAAATATATATAAAATTATTTAGAAAATATAAATAAATTTAAAAAATACAATCGGAGTTTCAAATTGGAAATATAAAGGATCGCAAAATATAAAGTGTGTTTATTTGTGTATTAGACGAAACAAGGCTGCCAAATACGAGTTGATAAGTTTCGATTTTAGCCTTGTCTATAGTTGAGCTACACATAAATTGCTACTCGTAGCTTTTAATGTAAATTTTAATAAACTTAATTTCTTTTTATTTATTATTTTTGTACTGAATAATAATCGAAATACATAGTTAGGAAGAAAATATGACATACGTATGATTTTATCCCGATCATAAAATAATTAATTACGTTCAAAAAAATGTAGATTTTTAATTATTCTATGTTTTTACTTGTAATTTTTTTTTATGTTATCACATGTAATATAAGATCACTGATTTTAAAACTTCATTAGATTTCAAAATAGTAATCTTAACTTTTTTCTTTTTGTTTAATTAAGTAGCGACTGAATTTTATAAAAAGTCATACTTGTTCCATACATTATTCCCGTTTTAATTCAATTAACCAAATATTGATTAGATTAAAAAGTGGATTTTAATATTATATACCGTATGATTAGTGATCGCATTCAACAGGTTGCAGAAAATTCAGGATTTTTAAAAAATTTTAATTAGTGTTATTTAAAAATTTATCGACATACTAATAGTAAAAGAAAATCAGTTAACTGCATTTAAAAATAAATTGGTGAGAGGCGTTTTTTGAATGTTTCAGTAATTTGTTAAAATAGTCTTGTAAACATAATAAAGGCTCTTTATTATCAGCCGAAATCTTGTATTAAATTACAAGAAAACAAGTCTGTTAACTGGTTTAATAGAGGTAGATATTTTATTTATTTTAAATATGAGACTATTCTTTTTAGCAAGATTCATAAATACAAACATACGGATAATTTATATTTTTAACTTTCTAAATATTGGTTTACACAAGTTTAATGTGAAACTTTACATTAGAAAAATAAAACATCCATTAAAAATTAAAACAAATCGATAATGTGCTTAAATGTGAAATATTTATACCTGTTTACATAAACATGATATAAGTATTTCTTGATAAAGATGGTTTCAAAAGGTAAAAAGCAAAATTCACAAAGTTTAAAATTTTGATTATCTTTTTATCAAATAGTTATTTACAAATAATTATATACATTAATTGTAAATTTCCGCCACCTCATAGAACGGTTAAATATAAACATATTTACAAATTTATTTACTCAGAGATAGAATGTGACAAGTTAAGTAGATTCGTAATCAAAATGTCAAAAGTATAGAATATTTCTTATGCCTAAATAAGCCACAAAATTTTATTGATCAGAATAAAGTTTCAGTCTGAAATAACTGGGAAAACGTATTTTTCACTTTCTTAAAAAAAATATGATGTGGACTGCACATGACTTCCTTGTACACCTAATAAATACACATACACATTTTTTTTAAATTAAAGTACATAAAATTATATTTCATTAATAATTTTTGAAATTTTTCATTTTTTTATTAATTTTTATTGTTATTGAAATATTTTTTATCGTAAATTTTTTTTTACAATCGGAAGTTAATTATTCAATATGTTTAAATGAAAAAAAAACGTTAAAAAAAAGGAAATGAAACTTGATTCGAACCAATGTGTCTTTCCCTGTAAGATCCAAATATTTCATTAAATAAAATTTTATTTTCCTATAACTGAAACCCATGAAAATAAGTACCACTTTGATATATCGTTTAACGGCTCTCAATGAGAGTTTACTACAGTCCTAAATTCAAAATTTCAACATCCTACAGCCAATCGTTTTTGAGTTATGCGAAATATATACATACGTACGTATAGACGTCACGCCGAAACTAGAAAAATGGATTCAGGGATGGTCAAAATGGATATTTCTTTTTAAATCTAAAAACCGAAATTTTTCTCGATCACAACACTTCCTTTAGGAAGTAAATAGAATGTTTATCAGAACAAAATCAATCTTCAATCTATATTAAAGAAACAGGGAGATATTAAATCCTGTTAAAAAAAATTTACCGTATACATATTTTTAAAATTTTACCATTTCAATTAAGTAACCAAAAATGTTTTTACATTTAAAATAAATGACGTAATAAGGGAGGAATAGCTAGCTTTCACCCTTTATTAGAGGAGTAGAAGTTTACATTATTTCTTTTTTAATGACTATTGATAAATTTTTTTTAAATATTGTACTTCTTCAACAAATAAGTCTTGCAAATATTTTCATAGTATGATTAATCAACTGAAAAGAAATATGATAAAGAAGAGAATAAACAGAAATATTTAAATTAAATTTAAAACACTATTTTATTTTTATAATCGTTGATAATAGAAAGGAAAAAAGATATATCTTATTGTCCTTTTAACAATGGATTCGGTAAAGCCAAGAAAATTGTAGAGTTCCGTGAATCTCTGGGCGTTCAAGCTCGAGCATCACCTTTGGATCTAACCGAATTCCAAGCCGCGGGCGCGCAACGCCGGTAACGAGATTTCAGCCTTTGTGAAGTGCCACCCTACTACCCCTTTCCATTGCTGTAGTGGCTTCTCATTACACTAGCTTTTTACGGTAAAGTATTTAATTTTTATAATTCTGTTAGATATTAGTTCAACAATACAAATAAAAGAACAGTTAGTTGCCATATTTAACACTCGATTGCCTATTAAATGAAGCATATTTAACGTTATTTACTAAGTCCATATATTTATTAAACAATTAATAAATATGTAGACTATTTTAAATTTTAATAAATTTAAAATTAAATTTTTTAAATTCTGAAAAAATTTAAATAGCTTTATTTTTTAATCAATAATAAAAACAAATATTCGTAGTTAGTCGTTATTTTTGAATAACGAACATTATAGAAGAGAGCTCCTACTGCTAAGATATGCAGCAAATATATGGGCTTTTCCTGTCCATACAAATAACAAACTTTTTAACAACCATCCTTTGACTGCATTATATGAACATCGTGCTACCTATTCCAGACCAACCAGAATTAGGTACGTCGAATTAACAAGAAAATATGAAATTGCTATACCAGAGACATTAACAATTTCTACGAGAGAAATACTGCCATGACATTCGCCAGCGGTAAATACAAAGCTGGATCTCTCTCGGGAAGAAGTAAAATAATAGCCAGCAGTAATCATCCAACAGGAATTTTTGTCAACCATCAGTAGTTACGAAGAACATATTAAAATTTTAACTGACGGTTCTAAAACCGAACATGTTGGATGCTCCATATGTGTAAATGGAGAAGCCCATTTTTGAAACTGCCAGATATGGCCAGTGTTTGTACGGCAGAACTTACTGCCATACAGCAAGCTCTTCGCTACACAGAACACTATTGCGAAGAGAGTGCTAATATTTTCCGATTTGCACTTGTTGCAATAATTCGGAACAAGAACATTAAGAATTCCTAATTGCAAACATCCTGTCTATTTTGTACGTTCTATATCAACGAGAACAGCGATGCGTATTTGTATGGACTCCAGAACATGCTGGTATTGCAGGAAATGAAAGCGCAGACGAAGCTGCCAGAAACGCGACAGTCTGCGATAACTTGGATGTAATTCCTGTACGGGTGGCGGATATTAAAAACTGTCTAAGACAATAAGAAACAGGAGGAAAACTGATT
This sequence comes from Lycorma delicatula, assembly GCF_047948215.1. Classification (NCBI taxonomy): domain Eukaryota; kingdom Metazoa; phylum Arthropoda; class Insecta; order Hemiptera; family Fulgoridae; genus Lycorma; species Lycorma delicatula. The sequence continues at coordinate 83,795,787 of NC_134457.1, read as the reverse complement.
GGAGTAGATTAAATACAAAATTAAACTCAGTCAAAACGTCTCCGTAGAAATGGAAAAGCGTCGGGAAGTTGAGTGACCGAAAACAAGTGACTGTTACCAGACTTAGAATCGATCACACGCGAATAATAAATTCATATTTGTTAACCGGCGAAGAAAGACCAATGTGCGGTGTTTGTAATAAAATACTTATCTAATTAAAAAAGTGTACCATACATGAGGACCTCAGAAAGAGGTTCCGACTAAGAAATGATATTGCTGCTAATCTGAATAATTGAAGAAAAAATAGTTGCTTATTTACACGCCAGTGGACTTCTTAAAAGTATGTAAAAATGAAAATTTTAAAGCTGTGTTAAAGAAACTCTAAGGGGTAGCTTCTATATATATATATATATATATATATATATATATATATATATATATATATATATACAATGGGAGTCTCGAAGCGTGGCACGTATAGTGACGGGAGGTAGCCCTCTTGCCTAGGCCTCTCAGGCTGAAGAGTAGGGGAGTTGGGGCGTATCCGATGATGGCATGGGGGATCCTCGAGGGTGGACTGAGGACGCGGGGCCAAGGTTACGCGCAAGGCATGCCTGGAGCCAAGTTGGTCAGGGCCGGGGAAGGGCAGCCTCCCCGCCGAGGGGTTCTTTGGCCGTCTTGAACAGGTGGTCAAATTGCTCTTATGACGCGGGGGGACCCCGAAGGGTTACGTCCTACAAGACTATTTTTAGGGGGGAATCAACTGCCACGGCATCCTGGGCTAACTGATGTGCTGCTTAACGGTGGTTCTGGTCGCCCCGAGGATGCTTAAATAAAATAATGAAGACAGGATTTTAAAAACATATTTGTATTGTAGACATTATTTTTTCCATACATGTGTTTTAATTTCTCTTTAAATTTTAAGGTCGGGGCCCTTTACACCCCGTAAGTGTTGTCTTAGTGTTTTGTCGTTAAATGTTGTTTAATTTTTTTGTGCTTTTAAACAAAATGTCAGACCCTTTACACCCTCACATATGACAACCATCATGGTGATATAAACCTCTTTTACGAATGTGACGAGGGTTAATGGCTTCAGAAGTCGATGCCCGTAAAAAAAAAATCGATGATATTAATAAGAAGGAAAAAGGCCGAAAGCTAAGACCTTGGTTAAATTATTGAATTACCCGAATTCAAAATAATTATACCAACTGATTACTTACAATCGATGACTTTACATATTAATCATCAATAACATCCACTGAACCTGAAAGAATAACAATATTTTTTTCCAAACTGCTTGCCAATGGAACCAACCAAGCTGGCTGCTCTACCAAAAGAAAAATACTATTCTTTCTGAATCTAACATAAGGCATCGAAAACCTATATCGGTTATATCACTGAGAAAACTTCTTTCGAGTACCTTAGTAACAAATACAAATCCTGAAACATCTGCAAATCACTCCGGGAACTAAGATCCCAGAAAATGACACTGTGCCTTATAATCAGAAGACGTTACAGCAACACATTACAGCTTATATATGTCAAAACTGAAAAAGAGCGTACCTGAACAACTTTAATTAAATTAGAACTGTAGAATAGTAATTCCATATTGGGACACACTATTCAAGGACTGTCCTAACCGTTATCATGTACAGATGAAGGATCGAACATCTTGAAACAAGCGACAGACAGACCCAATAAATCAGTAAGGTATCTCCTTGCTTTAAATGCTTTTTGAGAAATATTTTTATTAAATAACAGTATGAAATCAAACAAAACATTCAAGTCCATAACTGAATCTTCTCTAGATAATCTTTACTGTATTTAAACTTCATACAGTATTTAATTTTCAGTATTTTTCTAGAATATGTAACGACGACAATGGTTTTTTCTTGACTGACGGGTATTCTATTAATTATAAACTATAGTTTACTTTATTATTGTTACTACAAAATAAACTTATCAGATTTACAATTCACCTTAGCGGAAATTTTGGTATTACTCACAAACGAGAATCTTAGAAGAAATAAAGATATTGATTCCATTTATGCAGAGGATGGAAAGCAGAAGATCTGAATTAGAACTCTGAGGAACATCAAATTGAGCAGAATACTTACTAGAAATCCTATCAAACACCTTTATAAAGTTTTGTTCAAAAGGTAGGAATTAACATACTTTATTTGAAACAAAAAAGAGGAAATTTTGTAAAAGTAAATCATGAGTTAGTGTGATTGTCCTTTTGAAAGACGAAATATACATCAACCTTTTTCGTCTTCAGGGCCTACAACCGATAACATTTCATCAAGAGTTGTATCGGTTGACCTCATAGACACAAAACCATGCAGTTAAGGCAAAATACTACGAGATAGAAACGAAAATAAATAATGGTGAGTAATTTCTTCAGACTTTTGAAACAACATTCAACACTGATACAGGCCTGTAGTTTGAAATTAAATGGAGATCTCCTTTTTTAGGAACAAGGGAATCCAGACCTTCCTTCCAATAATTAGGTTGAGGTTCTAAGGAATGTGAGAATAAGTAAACTTTTTTATTTTAATTTTTCCAATTAATTCTTTTAAAATCTGATTATAAAAATCTTTCCAATTTTTAGAATTTTTGGTTTATTTAAATTTGAATATTAGAATAACTTCAAATTGTTAAGTTACAAAAATTCAATACTAAGTAAACATGACACTAATTAAATAAATAATCTGGGCGATCTCCAGATTTCTATAACTTCACTATAAACAATTTTTTATTCGCATAATATTTTTACCTTTTTCATTAAGTTAGTTTTAATTTAATGTAAAGGAACCCCCCCCCCTATCTTTTAACGAATATTTTCCTACGAAACAAACATGCACACATAGCACAAATAAATACGAACTGGAAAATGATTTACTTAAAGATATTCATTAAAATGTGATTAAATTTACTCCTATGCTTACAAAATTCAATACAAAAGTGAATACAAATTAAAGGATCCCCCTATAAACCAACTTGTATTTAAATAACAGAATAGTGCACTTAATTTTATAGAGATAAAGAGAAGTAACCGTAGAAGGAAATAAAGGAGATTTTAGAGAATGATAGAAAACGATAAGAAAGGGGGTACGGGCAGATATTTAGACAAAGAGAGAAAATTATAGATACAATTTGAGAAAGATAGAGCGAGAGTGGGAAGGAGAGAATATTCCTTTGAGAGAGGCCGGGCAGCAGCACATCATTAAATAGGAAAGGGTATACCGACCGAATGCTTCTCTTATTTGCAATCTGTTCACACAAAGGATTAATAACGCCTTTCCTAATGACGTTTTGTTCTCAATCAACTCAAACATTTATGAGGATGTAAATATTACTAAATGAACTAACGAAATTCTAACGTCTTCTCTAGAGTTATATATATATATATATATATATATATATATATATATATATATATATATATATATATTCTTGTGTAATGTAATAGCGTTATACGTAGACCCTATAATGCAATATTTGAATTTCATTTATTTTCTAATTTAAAGTGAAAATGAACATATTCATCAAAGATTTACGGCTAATAATGAAAGTCGTTTTAGTATATTTTCTTGTAATTAATTAAATCAATTAGAAAATACTCGTAATAATTATTTTTAAAGAGTTAGTGTTAAAAATTTACGAAAAATTGTCTAAAAATTTGTTATTTGTACAACACTTTATTAAATACCAAAGTAGTGCAGATACAAAATATTATACTTATTTGTAAGTATAAAAATAGTTTATAATTATTGTTTAATTATTATTATTATTTTAATATTATTTATAAGAAAATTATTCTTTCTTGTACCGTACTTGAACTTAAAAGAATCTGAAGGTTCACTTTTGCGCGATCGGACAGTTAAAAAGAGGTGCTGGGTTTGTTCAGCGGAAACCCATCCAACCTGATGACACTAATGATATTCAGTTCCTAGCATCCTCAGCGGGACCCAACCGGGACAGATATAAATCCTAAAAAAAGCAAAAATAAGGAACAAAAGTTCAAGGATAAGATGTAAACAATTGAGTTGTGAGGTAGAACTATCCCCATAACTATAGAAAAAAACCCAATCAAAGGAAAAATTCGACTTTTCCCTAGGGCTTTCCCTTATTCCACCAAAATTCAAGTAATTTAACCCGGAAGTAACGACATATTACTAATAAAATATTCTGATCGACTTAAATATATGCGGTAACATTCGCATTTGCTTCAAAAATTAAAATTACATTGGTGAATCAGGACAGAACTGCTAAAGGAACGTCATCCACCTCAGAAATTTTGAGTGGTATACCACAAACCGCTTATCTAAATTATAAACCGTTCAATCAATTATGTTTCTTGTTAGTAATAGTGAAAAATTTATCTGATTAGATTGATGGATCATACGCGGTAACAGAAATATACCTGTTCTTCGCAAGCCAAGAGCCTAATTTTTATACTTAGGAACCTCTCTTTTTTAATAGATTAAACTAATTTTTTGCTTACATTTTTAAACGCTCCATTAAGAATAATTGTGCCAAATCTTAGTTTTTTAGCTATTTTAATTCGGAAAAAACTAATCATGATTAAACCTTAATTGTATTAATATGCGTTAATCGTATATATTATATATCGCTATCAAGTTGTGTGTTCCTGACGTTTTCAAAATGTAAACTAAAGATAGAAAATCTATATAAAAAGTTGTATTTCTTAAGTATGATTGAAAATAAAATTCGTACGTTTTTATAGAATATTCTATCAAAATCAATTCTTAGTTTCTTCAATGTGTTAAAAAGAGAATAATATTTAATTTATTCCTATCCCGTTTCATATGTTTCTTTAGGGGCTGATGAGTAAAGCCCGAATTACTGTCATTATTTATTATTGTCATTAATATTATTGTTATTTATATTATTGTCATTTACTTATTATATTGTCATTATTTTTAAAGTAAAAAACCGTTAGTTTCTATCACAAATGTATTGAAAATATATGGTAACTATTAAATTCGCCGTTGATATTACTTAAAAGCTTTTATGGTAAAAAAAATCTGAGATAAGTTTTCAGAGAATATTTGTGTAAGAAATATTCTCAGCTGTAAACTCATGTTTTTATTGCAACAGGTTCAGAAGTTAATTATAGGATAGAAAAATTAATCCCAACTATCCCTTTTAAAGATGGTTTAAGGGGTACTTGTAAAATTGGAAAGATATTACTTAAAATATTGTTAAATTAACAATTCCTGATAAATTTCAGAGTTGTTATCTCAAACGGAACAAAAAAATCGATTCTCACTTTTTTCGCACTTACCGGTAAACTAAAAAAAGTTCTTTATAGAGAGTACCTTAATATTTGAGAATATTATCTCTTCCAGTTTTGATAATTCCCTTAGCTCTTTCTAATCTTACATGAATTACTAGGAATAATACAAATATTTTTTGTTTATTTTCCGTAAAATAATTTTTATAAATTACTTTACTAAGTTTCCTTTCTGGGTATTTCGGAAATGGAGGAGAGACTTAATGATGATAATTTCATTAAATTCTTCCTTTTTTCTCAGTAATATATAATTTTATAGATGAATAAACACGAAATTCACAACTTATGTTCACACTATCTCTTATTATTTTTTTTTAAATATTGACGTTTTCAGGTGGATGTCTTCACTCCCAAGAAACATCTCTAAAATATTCAGTTACTAAAAGTTAACTTCTTGTGGTAGTGCTGTTGGGCAATACCTTGAAAATGAAATCCTGTATAATGAACAAGAAGATTCTAGGACTCTACCAATGAATGTTTTCTTTAGCTTCTATTTTTATTTATTTGCTATGTGCAGGGTATTGATTACACGAATACCAATTGGAATTACTTTGAAAGCTAGATAGTAGATATATTATAGCTGGAAAAGTGATTCTTATATTTTTACAACTTCATATGTTTAATATTCATTATTGGTTGTAATCTATTAATAAATAGATAATTTGTTCTGAAATTCGTATACTGAATTTTAAATGGATCATGCATACCGACTCACCCGAAACATTCATAATAAAAAATGCATCTCCATCGACGCCAAGTTCTGCCGCTAGAACATCATCTATCCGAATGCTTGTATGCAGCAGAATTCCTTCGAACATTAACAAATACTCGACACTCAACAAGTTGAACGCAAAAAAAGACGATCCTCAAGAAAATCGTAGGTCCAAGGAAAACCCTTAATAACTACAAACTCTGGACCGACAAGAACCTCTACATTCACTGTGAGAAACTAACCGATATAAACCGAAAACGCAAATCTAATTCTACGGACAAATTTCTCACATGAATGATATAAACCTCACGAAACTTATCAGCACTTACATCAAAACTCAAAAGAACAATATATGAATCGTCGACATCCGTAAAAATATGCAAACAATAAACATTACCGAAAATAAACACAATACTGGACATACGTTGAGAAAAAGAATTTCAATGAATTCAGCATCTTGGCGTGGTCTGAGGAGAAAAAACACTTCTACTCAAAACAAAAAAAAAAGAAGAAAATTACTGCAATAAAAATATTTTAAACCATATGTACCATTGTTCACTCAGTCCATGGATGGGCTTGAATCAAGGAAAAAATGTCAGAAGTGGATAATTATACAATTCCACAAATATAAAGAAGGAACTTCACAGAATTTTTCTAGTTGTATCAAGGAAAACCATGGTAAAACTTCATCGGAGTAGCATCACAGAATATATAATTAATTAAAAGACAAAAAATTGATACGATTAGTCAGAAATTCACGGGTGCAAAGATTTTCATAAAAATATTAGTGTGAAATTTTTATATCTTCTTTATCATACAAATATCCCCCATCTCATTAAGAGGTTAAATATTAGAAAATTTACAAATTTCTTTTCTCAGAGATAGTTAATTAAATTTTCAAAACTAATATTTGTTTTCTAATGACAATACCTTTGATATTAATTTCGCCTATTCAGCACTTTTTGTGGGAATGTCAATACAATGAATAGAAATTTAATTAACAGGATTAAAAGAAATTCACAATGAATAAAATTTAAATATTTGTTTGTAAAAGATGAAAAATATTCGCTTTTGTTAGCAGAACGACATTATAAACAATAGATTAATATATTAATAAACTTAATAACATTTTTTGAAGAAGGAAAATCTTTTATCACAAAATTAAAGATGAAAATCTTTAAGAGAGCATCTCTTATTTTATAACACGTTATCATTATTCTTTTTTTTTCTAAGAACTTTTAATAAATAAAATTACATTAATATTTATTTCTCTATTTCTAAAAGTAAATTACAATTATTCTTTAAAATTATAATAATCGAACGTAATAGGTAAAGGAAAAATTAAATTTAAACAAACAATGTTTAGTAAACTATTTTCTTAACCCACCGGGTTGGTCTAGTGGTTAACGCGTCTTCCCAAATCAGCTGATTTGGAAGTCGAGAGTTACAGCGTTCAAATCCTAGTAAAGCCAGATATTTTTACATGGATTTGAATACTAGATCGTGGATACCGGTGTTCTTTGGTGGTTGGGTTTTCAATTAACCACACATCTCAGGAACGGTCGAACTGAGAATGTACAAGACTACAATTCATTTACACTCATACATATCATCCTCATTCATCCTCTGAAGAATTATCTAAACGGTAGTTACCGGAGGCTAAACAGGAAAAAGAAAGAGTAAAAAGTAAACTATTTTCTTAAAGACCAGCATTTATCATTTATTTCATTTATCTATTTTATCTTCATTAATTACTTTCAAGATTCTTCTTCGAAACGATGTTTTATACAATGTGAATAAACCATAATTTAAAAATAAATAATTGTACGTTTACTATCTCAGTTTTATAAATAAATAAAAAAATATATTATTGTGCTGCTATTACAATTAATAAAATTTTATTCAGATCGTTCACAATAATACATTATAAGGATCACATCAGGAATTGAGAGACATGCTACTGCCACAGCAGGAATATCGATAAATAAAGGAACTGCCCCACCATTTGCCTGAATGGTTCAAAGGAAGCCATAGTAAACCTTGATCACAACACGCATCAAAAATACAAAATAACTATAAATAAAAAATAGATATGACTTATGTCTAGATTGATTATTTAAAGTACAGCGAAAAATAACGAAACAGTACTGAAAAACAACGTTCCTGGAAACCTATATGTGGAAAAATAGATAGATATTAAATAATAACTTAACAATAACTCTGTTACAATTATAGGTAAACTGGCATTACCATCTTTCTCCATGTTAGCAGTCATCCACATTTTTAATGGCTGTAGCACTGATATGGAATATTTCACCTTCTGTTTGAGACAATCAATTGTGGGAGGATTATTTTTGAAAGTTTTTATAAATAACCAAAGGAAAAAATCCGAGGGAGATAAACCTGACTACCTAGGTGTCCAAACACCACAGGAAATGGCTTTGTTTCCGAAGAACTCGCGTAGAACATTACGTTATTTGCTGTGCGGACTGTTGCACCGTCTTACTGTACTTCAATCCTTTAATCTTCTTATAACAGCGCTATTAAGTCAGTTATAATTTCCTGGTAGCATTTAATGTTGCTATTTTCGTGAAAAATATTTGATCGGCTATTCTCTTCCGAGAAATCGTGCCTGAAATTCAATCTTTTCTGAATGTAATGTAATCTCATGGAAAACGGGAAAGTTTTCTGCATTTCAATATCGATTGTTCTGGCTATTTATAAAACTACGTTGATGAAAGTAAGTTTTCACGCTAAAGAAAATTTTATCAAAGATCAAAAAATAGCTGCGATCAAAACGTTCAAACCATTTGCAATAATTGACTGGATTTTTGCAATACCTGAACGACGAGAATACGGTACGGAAGTAGTTTTAAATTTTTTTGGCTTTGCGGATACTCCCATATGGTGTTACCATCTGCAAAGATGGACTTTTTATTAACTTTCAAAATGATGGTTCAAAGTGGATGCACGAACACATTCTATGATTCGTTATTTAAAACTGTCGACCAGCGGACTGTTTTCGTTCATTTATACTACCGGGTTCCATAAAATTAGCGAATATGCGAAAATTATTCAAGTTATTGGATACGTTTGATCGAGGAAAAGTAACAGAAAATTTTTCACAGCGCTTTAAAAACGATTGCGATTACAAATAACTATCGAGAATAAATGCACGTTGAGGCTGTGTAAAACCCATTATAGTCTTTTTATAGCACCCCTGCCACTTACAGACAAAAAAGAGAGAGCTGCTTGATTGTGTTGAATAAGTTATTATTACAGGGTCAAGCATTGCCAACTCACTCATTAGTGCCAACTTTAAAGCAAATTTTCCACTTGAGTGGATTAATGAATTCAGGATTGCGTACCTCTTCGCTCGCCTATATTAATATATGAATATATCAACTACATGAATGTACTAAATGTAAAAAATAATTACAAAATAATTCGATTCAAAAGTCGTTATTATTTTGACTACATATTATTTATGTACAGAATGCAGAAATCTTTTTGTTTACAGATTATTATTTTAAAATTCATCTACTGAGTAATATTTTTTTTTAAATGAAAATTTTTTTATTCTAATTTTAAATAAATTAATGGTATGTTTTTTTTTAAAAATGTTTTGGTAACTTATTAAAAATATAAACAAAAGCGAAATAATATCCTTCTCGTAAGACGATGTTTTGTGTTGAATTTGGCGAAAACAGTTCTGTTGTCTTTTTTAAAAAATGGATGTGGTTATTTTTTTATTTTTTTAGGGATTATTGATTATTTTTTTTAGAAATATTTGCATATTCAGAAATATAAATACAAGGATAAGATAAAACGTTTAATATATTAACATTTGAAAAGAAATTACTAGACATGATTTGAATATATATTTTAAAATATAAATGTGAGAAATTTAAATTAAATTTATTTTTTCCCTATTCTGATAAAATTCAAATTAACCTATTAATTTTCTCTTTTTAACTTATTAGTGTTAATTTTTTTCGTTGCTCTGTTTATCATTGCTATTTTATTTTTCAAATGTATGGGATTTAGATTTATTGTTAACAATGACATATTTTCTATGCTTTAAAACAGGTTTTTATTTTTTTTATGTGGAAAAGCATAATTAGTTATTTCTTTCTCTTTTTTAAATGTTTTTTACATGAATGTTCTTACATTCCCAGCGAATATCGTTATCAAAGGGGAAAGTATAATGATCGTGCCAAAAATGGGATATCGTATTTGTTATAAAAATTTACATTTTATGGTCCAACTAGTTCATTTAAACCAATAAAATATATTGTACATGTACGTATCTGTATCGCACTGCGGTCCTTATATCTCAGAATTTACCGAATCGATTTTCTTTAAATTTGGCTCTAATATTTCTATAAATGAACATTTTTCATATTAATTTTTTTTAAATTCATTCATGGAGTGGGGGATATCACGAAAAAACCATTTTCGATTTTCTTCATACGCATTGTAGAAAAAAATTTACTTTGGAAACTTTTTTACCTTCATTGCATGTGTAAATAATCCAAAAACAATTTTTTCAAAATTCAACCCCCACCTCTTATAACTGAAAAAAAGGAAATGTTTCTATATCTCCTCTCGGTTTTAATATTAAAAAAATTGTTATGTTATTCTCATATATAGGGTTGTCAAAAAAATAGCAACATTTTAAAAAAATTATGAACCCCGAACTCAGAAAAGTGTTTTGAACAATTTCTTCTTTTAGGCTTTTTGGGAAGTTTTCTAGAATTCTAGAAGAGTTTCTAGAACTTCTAGAATTTTTAAAAAATTTATTTTTTTGAAAATGTATTTGTAAGGTTCTTCGAGATTTGGATATACATAATGCATTGGGACATTATGCTTTGTCAAAATATCTCGTTTTTTTTTCACCGTTTAGTTTTGTTTTTGTGATTCTTTGTATAACTGTGAGAGATATACTTCTTGGTGTTTTCTTGGTTTTCTTTTTATGTTATGGACTTGATAAATGTTCTTTGAACTCATAACTGTATTTAATTCTTCATCTTTGTTATACACTTGAGAGTACAGTATAAGATATGTATACAGATGCATGTATTTATAATTCTGGAGAGGTTTCAATGACGTCCTCCTACTTGCATGTCATTTATTTATCGTAATAAAATTTACTTATAGTTCCGGTTAATTGGGGCTGAAATAAAAATAACTTTACTGGAAAAAATAATTTCCCCTCCAGTAAAAATACAATATTCTGTTTTCTGTTATCTGGCTCTAACTCTTTCAATTATTATTTTTGAAAAAAATTTTTTTTTTTCTTAGTAACTTTAAGGGCAATTAAAATTTAACTAGTTTTGACCCTATAATGTACCCCAAACCGAAAACATGAAGCAACCTTCTTTATTACTATTATAAAAGTTATACATTCTTTTTTCAATATTTTTAACAATATTTTTTTTAAATGTATATTTTGTTAAGGAACCATTTTTCATAAAAAATATTGTGTATAAAGTTGTTCTCACACACACTTCTCTAGAGAGACATCCTGAACCCCTCCCCCCACCACAAAGAAAAAAGACAACCCGCCTTGTAACGATCCCGGTCGCAACGATGTTCCATTCCCTTTCGGTTTTCCAATTAACTTACGAATCAAAACCACAATTGATCTTCGCAAGCTCTCTGGTTACTTTGGTATACCATATAAAACATGGTACACATCATCAATCGCCTTACGCTCCGGACAAAACCCTGAATTAATGAAACCAAATCTGGCCAACCTACCTCGAAAAGCACCATGTCCAGAAAGAAACTGTTTAACATGCCGATTGAGGGAAAACAACTTAATTACCTGCATAATTTTCACATCAGGAAAAGTTCTATGCGTGTAACGGCCATCGGATAATTCAGTCCACCTGATCTGCCATAAAGGGAAATCTTGGTTGTCTATTTCTTTTATACGCCCAGAGGTAAGTTGACCTACCTTCTTAGCATCATAACATAAGTGGCGCTCAGTTGCAAGGATATTAATGGGCTTAATACTACAGATAACAAGGACCGCTTTTCTAGAGACAGCCCTGTAGGCACTAATCATAAATAACAATAGGAGACGCTGGGCTCTCAACAGAATTTTCCTATAACATTTGCTCCAAAATCAAAAATAAAAAAAAGAATGTATTAGAAATTTGATAATTGTGATGCTTAAATCTTATTTTGTAATCATTATAATCAATAAAAAGCCCCATAATCAATAAAAGATTCAGAAAATTTTGTTTGTTTTACATATTTAAACTTTTTTATGAAAATATGACTTTTAATGACTGAATTGCAAAGACCTTCCGTCAAAGTCGGAAAGTTTTTTCAATGAAAAAATCTGTACAAGGTATTGTATGGCTTGACTGGGGAAGCCGGGAAAAAATAGAAAAAACTTTATAGAGGAATGAAAAACAGAAAATTAATTAATATAATAAGTAAAAGCAGTAGCGGTAAAAATTTACTTTTAATAACGTGTGATTATATTCAACTGTTAGGATGCTACTCATTTAACTAATTACATTTTACAAAATAATAATTTTGAGGAAGACAAGGATGAAGAATTGCAATTTCAATTACTGCAGTAGACTAAGGAAAAGAGAAAGAGAGAAATACTGAGTAATATCTCCGGAGGTCTTTTACTTTTCAACACATTCTTATAACATATGTTACGCAAACTAATAGCTAGACCACTCAGAGAATGTCGTTGTGCGCATTGTTTTCACGCTGTTCCAGCACCAGTTGACAATGACAACCTTGAATTATTACAGTGAAAACTATTTAAAAACCAACCTAAGTTAATACACTTTCCCCTTTGCTAATTAAAATTTTCGTTACGTCTGGAGAGTAAAAATTAAAAGAATTTTCGCCAAAATTAAGGACGGATTTATTTTCGATTACTGTTCTGATTAATTATAACTTAATTGTGTAAATGCCAAAAATCTATTTTCATCGAGTTGGAGAGGCCTAAAAGTATATATTTTACGTTAAGCAGGTGTCGCTGAGATTACTACAAACTTTCTTTGCTTGGTTAAATTAAAAGTCATTCGAAATTCTGTTGAAACAAGTGACATGATCTAAAATATAAACAAATCTATAAAATTGGCTAACACTATAATAGATAAAAATTAATATAATGAATTTCTGATATAGTTTTGTATAAAAATGCAATGATATCACGAATACATAATGCATTTTTAGGAATTTACAGGCAAATTTAGTAATACGTATATGTAGTTTACAAGCAGCGTGGTAGGAAAATTATGTTCTTCACCTAACAATGAAGATGCGAAACAATATAATTAAATTTGTATTTAATCAAAAATGTTTAAAAAACGATTGTCCAATCGTGGTGAATAGATAAACAATATTACAAAAAAATAAAGTATATAAATTACGTCAGTTATGGATAGATATATTAATCCATGACAAAGAAATGAACTCCCCTAGAATTGTAGTGAACGGATCGAGGGAAGTCGTGGTAAAGGCTAGACTAGAGGAGTTTTTACAAAATACAGAATTATGTGTAACTATAAAATAAATAGAACTACTTAATTCTGTATTAAATAACTTGCATTCTTAACAATTTTCAAACAAATTTTAATACGAGTGTATACTGTAAATAAACAAAATAAAAATGTAAACCTCTGTTGAGAGGTCGTTAATGAGATTATTTGTCATCTAACAAATCAAAAATTTGGCTCAGTTTTATTCATATTTAAAGTTAAATTATTAAAATTCATCCAATGAACAATTTTTTGAATTGTCAGCATAAAATTTTCAAGTTCCTTTAAATAATATTCGTTGGATAAAGATACAGTTATGTTATTACCCTAATAATGAATATTTTATGTTTGAAACAGATGATTAATAAATATCATGAAAAGCGCAAGGGCGTGGATACTTCTTTGTAGCACTCTGCAGTCAAAATCTTGAAGTGAGGGTCTATTTGAGGGTCTAATTTTATATGTGTATTCTTATCTAAGGATGAAATTTATATGTTTTCCTGTTTACAATATGGTACAACTAACCGTATCTCTGATACCATAGATATTATTAAGTTTTTCGTCATTAAAAAATGGGAAACTAAATCAAATAATTTACTGAGATGGCAAAAAATTGAAAAGTAATATTTTTATTACCTACGGCATTAAAATATTTTCTAAAAATTGGATAATACCTGTACAGCACACATTCTTAAAACTTATGCTAAAGGTTCGTCAATAAAGCATACTTGTATTGTATTTCAAGCAATTTAAAAAATCCATTATTCATAATATATTTAAACACTTAAGAATACAAAAACAATTTGTGTTAAGAAAATGTAGTTGTAAGAAAAATCAAAAGGAAATGACATTATCATCTAAACTTCAATGCCAAGAAGGATTTTTGCATTGGTTTGCTTGGCATTTCTCCCGCCACCTCTATGGCGCCCCAATGTGGAAGAGAGCCACGGCGGTAGGGTGTAACAAAAAACCTTTGGAGGGAGTACAGCGCCGTATGGATCTTAAGTGGCGTCGGCATACGCCTCGGTCTCGACTGAGGCAGTGCTGGTGTGACTGGGATGCCGCCACTTCAACAGCTGGTGGCGGCTCGTGCGCAAGTTTACAAGAATTGGCAAGCTAGGTGGGATGTGTCCACAAAAGGGAGGTGGACGCATCGTTTCATCACGCACATTGAGCCTTGAGCCGGGACGGGGTTTGGCGAAGTGGGATTCTGGTTGACACAATTCCTGACCGGCCATGGGATCTTTCGTTCATACCTGTGTGAACGAAGAAGAGCTGAAGATCTCTTCTGCTGCTACTGTCGAGGCTTAGACACGCCGGAGCACGTGATATTCCACTACCCACGGTGGGACTGGGAACGCCGCGACTGTGCTGCCGTAACTGAACATCTTGAGGTAGGGACCATCTATGGGAATGATGTTACGCAGTGTAGTAGATTTCGACTGTGGCGGAGTTTGTGTCGAGTATTTTTCAAATGAAAGATTAGGAAGCGAGGGGGTGGGAGACAACTCCGTACGGAGCTGCCGTTCGCCCGTGCTTGCACGAGTGGGCAATAGTGATGACGTGCAGGGACTCTCGAGCCCCCAAGCTAAAAGACTGAGTCCCAGCGGGGGCGCTCCTTCGGGTGTGTCCCCGTTAGAGGCGAAGCACAAAGGACCGAGTCCCGGTTGCTGGATGATGGGGGATTAGGGAACGTCATAGCCGGACCTGGTGTTTCCCTCATCTGATGACTAGAAGTGAAGGTATCTCTCCCCGGAACCATGTTAATGCTTAATTGCGGGTCTGGTTTCGGGAGGCAGGGTTAAAACACAAAAAAAAAAATGAAAAATGAAACCGATTCAGAATCACGTTAAGGATGTAAGAGTAAAAAAAAGATCTTACAATAGTTGGAGGTCAAATTAGCGGATAGCAGTTTTGTCGGAGACTATTGGAGGCCAATTGGAGGGCCGTAGACTGTGAAAAACAACTTTTAACACCTGCAATCATGAAACAAATGACTAGAATGGATTGGAAAATATAAAAGTTGGATTTAGGAAGACTAGAAAAAGATATTATTTTCTGTCAAATTCCAATTTTATCTTCAAGAAATAGAATACGTACAAAAATCTATCATAAAATTTAAATTTTAATCATATAGTTTAATTAGTAAAGCATCTTTAAAATGATGTTTTGGATTGTTTTTCTGCTAATCCGGTGAGATCACTTGTATCCTGTAAAAGCATGACGAATAATAAAAAATATTCATTATTACTGGAACGAAAATTGTTAATAGAATTAACAAAACTTCACCCTTATGTATTGTTGCCATATGTAGTGCTTCCTGTCGGCGATCGCGACGCTATCCAATAAGATGTCAGAGGGAGGTAGAATCAATGAGAAGGAGTTACCTCATCAAAGATACAAACGGCCCTGTTCAGACTCACCACTACAAAAATCCAGGACTACCGCGAGGTTCTAACGTGCCACTTGCCGTCGGAACAATTCGGTGACAGTATCTGCAGTTTTTCAGTAAGATCTCGCGGAATTACGTTTCAAAAACGGAAAACAGATTTCTTTAGGACCAAGGAATAAAAGTATTCAATGACCTGGGAATTCACTAGATTTGAATCCCATTGAAAAACTGTACTTCATTTTTAGTAATACACTCAGGAATATGTACTGAACAACTAAAGAAAAAATTTCATCGCTTATTTGGGTATGGTTAAGTGACACTGAGATTCGTAAAAAATCTAAATTATTGGTTTGGTTTACTCAATGTCATAATATTAAATGTTATTTAAAGCTAA
Organism: Lycorma delicatula; assembly: GCF_047948215.1. Classification (NCBI taxonomy): domain Eukaryota; kingdom Metazoa; phylum Arthropoda; class Insecta; order Hemiptera; family Fulgoridae; genus Lycorma; species Lycorma delicatula. Next base: position 83,779,473 of record NC_134457.1, on the reverse strand, counting down.
AGGAGAACATAACGACTAAAAATAATTTTAATATAAATAACTTTTTTCACCACAAAGAAATAAAACGATTATATTAAAAAATTAATCATGTTCAACTAATTTGTACAAGGACGTACGTCTTCTAGAAAGATAGAAGTCACGTTACGTTGAATTCGTTAGCAAAAAGTTATCTATTGGCTCACGTAAGAAAATTGTAAAACGATGAAATGTTCTATTTAATTTGTAATAAATTGGAAACAGTGACATAAAATTTTTATATAAGAGATTAAGTTTATTATCTAAATTTAATTGGTGGAAACAATATAGGTACGTTTTACTACACGTGATTTTAAGTAACCATTTCATAATGTTACTAAACCAGAGATAATTCCGTGAAACACAACACGCTGTTAGTTTACTCCAAATTGCTCATCAAAGTAGAAATCATATTGAAAAATTTATGTTTTAAACCTTTCTAAAATTTTTATGATTTCAAATTATGATTTGTGATTTACTTGATCGTAAATAATGAAGTTATATACTATCCAATGAAGCACCCTATGTCGAAAGCGGACATAATACCGTCAAAGCTAAGGAAGGAAACAAAATGAGTCAGACTTCAAAAATGTTAAAACAAACAATTACTGTGTTATGCTAATTCATAGAACTCGAAAACTGAATTAGAATTGAAAAAGTATTATATTTTCTCTGTGTAATTTTTATTCAAAATAAAAAATTAGATAAGTATTATGTTTTTTTTTTATATTGAACACAGTTTTATTATTTAAGAAAATTGATTTTATACATTTTAATTAAAATTTGAACCGCCCTACAAAAAATCAGTTTATATAAACAAAAAACAAGAAACAGAAAAGTGAGATCTCTGCGTCTTAATAAAATTAAAGTCTGTCTCAATGGCTGAATGAGGCACCTCTGTGAAAAGCAATGGCTGTGAAAAGCAGAGATGCTTTTCAACCTAAATGTCCCGGGCTCAAATCCCCGTATTCATATGCTAAAATATTTCTGTTCCGTATTCATACGCACAAGATTCACACTGATACAATAAAATAAAAAGTATAATAAAAGGTATGGTGAGAAAAACGTGACGACTTGACTAGACTGTTACCGAGCGTGAACGAAGTCTCGGTGAAATGCGGATGTGTATTATATTTTCAATCTAAATTCCTCAAATAATTTTCAAGAATTTTCCTCGTGATAATATTTTTAACATCCAAATATTACACTATAAATCATTATGCTATAATAATCTAATAGTATGATTACTTTTTCTTTCTTTTTCCTGTTTAGCCTCCGGTATCTACCGTTCATATAATACTTCTGAGGATGAATGAGGATGATATGTATGAGTGTTAACGAAGTGTAGTCTTGTACATTCTCAGTTCAACCGTTCCCGAGATGTGTGGTTAATTGAAACCCAACCACCAAAGAACACCGGTATCCACGATCTAGTATTCAAATTCCTGTAAAAATAACTGACTTTACTAGGACTTGAACGCTGGAACTCTCGAATTTCCAAATCAGCTGATTTGGAAGACGCGTTCACCACTAGACCAACCCGGTGGGTTAATAGTATGATTACTACAACAAAGTCGGGAAGGATATTCTATTCTGGATACGGACGGCTTTACTCTCGGCATAATACTATTTAGGAGGAAAAATTAAATTTTACGATAGATGAAAAATGTGAAAAGAAGTCTTTTGCCCTTACTCCGTCCAGTGGGACACAAAACTAACCAAAAATGTATAAGCCTCCTAAGAGTTACTGAGTTGTTTAAAAAAAAAATACACACTATTCTTTGAGTAAATTTTTAAGATAGGGAATTTATGTGATCGTACCTTCCCACTATCTTAATCAATTTTAACCAAAAATTAAATAACAACAACGTCTCGCACCCAAAATTCATTGTGTAAACTTTGATAAAAATTGGTTAATCCCCTGACGATATCAACCAAAACGATAACTGATGAAAATGAGAAAGTAAAACGTAAAAAATTAGCGTTATTATCCCTCGTCCCTGAATAGAATTGCCTATATAAATAACCGAAGTGGCGTAATAATGTAATGGAATTAATTCCTTAGTAAAAGAATGTGGCTTTGTTCCCAGATAGGACCAAAAAAAAAAAAGAAAAAACTTTTCTACCCTCGCCGCTTTATGGGATATTTGAAGAAGATCAAACATCTAAGGGGCATTAAGTTATTTGAAATATTACCTACCTTTAAAATTTGAGATGCTGGACCGATGAGTCCGTATTAAATCTTTCAGGATTTTTCAATATTAAAATTGTGTTTTTTAATCAGGAACTGTCATGAAATTTATCTACGAAGATCAACCAAGATTTGTTAAAACCCCGTCATGCAAAATATGAGCCGTTTGTATACTTTCCCGGATATAGAAAAGGGAAAGAAAAAGCCAATATACTGTATCTTCAAATAACTGGTTGTAGACAATAATTTTTTTCCTTTAAAAAATCTTTAACTTAAAGCTACCATGAAAAATTAAAAGGTACCAGCGGAAGAACTTCCTTTACGGAATAAATAACAAAGTAACATTGAAATTAATCAATTTAGGGATTATTAAGGTTTAAAAAGTAGTTTAATCAAAATGGAAACACGGATAGAATTAACAGAGTACCTTTAAATAAATAATAATTTTCGGTTTTATCATTAAATCCTGTTTTAATGATAATATAAATTTCAAACAAGCTCGGCTAAATTTTTTCAGACTCTTCTTTTATATAAATTATATTATTTTATTTAGGTGATTATAAGACCTATTTTACTGAATATTGTATCCTCATGCGATTATACTAATATCAATTTAGTTTCCTTTTAACGACTTAGTGGTTCAATTACACAAATTGCTTATTGATATTAATATTCATCATGATACATAGAATTTGTAATCAATTAATAATGTTACAAGGAATGAATGTGGTATTGAATTTATGTTCATAGTCTTATGGTTTAGTAATGGTATTATAATTATTTATAGAACAAAATGCGAAGATAATTAGCTGAACTAGATTGCGGTTTTTATTTCAGGTTATCAGTTTTCATTTTTTTATTACCCGGAAGGGTAATCAAAATCTATCTATCAAAATTTTAGGTATTTACTTTTTTTTTTATAGCGTTTACTGGTTTCATAAAATTTGAGTACATACTAAAATAAATTACTAAAGAATAAATCACAAAAATCTAACAGAAGATGCCGGAATGAATCACACTATCCATTAAAATATCAAAAAATATTTCAAAAAAATTTGTTTAAAATACTAATTGGCTGATTTGAGTATTATTTTCATCTATTTCTAGCATTATCACTCTAACATCCATTGTTGACGTATTTCGGAGTTCCTCCATTCTCAAAATTACTTTTAGCATCAGTCTTCCTGAGTTAGGATCATCGAATAACTATCGATGTTAAGCTCCTCCCACTCTATATCGCTACTGTCATGGCCTCTTCTCTGTTGCCCCTCCCACTCAAACGGCTATACCATCTCTTAAAACTAATCCTTCTAATTCTTCATTTAAAAATTTAAAATGATTAGCACTGCGTTTTATAACAAGAAGGAAGGACAAAATGTTGTTTACAGACAAGTATTAAAATAGTCTTAAGTCGTCTCAGCCTTGAACTCTGTTGTGTTTTGTTTGAAATGCGTGATTATTTGTATATGTATTGTAAATTTGTATAATTGTTTGCACATAGCATTAGTTATTTATATACTGCACATTTGTACGTGTATTTATGTGTATTCGAATACAATCTCTGTCTGTTTATTGGTTCTTTCTCGATACTCAAGGCAGGGTAAATTATTAATTAATTAAATCAAATTATACGTATTTGTATAGTTGCGTAAGTTATTGTTTGAAAGTTTAAATTACATGTTCTTTCTTCAAACTCCTCGTGCTTTCATTCAATGCATAGTGCTGTTAGAATAGATTTGAAAAGTTAAATCTAACAAGAAGGAATGGACAGGAGATTTTTGTATGTTGTGGAAAATTAGTGCCAATTTTTGTAAAAAAAATAAATGGATGGGCCTTTGAAGAAATTATGATTCCAAATTACCCCGGATACACTATAAGCCAGTATGTAATATGATTTATTCATTAAATGCGATCAGTAGGTTAAACTATTAAATAAACAACAACAACAAATTCCTTAGCTAGAAGGATAAAGCACTTACTTGAAGTTCAAAAAAAAAAATTAAAAAACCTTTCATCATTAAATTATTTAACTTAATCTTTTCCATTGAAATATTCATTTATTCTACGCCAGTGTAACAAAAAAATTAATTCACCAGGTGGTGTAGTAAAAAACACGTTGAATTTGCAGGAAGTTTTACAATATCCTCTATTAGGAAGTTAGTTAATTAAACACATTTATATTTAATTAATATTTGTACATGAATATCGAAAATAATTTACTTATTTCCATTAAAAATAAATAAAAAGATATTAATTTAATTTTTATTTAAGCTATTTACTTATTTACATATTAATAAGAGGCTTATGCCTCTTACAGTTACTAGATGAATGATAAATGGATTTTGATGTGTGAAAAATGGCATGCAGATCGGGTTATGAATCCAGGACCTCCGGATGAAAGGTCGAGAGGCAACCACTCCGCCACGGAGATCGGCAGTAATATTGTAGAATATTTTTGTTATGACCATAACTGTTAATATTTGAGAAAAATAATATAAATTATTATACAATAATGATAATTAAAAAATGATTGCATATTCAATCATTTTAAGCTATTTGGAAACTCATGAAACATGGTTTTTCAATGATTAAATTATTCACTAAAACTGATTTTAAATATTTTAGAATCGAAATTTAAATAAAACGTTTTTCAATTTTTTTTATATTTTGAAAACACTCCTATCACAGGAGGATATTAAGTAATTTTAGAGACTTAATTGTAACAAAATATATTTAGAGCATTAATAATTTGAAATTACAGAAAGAATTTTTTTCATTTTGGAAGCTCCTTTACTCAAGGAAATATATTTGAGTAAATTTGTTTTTTTTTAAATAATACCTATGTGATAACAGTTTAAAAAAATGTTTTTAAAAATGATTTAAAAAAATACAAATATTCAGCCATTGTTCTAAATAAACAAAGTTGCAATTTTCCAGGAACAGGTGAACATTTTTGAGTAATTTTTTCGAAAAATACCAGCGTACGGGCAATCAAAAAATTAAGATTTTTAAATTTTAAATAAATAGGTAACTTTCAAGACGGGTTCAATTTTTTTTTTTAAATAACATTTTTCTTAATTCATAAAAAAAATAGAACCGTCTTGGAACATCAAACACAAAACACAACATACCTAGCAATATACAATCAAACATAATTTAAGTTTGAGTAGAGATTTACACAAAAAGCATGTACTTACTCGTATAGCTAATTTAACATTTGAACCAAATTTTCCCATCTTTTTTGAAAAGCATTAGTGATATTCTCTTTTATCTATCTTTTTTTTGTTTCTTTTAAATTTTTCCTGTTTCTTCTCTTTGAAATATTTCTTTCTTCTTTCAAAAATGATTTTTTTTTTGATAAGATTTTAAAAATGGTTCTTTTCCTAGATAAATTTATTTTACATTACAAATACCCGCTTTACAAGTTTTTAGGTTAATCGTATTTAAAAACGTTTTGGTTTATTTTTTTATTAATATCAATTAATGCAGTTTTTCTAACATTTATGTTTTCTACTACAGTAGAAAATATGGAATTTTATTTTATAAAATAGGTTTCGCCTTTTTATAAAAAGTTTTTATAACGCAAGTTATAAAATCTATAACTAAAAAGAATTTTTAGTTATATAAATAAAAAGAATCCTTTTTTTATATATTCAATGTCTAAATAATAAACTGATGTTAGATTAAAACCAAGAGCCGAAATCATAAACGTTATTATTTTTTCTTTGTTATCCGTTGGTGTAACCTTTACAAAGTATCTAATAATTTCGGCTGTTTTTACTCTCTACCATATTCTGTACGCAATTTTATTTTTGTAAGAAACTAAACTAGTGCTCTTAATTATAATTATAGTTTTTGTCCATATTTCTTCAAAAGAGACAGAGTAAAATGGTGCAGCTTCTATAGAGTATTGTTTTTTTCTTGTAAAACATTTTCCTGCATCTTTTATTGGTGAATACTTGAAAAATTCATTGTCGTTATCTTTAAAAGTTGTACAGTTGTAAATTTCGCTTCAAATCTTTTTAACTTAGATAATGTTCCACTTTCCTTTTATCAAATTCCGTGTTATATCTTGGGTTATATCTAAATCAGCCAAATAAAAAATTCCTTGTTTAAATCTTTTAAAATTGCTGACTATTCCTTAAGTAAATTTTCTAAAGTTATATCTGCAAGTTTTATTTTAAATATTAAAACGAATGGTTGTTTAAATCTTGTATTAATCTCTTTTAAATCTGCTTAATCTGCTTAATTTGTTTTATTTTGGTCTATTTTGGATAACTTAAATTATTTGTTAGCTCGCCACAAATATCCTTATTAACTAAAAATTTGCCAGGAATGATTCACCTTCGTAGTATATAAAATCCAAAATTTTATAAGTAATTATGTTATTGCAAAAAGGTTCGGTTAATAATTTTTTATTATTATCAACGGGGTGCTTTGTAGAGTCCACAAATTTTAAACAACCAATGTATTTTATAAGATTATCTCTTTTCATATTTTCCTGTAACAGTTTTATTAGTAGAATTTTCTCTATAAACTTTTCTCTACCACACTACTACATAATCATCTTAGAAGAAATGTTTTCTCTTGTTACATTTCTCGGTAGTAAACTTAGGTAGTTTCCTCGGTAGTAACATTTCTTCTTCGAAAGTTCTTCGGTATTTTTCCATCTATGTTTATTAATAAATTTCTTTTATTATTTAAATTTTTTTTATTATTTCTTTATTATTTAAATTTAAATTTTTTCATTCACTTATAGGTATCATTTTAAAAGTTAATTGTCTTCAAAGTTAGTTAGAGATTAAGATGTTAGGTATATCCTGCAAAGCTTAGAGGTTTGGAATTTCAATTTTGTAACTGAAAGGTAGGTAAAATATTGGTAGTTGGAGCGTTAAGGGGTGGAAATATTACCCATCTGAACAATAAGAATGCGAAGATGTTAAATTTGGAAACAATGAAACATATATTAGAAGATTCGGTGAAAATGATAGAAGCAATCAGATCGTTCGAGATGTCAAAACTTAGAAGTTAGTAAATAAATCCGTAGCTAAGAAATTTAAATTTGATTATGATAACAGAATAATATTTGAAGAAGAAGGTGAAATTATATATACATTACCCTGGGAATATTAGATAATTATAATAAAAACACACAGAGTTTTCTTTTTAAGTGAAATAAGGTGAATAATATTTAAAAAGAGAAAAATATATTTAAAATAAAGGATAAGATTTTAATAGCTGCGATTCATTAAAACAAAAATCAAGATTATTTTAAGAAAATGTGAAGTGGAAGAAAAAGATGCGAACACTAAAGTAATTTTTCATTTTATATAAATTCAGAGTGAAAATTACCTACACAAAGTTAAATGGAATCTACATATACTACTCACACACACAAACTGACTACTTATCATTAGTTCTATTAACATCAGTCCTAATATTAAGGAAGATTTTATTTCACCCGGATGCAGATTACCTCATTTTTGCTTTAATGTGGTTAATAAAAAATCTAATGTGGGACATGACTTCCTTGTACGCCTATTAAATTACATATACACACTTTTTTTTAAATGTACATAAAAATTTATTTCATTAATAGCTTCTGATATTTTTTCTCTTTTTTTTACTGTTATTGTTGAATTATTATTTATCGTAATTTTTTTTATAATCGGAGTTTAATAATTTATTAATAAATCAATATATTTAAATTAAAAAAGCGACAAAAAAGAGGAGATGAAATCGGATTTGAACTGATGTGCCTTCCCATTATAAAACCCAAATATTTCGTGAAATAAAATTTTATTTGACTATAACTCTGGAACCAATGAAAGTAAGTACCAATTATCATATATCGTTGAAAATCTCTCAATGAGAGCTTTTTAGCAATTACTGCAGTTAAGAAAAAGCCCAAAATCTAGATTTTTTTAGATTTTGGGCTTTTTTGGACACTTTTGATCCAGTCGATTGCAATCAAAAGGAGTACACAACTAGATGTTACACGAGTCCTAAATCAAAAATTTTAACATCTTACGGTTAATCGTTTTTTAGTTATGCGAGATGCATACGTACATATACGTAAAGACGTCACGCCGAAACTAGTTAAAATGGATTTACGAATGGTCAAAATGGATATTTCCTTTGAAATCTGAAAACCGAAATTTTTCGCGATCGCAATACTTCCTTTTCTTCGTATAAGGAAGTAAAAAATTATCTATTAAAAATCAATTAAAACTTTACATTTTATTAATTTTTTAATAGCCTATAGTTGAATTACTTTTAATATTAAAATGGCATATAAAAAACCTCTGCTGTTCTATTCTATATATCTATTTATTTTAATCTTCCTATTTAAAATCAGAAATGTTCTTCAGTAAATTATAATATATATTTTTTTAAGGCATAAATTCAACGTACTTATTGTTCGTACACGGTTAGTAGTAATAAATTAATTTAAATTAATATGTGAATATGTCATTGCCACTGCTGACATTATTAATCAATAGATATGGCATTTTAATGAAAAATAGAAGTTGGATTCCGGAGCCCATATTGAGGTACGCTGCTATTCGATGGTGCAGAATGTGAAATTAAAACACGGTATGTTCAGCTGCCTGCTGGATGAATTAAGAGCTGTCTAAAAGGGGCGAACTCTTTTTCTCTTCATAACGTTCTATCTCACTTACAAGCGTTTTTCTTCTTTATTCTCTTTGTTTTAAAGGTTTGAGCATTCTAATACAACAATTATTTTCTTTACTATTAACATGAAAAACCATTGTAAAATTCTGAATAAAGACGAAAGAAAATAATTATTTTACAATAACTTTTATACATGGAATTCAATTTTACGTAACATAATTAGTTTTCTTTTACTCAGCAGAATATATTTTTATTATTCCTTACAATTAAAATTAGACACATTAAAAAACAAAATACAGAAAAGATTTACTCTATATTTGAATCAAACGAATGAATAAGTAACTTTTTAATAACTTAACCTTAATAAATCAACCTTTTAATAAAAAAAAAATGATTACTGATATTCTATTATATTAAAATAGGACAGATATCTTTTCTTTACAAATCAGTACTCAAACTGGAGTTTATTTTTGCTGTTGAAAAATTACAGTCTACTAATTTTTTACCTACTTAAGAAATGTATTATTTCCTCTGCTTATAAATATGAAAAAATCTGATGCGGACACCACATGACTTCCTTGTACACCTATTAAATTACACATACACGTTTTTTGCTGCACTTCATTAAAACTTATTTCATTTGAAAGTGAGGTACGATCCTCCAATTCTTTAATAAAGTGAACAAGTTACACAATTGCTGAAATATTAGTTTTTATTAACATCAAATATTTATACAATTATTAACACAACAATCTCACATGAAATAATAGAACAGAGTAAAAGTTCTTTTATTACTCGTATTACTAAATCACTATTATTCGTATCTTCATGAGTTGCTGATTAACAAAAGTTTCAGATTTCTGGTGTGTCGTATAAAAAAAAGTTAATAATAATTAAACTATTCCGTTTAGTGAACTCCTGTATACCGGTTACAAATGTTAATTTCGACCTTACGGTGTAAAATATTCAGTTTTTATTATTGGATTATTTGGTGAATAATCAAAAATGAAAAAGAAACAATCATACAGGAAAAAGAACGACAACATGAAGAAATATATCTCAAAAAAACGACAAGAAGATGAATACAAAGATGAAGAAAATGTTGTAAACAAAGAAAGAATAAAAAGATTAAGAGAAGATGATAAATATAGAGGAAGAATGCGTTAAGACAAAGGAAAGAATAAAAAGATTCAGATCAAAGAACAGAGGCAGATGAATATAAAGAGAGAGAAAATTTAAATCTAGAGAACGTGTATACAAATTAATATCAGATTAATTATATGAAACCAAAAAGCGATTAAATCATTGGCAACAAAAAACAAATAAACGGAATGATCTTCAACTTAGAGAGAATATTGTCTGACAATATCAGAGGAGTAATGAACTAAAAGATTAGAATTTTTTGCAATTTATAAAAGAACGGTATGAATGCCTCAGTGTATATGTTGTTCGTATGAGGGTCTTTTTTCAGTCACGCTGTAGTTAACTTTAATGTAGAATGAATTAAACAGAAATTCCAGAAAAATGAAATAAAATTAAACTAGAAAATCCAAAGATAACACGATTCTAAATTATAATTTTCAATTAATATTAAATAATCAGACGTTTCTCCAAATCGATTACGTATACATATATCTAATAATGCCTATTAAATTACATATACAAATTTTTAAAAGGACATAAAAATTATATTTCACTAATAACTTCTGATTTTTTTTTCATATTTTTTTTTTATTGTTGTTATTGAATAATTATTTATTGTAAAAATCTTTTTATAATCAGGAGTTAATAATAATTAATAAATCAATATTTTAAATTAAAAAAAAATTGAAAAAGATAAATTTAAAAAAAGTTAAAAAAAGGAGATAAAGTCGGATTTAATCGATGTGCCTTCCCCTTGGAAGATCCAAACGTTTCATTAATTAAATTTTATTTGTCTATAACTCTGGAACTAATGAAAATAAGTACCACTTATCATATATCGTTGAAAATATCTCAATCAGAGCTTATTACTCCAGTTAAGAAAAAGTCCAAAATCCAAATTTGTTTGGATTTTGGACTTTTTTGGACAGTTTTGGATCAGTAAATTGCAATCAAAAGGTAAGGTGCACAACTAGATGTTACAACAGTAGTAAATCCAAAATTTCAACATACTTCAGCTAATCGTATTTGAGTTATGCGAGAGACGTACAGACGCCACGATGAAACTAATAGAAATGGATTCAGGGATGGTCAAAATGGATATTTCCGTTGAAATCTGAAAACCGAAATTTTTCGCGATCACAATACTCCCTTTACTTCGTACAAGGAAGTTAAAAAGAATGGGTTTTTCATGTAATGTAATGGAAGATGAATCAAATTAGATAAACTGATTGTTAAAAAATAAAAAGACGTTAAGAAAATTTAAATAGCAATCGATGACGAACAGACTCCGAGGGCTTCACCCCGGATACACAACTACTCAGGAGGAAAATTAAGTAGAACACTAAAGTATACAAAGAATATAAGTATGCAAGTATATAAATAAGTAAAAACATTTAAATTAATAAAAAATTACATTTTTTAGTCAATTTTATTTCATAAAAATAGGTTCATCCAGACTGAAAATATCAAAAATTAGCTTACAGCTTATTATTCACCACTCCTGAATCAAACTGCCCATGTATAAAACTGAAATGACTTAATAATGTAATGGAATCAATTTGTATAAAAATTAGACTCCAGAAACGACAAAAAAGAAAAAAAGGATTTTTCCCTACTTCTTTAAAGGGGACTGAATAAAACCAAACCCTTCAGAAAGTATCTTAGCTACCTACGTGATATTAAATTACGTAAACCTTTAGGAAAAAACTTTGAGATATGATATCCATGTGTTCTGTATCTCTCAACCTTTTTGAAAAATTGTGAATATAATTAAGTATCATGAACTCCCTATAAACAGAAATCGTTGCCAAAAAATTTCATCCGTCCATCCAGTCTAGAGATATAAAGCAAAAACCAGACAAATATATATGCGTACGTGCAAACATTCTTCCGCAATCTTACAATACTAAAATGTTATAATCCTAAATGTAATCCTTTGGTGGAAGGGATCATGAATCAACAAGATATGTAAAAATCCTGACTTCCAAAATATTACCCAATTAGCACATTTTCCCTCGCGTAATATACTGCAATGCTGTACAGCATAGCTACATAGCAGAGAAGATTATCATCCACATTCATCCTCTGAACTAATAGCTTACGGTGGTTCCGAAAGCTAATCAGAAAAAAGAAAGACACAGCATTTGGAGTATGAATTGCTCAAACGGTACTAAAATTCAGTAAAATTTTTCAGATCTATAGTTTCAGGCAGTAAATTAAAAAAATTAATTAGAATTGATACGAGTACATACATAATTTAATCACAATATACATCAATAATAGGTAATTAATAGGTAAATTTAATTTACAGAATCAAAAAGATCCACAACGACTACCACTGTTAATTCGAAAATTCTTTAAAAAATATTACAAAATCCAGAAAAAAATATCATATATTGGATTCAATAACTAGTAATTAAACATTTACTGCTAACTGCATGTTGTTCTTTGTAAATTAAAAGCATTGTAACTATAATTAACGTAAACAGTATGATCATTGGTTTTAATTTTTTATGTATGAAAACGGATTTGAGATGCTGAATCACGTTACATTGTATGTGTGCCGGTAAAATAATAATATATAGAGAAAAGCCCTTTATGAATACACACATAAAATTAATGGTTATTCTACAAGCAATGTCCTGCCGCCTTGTAAAAAAACTGTTAATAATAATTAATTTTACTTTTCCGGTTATGCTATATTGATACTGTTTAACTACATTGTCGCGTGTTTTCGGCACGATCAGGATATTGAGAGGCTAGCAAACTAAAGATTTTTTATAAGTACAATTTATTACCTAAAGATATATGAACAAAATAAATGTTAAAAATAATAACAGCGATGATGATAGTAATAATGAAAATACGTATATAAAACATACAAAATAGTAATTCAGACAAAAAGGACAAGATTTGTTTAGACAGTTAAATTATAAAAACCAGAATACTGTCTAATTTACTAAAACTAATGACCACTAGAACCCGATATTGTATTAACAACAAGATAACACTAGCAAAGCCTAAAGTTCATTCGATTCAATTTTCTCCAAATATTATTAAACTGTCCTTTTATTTCTGTTTACCAATAAATAACTCACCGAAAAACTTCCTGCATTCACCTACTGTCACACTGGAATGCTGGTGACGTACTCTTCACTCGTTGTTACCACACGCTTACTGATATCGCCATCACCGCAACCGCGTCAAACTCGGGCTTGCGAAGCTACTCTGTTATCGCTTGTTATCACGACTACAGCGAACACGGCCTTGCCGAACTACTGACGTCTCCACTGGTTCCTAGTAGATTTATATCCCCTGGCCAGTACCTGTCTTATCCCTTAGTTGAAGTGTAATAATATTCATTATCAGCGCCCTTAGGTTTTTCTACAGATTCTTATTCCAGTCCGGTAACCCACCTTGTCGAACAACAGCTTTTGAAGGTCTATATTACAAAGAACAGATTATTAAACGGATCTATTACTCTGAGAAAAAATCCCTCTAGTTCCTTCTAGATTCTTCTTTTCAATATTATTCTCCCTTTCTTTGTTATTAAATAGAAGAAATCAGTTACGCCGGTCCGTTATACTGGCCTTGCTACAATATTATATACTACATAAGGTAGAGTATATTAGTCTATTCGAAGTTAGCATGTCGGAAGTTTTGTAGATCAGCCATTTCGAGAGCCCTTTTGACCAAAAAAAAAAAAATTTTAGTATTGCAAAATTTTCGAAGCAGGTACGGATATCTTTTCCTGTTTTTTTGCTTGATGGGCCGATTTCTATGAAATTTAGCAGGATGGTTTCTGTATATCAGCTATATTAATAAGGGTATTAATTTTGCTTCCAGTCAAAGAGATAGGGAAGTATGGAACTTAGGGTTTCGTATGTCAAATTTTTTTCAAACATTAAGAACATTCTTCACATAATTGAATGCGCCTTAGGTAGTTTTTTTTTTTGTTTTTATTGTTTAACAAATCTTCACAAAGCCGTGAGAAAAAAATAGTTTTTTTTTATTTGTCGTTTTTAGACTCAGTCATATTCCTGTACTAAAAATTCCAATACATTAGTATGTAACTTTGGTCATGTATTTGGGTAATTTCATTCAGGGGTGGGGAATAATAAACTAAATTTGTTGGTTTTTGTCGGTTATTGTTTTGGTTGACATCTTTAGAGAGAAATTTTCCTTGAAATTTAATACGGTAACTTTTAAGTACGGATCATTGATGCCATTTAATTTTGATTATCTTTACTGTATCTTTTCATCCCCTTCAGCAATTGTAACCAAAAATTAAATGGCATCAAAGTCTTTCGCATTCAGAAATCATCGTACACAGTTTCATACAAATTAGTTAATCCAGACTGAAGAAATCAAGCAAAAGAATAATCGACGAAAACGGAAAAGTAAAAAACAAAAATTAGGCTTACTATCCTCGATCCTAAAATAAACTTTCGAAAAATTTGTCAAAAGGAACATAATAAGGTAATGTAATCCTATCATTGGTACAAGAATGTGACTTTGAGTCTACATACAACAAAAACAAGTGTTCCTATCTTCAGTTCATTACATGGGTTAATTTAAACCAAACACCAGAAGGTTGCTTAGGGAGCTTTGATCGTATCTCTTCACCCTGTTTGCCAATCGATTAAGGAGATGAATGGATTAAACGTTTACTCTTAAGAGTAAAATAGTTTTTTTTTACATAATTCTATACCTCTTAGGAGGCAAATACAATTTTGATTTATATTGCGCCCCATCAGATCGCTTATTTAATATTTGTTGTAGAATTGTTTTGATAAAACTGTAGATATCGAAATTTATTACGATTTAACCCTACAACTTAGCGCTTATAAAGTTACGGACAGAATTATTTATTTTATTTAGACAGTGTCGCATGCCAAATTTCTTATAAAAACTATTTCCTTATAAAACTTAAAAAAGTTTTGTATAACAAAGTTACTGAAGATGTTGTATCACTCCTTGATATAATCGAAATTAATGTGTAATATTATTTGTTATGTAATATTCTAATAAAAAGCCATTGTTGGTAGCACAAAAACATTTAACTAGAATGATTTAGAGTATCACACACACATATGTTAAAAGTAATTTAAGTAGGAATGATAAATTTTTGTTACCTTTGCCAAAATTGAAACTATATAGATATTTTTATTCACTTGTGGCTCCGAAGATTTACAATTTGTTAATAATATAAAGGAATCAAGAAACTTTAGAGATGACAATGCTCTGTTATTTGTAAGGTTATTAGAAATCGATGAAATTGGAAAGTTATTACTCTAATAACTTAAGTTGCTTAAGTTATTAAGCAAGCTAAAGTTGCTTAATAATAAGTATTATTATTATTATTATTTAGCAAGGGAACGCCAGGTGATCTGCAGGAGGCGACGGGCATGCGAAGACCGGGTGATCATTGCCAACGAGGAACGCACTCGGACGTTCCTCGCATGGCAAGAGACCTGGGACCACGAGACCAGAGAGGATGGCCCGCTAGGCTTATCCCTCTGGTCAGACCGTGGACGGAGCGACGGCATGGGGAGATGGAGTACTACATTACCCAATTTTTAACGGGTCACGGGTACTTCCGCGCTTACCTCCATGTCATAGAAAAAGCGCCGTCCCCCGACTGCCTGTATTGCCCCGGTGTACGGGACGACGCTGAGCACACGTTTTTCAAATGTGCTCGGTGGGCGGCAGATCGAGGGACACTAGAGGCGGATCTCGGAGCACTGAGTCCCCACAACGTGGTTGCGATGATGCTCCGTGACATTCCGGGAAAGTGTAGCCCGATTCGTCGGCAACATTCTCAGGGCCGAAAAAGTTGACCTGGATAGTCCTGATAATTAGGTAACACCTAATCAAGCTATTATATGAGGACTGGACCGGATGTAATGTGTTAAACGGATCCGGGTCGAGTCCTGGTAGAATGGGGGGTGGTTTTAGTCGGTAGTCTGCTGATAGTGATTGGATAATAACATCAGCGGGAGCCCGACACTCCGTGCGTAAATGCATTTCCACCTCACTAAGCAAAAAAAAAAAAAAATTATTATTATATTAGGTTATTTTAAGTTGCTGGCGGTGTATCTCAGAATTTCTTTTTCACTTAATAAATTTTTTTGTGTGTAATTTTTATTGAAGGTTACATAAATTTTCAAACAAGTTACACACATTTTATGTTATATTACAGAATTTTTTTATTGAATTTTCTGTTTATTATCATCATTAAAAATAAGATATGTAATTGTCGGATTGTTTGTAATTATGTGTGAAAATAATAAATAAATAAAAATAATTTCAACAATGTAATTTCAAATTTCGACTTGTAAATATTAGGAAAAGTGATTTGAAATAAACTGAATCGGATAAAAACCTGCAATCAGTTTTATATTAAATAATTTTTAACATGGAATTCCCATTTAACAGCACAATATCTGATATTTATATTGAACGTTTAGAAGATACACAATATCCGGGCTCACAACATACGTAAAATATAATTAAAACAAAGCTATCTATTATAATCGTTTTTTAATAACAAAGAAGCAGCTATATATTACGAGGAATATAATGAATTTTTAACTAAATGCAAGAATTTAGCGTAGCGGTAGCGCGTGGGGGCGTGGAGGTGTTTCATATCAAATTCCGGCACCGTAGTGCTGTATTGTCATCGAAATTACATACGTGTACTAAATTTCATTGATTTTCATACGATAGATCAAAAGATATAGTTGCAAGATTTGATTATAACTAAAGTAAGTTAAATAAAAGCTTATAAGAAAAAATCTATAAATTCAGAGGGAAGTATGGAAAAGTTTGAGACAAAGATATATAAATTTATATGACCTAGTAACATATTGAAAAATGTCAAATTCATTTTACTGTATACTTATTAAATGCTATAACTATAACAGTAGTAGGTGACCTGTCATGAGTTACAAGTCACTCCTGAAAAATAACACAACCATCTTTAAGGATAACAAGTATCCCACGCCGAGCTTACTAGATAAAGTAAGGAGGTGAACGGTTTCCTGTCGCCTCCTTTCCGTACTGATATTAGGAATTTTTTTTTAATTAACGCATTTTTTTTTTTTAAATAGCTCGGCTCTATAAATTATAACTTTACTCCGTTCTTCATAGAGATTAGATATATAATAAATATCTTCCTTCAAATAGGTATCTCTTGCATTCAAGGTGCTTTACGTAAGTTACACACATAAAAATAAACTGCAACAGACAGTGTTAAGCATCGAATTAGTACATCTTGTCTGTAGCAAATCGATGCGCTACAGAGAAGATCTTATATAAACTGCTTCAACTCAGCAGGGAATTATATTAATTTACACGAATTAAATAACATAAACAAAAGTATATTAATTTAAAATTTTAACACAGCTGCTATTTATATAAATATTAATATACTATTGTGTTGAAATCATCTCTTGGTTTGTACCACTAACAATGATCATTCTGCTTTTTTCAGTAATATTATTTTTTATATTTAATTAAAATAAATACAATGAAAACGTTTGGGTATACAATTATATAGGTATACCGTAAAAAAGGAACATGTTTTTTGTTATCTATTTTATTTTCTATTACATATATTTGTTAAAGAACTTTTTTTTTTAATGCTTATTTGTAAACAGTTTAAAGGAATGTTTAATGTCCTACTTGATGCTTGTTATACTGACTTATACGGACTACAAATAAATGCCGTTGCACTCATTCAACATTTTCTTCAAGTCAGATATACTTGACCACCCGTAACCTTTCTTGAATTCAAAACTTCCCGTGCAAATTTATACCCTCCGTCGACTGCCACATCCGCCAACGGGGAGGCTCCGGTAGTTCCAAGGACTGCTCCGGCTGTTAGTGATAGCGGGGTTATAAGGGTGCGGGCGGCAGGAATGTTCTATGCAGATCTTCTGAGGGCGGTTACGGGGACAGTGACGCAGGAGGAAATAGGTGAGCTGCTGTCCCTCCGTCGGGGCGCGTCCAATGAACTGTGTATGTGGGTCAAGAAGCCAATAAGGCTAAGGAGTTTTCAGCTGCCCTACGAGTCAGAGCGCCAGACTTACGCGTTGATATAAAGTCTCGGGGCACTAAACGGACCGTTGTGCATTTTAAGGACGTTGATGCGGATACAACTGACCGGGAAATACACGAAGCTGTAGCAGCTGTTATTGTGGCAACTGACGGCTTCCGGGTGACGTCCATCCGTCCCGCTTATGGAGAAACTAAAAACGTCACGAATATTACAACGTTCCGAGCGGCAAAACGTATGACGGAAAGGAAGATCAAAATCGGATGGCTCCATTGTAGGGTGGTCATCAGGGAGGATGAGAACAGATGTTATCGATGCTGGGCCGTGGGGTACGTTTAGACGACCTGTACGGGAACCGTCAGGTAGAGCTCTGTTACAACTGGGGGAGGCCGGAACACCGGCGGGCTAGTTCTACAGTGCTTGCGGCGTGCGCAATAAGTGGCATCATCTCATATGTGGTTCTCACCGGCTTGATCGAAAAAAATATATTTAACATTGTTCAATAACAACAACAAAAAATTGAGAAAAATTTTAATTTTTATTAAAAAAATTGGTAAAACAAGATTACACTTCAAAATGTTATAATCTTTCAAACTTCGAATATTATTATTATATTAATTTACTTTTAAAGAGATTATTATAAAATGAAAATATAGAAATAATAACGTCAAATGTAATTGATAAAACAAAAATAAATAAATAAAGGCTGAAAATAAGATGAAGAAAATTACTATAGATACAGAAATTGATGTAAGATGAAAATTTCTAATTATTATATTTGTGAAGAAAAATTAATTATTAATCGCCCTTAATGTAACAGACTACAAGTATATACAAAATATTGTGTTGTAATTTTCAAGGAAAATTACAACATGATAACTGTTCTCATACAAGAGAAAAAAAGTTTTTCTTACTTATACCAAATAATTAAAATTGTGCAGCCCTTAGAACTTAACTAATCGTATGAATAATGAACGCACAAACATATTACTTCTACCTGCCAGATACAGGCATCCATCTTGTAATCTTTTTTTGTGAAACATTTTACTGTCGAGTTTGTTATTAATGGATAAATGAAGCAATTATTTTGTGTAATTTTAATATTAATTACTTATATTAAGTTATTATTACTATTATTTTAAGAACGGAATTGTTTAACTTAAATCGAGTTAATAGAACTGAGCCAGACTCCGTGGCGCGTAGTAGCGTCTCGGCCTTTTATCCGGAGGTCTCGGATTCAAATCCCTGTCAGGCATGGCATTTTCACACGCTACTTGTCATTCATCTTATCCTCTGAAGCAATACAGTGGTCCCGGAGGTTAAAAAAAAAAAAATAGAACTGAAAAAACATTAGTGTATAAATAATTCGGTCTATCATGATACTGAAAATAACTTTATTGAAGAATAGACAAAACAGAAGATACAACGTTTTCATTAAAAAAATAGTGAAGTATCAGTAGCTTAGTTCAAGAACATATTGTGAGAATATTTTTATAGCACTAAAGGCCTTCACCTGATAAATTTATGTAATAGCTATTTTAACGATTCCATAAGAATATGAATTGTTGTTGAGGTGTTTTTTTCTTATTTTCTGTTTAAAAAGAGACAAAGTGTTTTGTGACATGCCAAACTGAAGACAATAATTTTATTTAAAGATGCAACTCAACATAAGTTGAAAAGGAACTTCTGTTCAATCAGTTTAAAGAAACTGGTTCTGTTCTCAAACAGAAATCGCCTGGAACATCACCAATATCCGAAGAGAGAATTGATCGAATTAGACGGTCTGCAATCAGAAGTCCTAACATCATCAGTTATCGAGTTAATTCGAGTAATTCTATTTTATTAATTCTAAAAGCAAAATAATCAATTTTTACTTAAAAGATGTATCAGTATAAAATTTAGCTACAGTAAAAAATAAAACTATCTGATTCAGAAAAACGATTTTGGTTCGGAAACATATAAATTATAGACAAAATTAGTGAAAACGAATTATTTTTAAATGACTTTATATTTACAGAAGAAGCTACTTACTTTTCTCCTTAAGGATATATTAAAGACAAAATTCACTAATTTGTGAATCTGAAAACCGACATATAACTTTCAAGAAAACACGCAGTACACCTAAAGTTAATGTTTGGTATGATTTAATAAAATATCGTGTAATCTGGCCTTTTTTTCTTTGCTGAAAAAACTATTAATGGGAAGATCTATTTGATACGTTAAATGATTATTGCTCTCTTCAACCGGGTGAACTCAAAAATTTATTTTGAATAATTATTTACTAGATGGTGCGTTTCGACACTTTAATGAATTTGTTAGTCAAACTTTTAAAGAAAAGTTTTCAGATATATGGATAGGCCCGAGATGACACAATAAACTGAGCTTCAAGAAGTCCAGAGTTAACTCTTCCTGATTTTTCATTGGGGATACATTAAAGACACTGTTTATTCGCAAAAATTGCGTGACCTAAATCACTTAAAAGAAAGAATTAAGGAAGCTATTACAATCCTAACAGAAGATATGTAACGTTATATACGAGTAGAAACTAAATATCGACTGGATATTTGTCGAGCGAAGAAAGAAAAATAAATAAAACAAAGATAGAAAATTTATAAATAAAACAACATAACTGTAAGAATATTTTGTTTTTATTTAATTCATCCCTTAAATCTTACCATTATTTTATGATAACCGTGTAGATTACAATAAGTGATGAATTCTGATATAAAAAATAATATAAAAATGATAGTCATATGCATATTTTAGAAGATAAAATTTCTGTGCAAGGACAAAATAAACCTTATTAAAATGTAAAAGAATGTAGTAAAAAATGTAATAATAAAACTGAATGACTTTTATAGGACGCTCACTTATTTAGGGAAAGAGAAGTTAGGTATATTTTCCTTATAATTTATAATTTATTTTGCTTGTTATTGCTTTAAAAGTTAAAAAAATTAACATAAAAAGTCGTCTTGAGTAAAAAAACTGTTGTTAAATTTAAAATCAAAAGAAAAAGATGTATTTTTTGTCCGCAGCTATATTTTCAAAGAAATAAGTTAATATTTTTCTCCAGAACATTAGGTTATGATGTAATCGTATAAAACTATTTAGTCCCGAAGAATTTTGAGATTACAGCGATTAGATTTTAATTTCTTGTTGTCAATTTTTTTTCAGAATTGAAACAGTAGATCAAATAAAGTAATATATATTTTTAATTTCCCAACAACATAATTTTAATTACACTGTATATATACAGTAAACTAAAAGAAAGTATGGCAATCGGATCAAATTTTTCGTGTAGGGGTTTTTCGAGACAGTTCATAACACCCTCTAGCCATAAAACACAATTTTAGAAATTAAAATTTTGGCTAAGATGTAGACGAAGGTCCGTATTCATGTTTGCTTTTTTTTGCTTGAAATCTCCAGATAGGATGCACTGATTGGATAAAATTTCGCACGATGATTTCTGTAAATGAGATACCGATACAGTCTAATTTTGGTCATAGTCCTCAAGAGAGGAGGGAACTCAACAAGCCTTACGGACTCCGCATATCAAAATTTTACTAAAAAGTAAAAATTTTACATTAAAATTTACCTAAAGCCTCTTTAAAGCTAAGATGCAATCTGATGATGTTTGGTCTTTATTAAAAAGATGGAGACAAAAAAGAACTTTTTTATCGTTTCTGGTCTCAATATATCTTATTTAAACATAATATAATATATTAATATTAATATATAATATCTTATTTATATTAATTAAATGTAATGGAATCATGTAATGTAATAAATTAATTAGATGTAATTGAACATTTTACAATTTCATTACATCAATACGTCACTTTTGTTATGTATTTGGAAAATTTCATTCAAGGGGGAGGGATAATAACAATATTTTTCAGTTTTTTTCGCCCATTATAGTTTTCCTTGAATATTCAATCAGTCAGAATTAATACATTTTTAGGAAATCTTATACGATGACTCCTAAATATGGTTCAGTGATGCTATTTAATATCCTAAAATCGGTCAAGAGGATGGTAAAATTCGATCACCATGGGTTCCGTATGTTAAAATTTTACTGAAAAGATAGAAGAATTTTTTACACGTTTCTTTACTTGCATATATCTATTTTTTCTTAATTTCCTCCTAAGTAGTATTCTGTTGGCGGAGTCCTCAATGACCAGAGTTGCCGACCTTATGTTCGCTAAAACTTTTAGATAAACCAAAAAACAAATTTTCACTCAAATAGCCCAAAATAATAGACAGTTTTAACCCAACAAGTTTTGGATAAACATTTTTTCAGATTACCGAAGCACAAGATTGGATTTAAATTTTTACAATCTTTTATTGGTTTACAAAAAAGATTAATATGTTTTAATTTTCTTTTCACAGAGAAAATTTACTGTTATAGAAAATGTTATGTTACACAACAACCTGTTAGAGATGGATCTTACTTAATTTCAAAAAACGTAAAATAATTTCAAGAACATGTTAGCTTACTTTGGAAAGTGAGGAGTGAAGTGTTTTCGTATTGTTTTCTTTGTAGAAACGAATAATCAATGCATATAAGAATGCCAATGCACAACAAACATGATACTCACGCCTACAAATCTTCAGTCTCGTACATAACTCAAAGAACGCTACTGTGACTCAGGTGCTTTACATGCATCACTGCCTTGAGAAAGATTGGAACATACGGAGTAAACAAGTTTTTGTATTTTCTATTGAGAAACAAACATTACAACATGACCACTACTCAGTAGGGGATAAGTAAATAAATTGTTGTGTTGTACAGTACATATAATCATTAGTTATTAGTTATGATATATATAAAACTAAAGGCTAATAAGTAAACAAATCTAAAAAGCATAAAGCGCGCTGCAAAATAACCATGTTCTATCTGCATTTTTATAACAAAGAACTAAAAAAAAATAAAAACAATAATAATCTTATTTTGAACAGTCAAATTATTCTTGCTAACTAAATACATTTTCGAAGCATTAAAATTAGTAAAAAATTGACCTTTTTTTCTCACTCTCTCTCTCTCTCTCCCTCTTTACCACTTTCTCTTCTCCCTCTCAGTGTCTGTGCGTGCTTGCAAGTG
Organism: Lycorma delicatula; assembly: GCF_047948215.1. Taxonomy (NCBI): domain Eukaryota; kingdom Metazoa; phylum Arthropoda; class Insecta; order Hemiptera; family Fulgoridae; genus Lycorma; species Lycorma delicatula. Next base: position 83,756,328 of record NC_134457.1, on the reverse strand, counting down.
CGTGCGTACGTCTGTATTTTTCTCTTCGGAAAAGTTTTCTGAAGAACCATTAATAGATTAAATTATGTTAGTCTAAATTCAAAACAATGGATTTTAAGCTTTCAATCATGTCAGTTACATTAGAATAGATGACCTGGTCAAGGATGTATGTTAAATGACGTAACCGCTTTGGTAGTTAATAAAACGTCTATCTACCTAGATGAACTCACCTCACCTTACTCTTCCTTCATTATCCTTTTGACATGAAGAGAACGATTGAACACCTGACCCCTTTCAACCAAAATAGACTACAATGTCTTAACTAACGGGTCCCTTTAAACAGTCCCAAATAGAACATTTCTTGTAATCACTACTGACAGAAATTGTCATGTAAACAAGGACATTTTTTTAATTTTTAAAAATTAGAATTGAGATCGATTTTATTATTATCAGTTAAACATGCATAATAATTTTTAAAAAACTATACTACGATTACTAACCCTCAATTTGTTTTGGCTGTACAATAAAAATGAATCAATAAGATGATAAATAATCAAATAAATTACAAAATAGATCTGTGGATCATAATTAGTTAGGTAAGGTTAAACCAATTCCAAAAAAACATCTTATTTATTAGCAAATAATACAATTATTGTATCCAAATACTTGGAAATCGCTGACCAACGATTATTGAGCAGGTACTTCCAATTAAAGGTTTTTTCCTTTATTTTAAACAAAAAGGCACCTGCCAGGCGTTGACTCATTGAGTGGGGACTAACAATCAGTTGTTTCCTTGGGTCAAAGAGCCTTAGCTGCTCGATCGATACAAGCTGAATTCAAGTGAGCACATTTGACAGCCTACTGGCAAATAAAGAACTAAGTAAATACACCCAGGAGCCAGCTTCAACGTTTTGATGTTCATTACGTTGTTCAATACACTAAAAACGCCTATCATAACCATCAACACACTAACTACGCCTAGAGCAGTGATTTAGTCTAAAAACGTCATCTAATCGGTTCCAAGATAAGCACAGAGCAATTTGGAATGATGAGCAGTAAATAAGGTTGCGTCAGAAATATAGGGAATTACAATGTTTAGTAGTTGTTAGCAACGGTAACTTGACAATAGAAACCTTTTCGACATTGCAGCTCACACTTTCCTGACTAACAATGACAGAAGCGAAACGACTGTGTTTTTCTGGCTTAAAAACATTAGAGAAACAGTTTAAAAAATCAAATTTTTAAAAATGGTACTTGTAACTTCAGTAATTACACATTTTTCATTAAAAAAAAATTAATTAATTTTAAAAATATAATTTAAAACATTAAACTTAACTTTAATAAAATTTAAAACAAAATTTAATTAAGTAGACGGGAAGTGAACTCCTAAGTTTTACAGTTCGTTGGTTAAGCCATTATTTTTCAAAATGAAAGAGTTGTAATGAATGTAATTTAAAACCCACCATTTTAAAACAACAAAGATTTTACGAGGTCGTCAAATACATCGTTCCGCCAAACAGGAAACTTACTTTAGATTTGAGTCTAGGAAAAAGCCATTACACTACTTTAATCTAAATTGATAGGCATATTTTGCGTCATCTATCCTTTTCTTATTTACTTTATCCTTCCATCCTCTTTACAGATTTTCGGGTTCTCCATGGTACTAAATTATCCATGCTAATGATCCAGACAGTGAAGATCAGTTAACATATTTGGTATATGATCGAGTGGGACTATTTATGTACTGATTCAGGAACCCTGTTTAATGTCTGTTAGCTGTTCTATACGGCTATCGTTGAACACCTGTCGGATAAAGCTGGACTTTTTAATCCCCCCTCTCAACACCCAAAACTTTAAAATTTCATAAAAACAAAACGTATTGGCTGCAAAGCGTCACAAACAGAAAAAATTTTAAAAGCACTAATTAAAACAGCGCTTTGGTTAAGTCGATCAATTAGTCAACAAATATTCATAATGAGACTTAAAATTAGAATCCCAAGGATTTGATAGTACGATGAAAATAATTTTTCATTAGAAATTAAAATCAACAAAGCTTTTTTAAAAGATTTCCTATGTAATATAAAATAAGCAGATACAACGACTAATTATAAATCTAATTTAATTAAAAAGATACTTTAAAAAAAATTATTTTCTCCTTGATGGGGCCGACTAGAGCCACAGAGTCTGTGATGATGACCCCCCTCTCCTTTTGTCGCTTTAATGTAATCCTAACCATGTAAATCGACTAAACTTTACAGATGATAGTATTTACTTCATAAAACGGAGAATGCCGATCTAGGCAGAACAATTTTATTGTGTATTAAAGAGGGAATCTTACTGCTTTCGTCATCATAATCTGATATAAAATTTTTCAACGAAACCTCAACCGATTAATTTCAACGGAGTAGTTTATAAACGATAATATCATAGGAAAAATAATCAGAATCACTTATTATATGATAAATTAAAGTTTAGGTGGTAATAAATAATTTAACCAATAAGCTAGTCAGAATTTTTTTTTTAAATGTGGAAAGACATATTCCACATGGATACTTTATTCCTTACAGTTGGGAAACACACTTCAGAAAAACCCATTAATAATTAAGTACTTACTGAACAGAGATACATCATTAGGATAATTTGGTACTTACGTATTAACGCCACCGCAGCTACAGTTTTATTTAAAAACAAAGTAGTCAATCGGATTTCGGTGGAAAATGGGCCGAAACAGATTCAAAACAGAATATAAATGGTTATTTATATTTATTTTATAAATATAATTTAACCAAACTTAACCTATGCTCGCTTAGCTCGCTAACCTATACTAATTAACACCGTAATTTTTTGAGTATTTATTTAATAAATTCAGTAATTGTTGCTATTTAAATTATAAATAATTGTAATTACTGAATTTATTAAATAAATACTCAAAAGATTATGGTGTTAATTAGTCAAGGTTAGCGAGCGAAGCGAGCGTAGGTTAAGTTTGGTTAAATTATATTTATAAAATAAATATTTATTTATTTATGCTAAACTCTATATCGGCCCATTTTCCACCGAAATCCGATTGACTACTTTGTTTTTAAATAAAGCTGTAACTGCGGTGGCGTTAATACGTAAGTGCGGATAATTTTTAAGAAATTAGAAACCTAGATTATTTCGTTATTTAAAGATGTAAGAAAAAGTGTTTAAATTTCCTCTTTTACGTGTTTAAATGTATTTCATGTGTAAGTATGTATTTTAATTTTTTCTAGAATTAATGGACCTTTCTCAATATCGTTCCCGCGCTAACAAATTCTACGTAAAAGAATATTTAGGTCTCATTCTATAATAAATACCTTTAAAGCATTTTAGAAGAAAACTCTAATACCCTATTTAATAAAATAAAGAAATAAAGCTTACTTCCATGGTATGGATGAGTATTTCCGCCGACTGATTATTTTTCATTAATAACACAAAACTTTTTTCAAATTATTATTATTATATTAAAAAGTGTTATGTGTATGTATTTTAGAAAATAAAAAAGTTATATATAAATATAGTGTTGTATGGTCTCTAGTCTGAAAAGTATTACATCCATATTGATATTAATTTTGCAAATTACTCGAACAGATGAAAATTAATGCTTTTATTTAATTAATGTTATTTAAGAGTTAATTAATAAAAGAGTAGAAATACGCTTACTCGCGCGCACAATCAAAATAAACATAAATAAATAAATTCTATAAAGATATGTAAGCATCATTCATTAGAGTAGTTTCATGTTTTTTATCATTCCTTTCTATTCTCTGTTGATCACAAAAAGCTTTGTAACTTAAAATTTTATTTTATCTGATAAATATACTGTGTATCTTAGTTTTCTTCAAGTTTTATCCTTCCATATAACTCTGCATTATTAAATTATACATAATTATTCAATTAGCACAGTAAGATCTTGTTTATTTTGTAATTTTGAATGTCGTTTGTTTGCTTGTATCATAGGTACGGTCAAACTGCATTTTCCAATTATATGAAATTTTTAAGTTCCACACAACTAATTTCCATTTTATGCGTAACATTTTTCATTTATTTGCAACTAATTTTTTCCACTTACACAATAGCTTCAGTTCGAGAAAATCAAACTGTTACCGCAGAATCACTCGGCGATCGTGTAAAAGATTATAATAGTTGTAACGGTACGTGCATAACACATTTAAAATTGTTTTGTATGTTGATAGTTAAAAAAAAATGTCAAAAATGAAGGGGAAATGGAAATAAAATGGAAAATACTTTTAAGTCAGATATCAATCAGAAAAATCTGGTGTACCTTTAAACAGATCCATTAAACCCACACGCTACTACTAATACATGACGATGGGTTAGTCATCAATTTGGAACGGTACATGACAGAAATATAAAGTATACAGAGAAATTATCAAAGTTTTCGATAAAATAAACAAAAGATCTAGTTACAGTTGATGCGTGCTGTGTTATACGGCCAGTAGTCACTAAGCTCGTTAGGCATCATGATCAAGATGCACAGGAACTTTCAGTGCGTTTTTGTGGCATGCTAAGTTTCCATCAGTTGCATTTGTTAGACGTGAATACTGTCTTGTGTTCAATGAAAAACCACCACAAGAAAATATTAACCGATGGGAGAAACAAATCAGAGAAACGAGCAGCCTACTGAAATACTCACGTCATTTCGACTATCAATATCTGACGATACCATTAAACTGTGAAAATTTTTTTATCCAAAAAAAATCAATGCGGAAGTGTTTCGTAGGGTTAGGAATTTCAAAAGCACATGTTCAAAATCTTTAAAATAAAACGGTTACACTTTATCGGTTTTAAAATTCAGGTGCTACATAAAATTTATCCACAGGCCGAAATGTAAAACGAATTGAATTAGCTGCAGATATTCCTGATAGGTTAAATAATGATGTGAAGTTTTAAACAAGCTTTGTTTGCAGTGATGAAGTTATGTTTCATATTTAGAACGAATATATCGGCATACCATTCGAATATGGTATACTGAACCTTCACGTCTCATTATGAAATATCAACTTAATAAACCAAAAGTTAATTTGTGGTACACAATTGAACGAAGCAGAATTATCACTCCCTTCTTTTTTTCTGTAAAAACTATAATAGAAAAGAACTTCCTGGATATTTTAGAAGGATATCCAATCTTCCAAATACCGGAAATATTCTCTAGTTAGAGAATGCATTCTCTAGTTAGACCAAACTCCTCCACATTTTGCTGTGTTAGTTCAGGATTACCTAAACGAAAGATTCCTTAGCGAATCGGATGTAAAGAATGGATAGCCTGACCTACTCGGTCTCTGGATTTTATTCCTATGGATGTTTTAAATAATTTTGTTTTTTTACGTAATAAAGACACAAGTATTTTCTGTTCAGCTAAGAAATTTGAACGATTAAAAGAATGATTGATTTGAAGCATTACCGGATCACACCGGATGTTTTCTGTCATGTATCGCAATGGGTGGAATATAGGCTTGATGTTTGTAGAGCAAATAAAGGAATGATGTTTGTATGGCAAATAAAGGAATAAGGAGTGCATATCGAAATCTACTGATGAGGTACAATTCTTGGAAAATTTGTCTTTATTTTGATGTAAACTTAATGTTTCTATCATTTTTTTTTTTTCAGTACTGAAACTGAAATCCCATCATTACATTACCGGACAAGGATAACGTGAAAACGTTTTTCACCCCCTCCAAAAAAAATCATTATCTTACGTAAAATCTGTACAGTAAAATTATTTTTGACTGGCAAACCAAACCGCAACCATTTACGATCAAAAATTTTGTTTTTTGTACTGTATCTTAACTTTTATTTATCAATTAATTTTGTTACAGATACCAATACGCAACGTAAATGAGCGAGGACTGCAGACACAGAACTACTGTTATATCATAAATACACTTAATGTTATTTATATCAAGCTACTTACAAGTACACCGAATGTATACATAACGGATAAGTTTATTTACAAAACAAAATATACATAAACACCTTTTTTTTTTCAAAGGGGAAAAGAAATCAGCAGTAATAACATTTTTGTATTAAACGTTCTTTCCTTCATTTTAAAATTGTAAATATATTCAAAATAATTTCAATAAATTAATTTTGCTAAAGTTTAAACGGTATTAATGTGTGTTACATTACATAAACAAAATTAATAGTAAAACACTTGTTAAAAAAATTTATTTATTTATTTTTTAAAAACTTTTTTTTCATGGAAACGCCTGTCTATCTCCGTAATCACAATTTGGGAGAGTTAGTACATTTAAAATGGAAAGAATAGGAGTGAGAAAATTTAATTAAAGAGACTGAAAAAACTGATTAAAAATAAAATAACTTTAGGTTAAGACTATCCCATCTAAAATAGCACCCATTTAATACTTTTCTTAGCTAAATTCAAAAGTGGCCTACAACACATTTCAAATAGTGATCTCATACCGATAAATAAATCGTTTTGAGTTAGCAAAATTTAGTAAATTTTATTTTTTTAGTTTTTTACTATTGAGCAGTTGTTTAAGATATCTGTTGACCACTTTTGAAACTAGTTATGAAAAATATTAAATGGCCGCCACTTTGGTTACAGTTGTAGCCCGATGTTATTTTTATGTCAAATTATTTTTTTAAGTGTTCTTTAAAATTGTGTGACAATCCTACCGTTCCATTAAATATATTTTAGTTGTCCTCTCATGAGACCCCTCTGATGCTTTGAGTGTTGTTATCCAAATCTAAAAAATAGATCGGTTGGAAGTTGAAGCATTTTATTTTTCTACGTTCAACAGTAGTTATGTAAGGATTGCTGTACTGTATGAAAACTCTGAGAATAAATAAAACTTTGCCCTATACATAATGGATCAGCTAATCAATTCAATTAATTTGTAGTTAAATTTAACAATTGTAATAGCCGTTTTATTCAAAATAAAATTATAGAATTATATATAATAATAGCAAATATACAATATTTATTGTTCACATAGCAATTAATGATTTCCAGCCCATTTAAAGAGTAGTATTTAATTTTTTCCAAAATTAATACTTATCAAACAATAATTAAAAATCTTTAAAATACATATTTTAAAATTAAGAAAATTTTTAGAAAACTTAGAAAAATTGCATATTTAAAAAAAAAATAAATATAAAACATATTTTTCTGTAAGAACAGAGAATAATAATAAGTCCTGCATGAATAATTTTACAAACGTTGAAGGAATGTATAAGACTTTTAGGTTCTTTTTTTGTCTATATATGTGTGTGTGTGATCGCGCGCGCACGTGTGTGTTGTGTGTGAATGGGTGTGTGTGTATGGCTGCCTGTGAATTTGCGTGAGGAAAATCAACGTATTTTTATTACCTTGATATTACAGCACAAATGCCATGCCATTTGTTTCATTTCACACAGAACCACAAAGAGCGATTGGTAAATATGGCACACGGGTTTCTGGATGCAATTTGATTCAGCAAAAAAAGAACTTGCTTATTGGACCAAAACATAAAAAGGAGCTTGAAAAATTTATCTGTAAAAATTATAATATTATTTTTTTAATACTTTTCTATTTTTAAATATATTAATTCCATAAATAATTCTAAATTGTCCATTCTAATATTTATTTTACTAATTACAAGCATATATTTTAATTGGTTTAAAATATTAAGTGATATGGCCATTTAATTTTAATTTTTTGCTAATTTTCCAGACGTTTCAAAAGTTTAATTTGTTAAAGTTTTCACTTACCCCTTACGTAGTAGCGGTTTCGTTAGTGATGTCAAACACCCATAGTATTTTTTCCAAGTTAATAATTAATAATTGTACCAAGTTTGGCTGAAATCGGTCCTTTGGTATAGGAGGGAATGAAGGGATGTGTGGAATTTATGATGTTTGTTCCACATCATACATCACACATACAACCACTTAACCACATACATACATACAATGACCTTTATTGACATTAAGGTGGTAGTAGAAATATAATAAGGCCCTTTCTCGTAAGTCGAATTTTGTGTTACGTTACAAAAAGATAATTTTATTATCTGGTTTTATGGAGATGGATACTGTTATTCTTTTAAGAGTAATCGACAATTCATTCTAAAAATGATTACATTTTCATAATTCAAGTGCGATCATTTTATCGTTAACATCATGATATTACACACTATAATTCCACTATGGACTATAATACAGAGATACTAACATTTGATTTGATCCATAGAATGCGTTGTGCACAAGTAGGACATCAGGGCTAATGGAATTCGGTTGTGCAGTAATGGCTCGCTCTAGGTCTTGTAGAGTACGAGGATTTGCTCGATATACACGTCCTTTCAAGAAACCCAGAGAAAGAAGTCTGGTGACGATAAATCAGAGGAACGAGGGAGCCATGGACTTTTTGAGATCGTGCAATCATCAAATATTTCTTCCAAAAATTCCATGGTGTTTTTGGATGTGGTTGTTACCCCGTCTTGTTGCAGTTAACGATAGTGTTCACCAAGGTGGAAAAAAAAATTGCTTAATTATATTCTGGTATGCTGGACTGTCAAAGACGTCCTCCAAGCCCCTCAAGGCTTGGAACGGAAGGGGTGGTGTGGCAACCGGTAACGTCACAATGTGGGTGTCTTCCCCGTACGGAGTTGGGATGGACTGTCAAGGGTTTCGTAAAAAAAAAATCGGGTCCGCTACTCGCCACGAAAAATTACACACCAAACCCCTACCCTTTGTGAGCGCAGCAGCGATTCACGCGAGGTGTTGAACAATATCTGTTGTTCTGACTATTGATGTAATCGCTAAGGTAAAAATACGCCTTATCACTAAAAAATACATTAACCTTCTTCTTCTAAATTGTCTGGAGGTTTCAGTTCCTGTACACAATGTATTCGGTATGCATGTAGACCTAATTTCTTTGTGGCCTTGTGTTCGCTTCTGAACGATATTCCTGTCTGCGATGATAATTTACGCAAACATTTTCTCGAAGACTGTTCAGTTAATGCATTCGTGAGCGATAAAATGATCGCACTCTAGAAATACAAAGATAAATTTATTTTTTTTTTAATTTTCCAAATATCAGTCTTCCTGTTTCATACTTATGAGCGTCTATTAACAACGATCTGACAATTTTTATAACTTAAAACTCATTCTGACTTTTAGGGAATTCCAAGAGAAGAAGCCCTTAAAATCTACTTTTTTTCGAAATTTAAGAATTTTGATGCTTAAATCGAATTTCCGTAATTCTAATAATAAATTAAGGACTGTATGACGTCATAAAATTTTAAATTGAAATTTTTAATTTATAATAATTACGAACATAAAATAATATAATATATAAAATATATAATAATTTTATATAATAAATATAATATAAAAATAAATATCTAAATTAAATTTTTAATTAAGAAATTTTTTAATATTCTTCGTATATTATAAAACAGCTGTGTTATTTGCAATAGATAAATGAGAATTAAATATAATAAAATTCACAATTTTATATAGGTTATAGAGTATGTTTAATAATATGAGAAAATCAAGTATTTATATCATGTGGGGTAAATATGAAACTTTATCGTAAATGGGTAACGATAAAAATCATTTAAAGAATAAACCAGTGAATGTTTATACAGCAATATTTAAATATTTTTATTATGAACAATGACTATACATACCAAGGTTAAATATTACGCTGTTACGAGAAGCAGGCTTACCGAATGAACTCTGTTTTAAATACTGCATTTCTTTTTCATTACGAAAAATGAAAAGAATTTTAGAAATTTACAATAAATTTGATAACAGTAAAAATAAAAATCTTAAAGTATGTTAAAAAAAAATTATTTTAAATTGTTTTAAGTTAGAACACGTGGAAAATGAACATTCCAACAAGGTGTAAAAATATCCTTTTTCTTTGTTTTTTATCACAAAATTATAAATAACAGACTTAGTTTTTTTTCTAATGGCTTCATAATTAATCGATGAAGAAAATATATTATCTGGTGAATAATATGAAATATAATAAGGCCCTTTCTTATAAGCCGAAGTATTGTGTTGAGTTAAAGCTTCTCCAATCATTACTCCACCGGTTTATTAATGTATTGGTTAGACAATTTTTAACATCTGCCACTCGTACAGGAATTATATCCAGGTTATCACAGACCGTCCCCTTTCTGGAAGTTTCGTCTGCACTTTCATTCCCTGCAATACCAGCATGCTGTAGAGTCCGTAAAGTACACATCGCTGATTTAAAACATACATATATGAAGCATCTAACACCATGCTTGATTTTAGAACCGTCAGTATAAATTTTAATGTATTCTTCGGAACTACTAACGGTTGATAAAAATTCCTGTTGGTTGATTGCTCCTGGCTTCTGTTTTATTTTTTCTCCAGAGAGATCAAGTCTTGTGTTTACCGCTGGTAAAAGCCACGGCGGTATTTCTCTTGTAGAAATTGCTAATGTCTCTGGTAAAGCAATTTCATATTTTCTTGTAAATTCGTGTTACCTTATTCCGGCTGGTCTGGAATAGATAGCATGATGTTCATATAATGCAGCCAAAGGATGATTGTTGAAAGTTTTATTATTTATATGAGTAGGAAAGGCCCATATGATTGCCACATATCTTAGCAATAGGATCTCTCTTCTATAATTTAGTGGCATAATCCCGGCTTTTGACATTAGGCTAGTCGCCGGACTTGTACGGAATGCCCCTGTTGTCTTATTCCGCTGTTATGTATTAGGTTTAACACTTTCGTAAATGTGACTTTCTAGCGAATGAGTATACAATACATCCGTAATCATGCTTCGATTTAACCAATGCTTTATGCAGCATCAGTAATATTTCTTTATCTTATCCCCAATTGATGTTGGATAAACATTTAATAATGTTTAGGGCTTTCTGTATCATCACCCAAGACATGTACATGTAGTCTCCAGGTAAGGCATTTATCCAATAACAGACCTAAAATTCGTACATTATCCCTGTATTCTGTTGGATGGTCGTCGAAGGTCAAAACTGGTCAAAACAGGACTTTGGTGAGGAATTCCCTTCCTACAAAAGTGTACATAGTACGTTTTCTCTGGTGAAAATTCGGAATCATTATTCCTCGCAACTTTATTGAGGGCGTTTATCGCTCGTTGTAATTTGTACTTCACCATAGCTGTAGCGTTGCTGGTATACACAATTGCCAGATCATCGATATAAATACTTTTGCTGATTTCTGCTGGAATGACTAATATTAGTTTAGTGATGGCGATTGTGATGACATCTCGATTAAGAACAAAACGATTCTTAATCGTTTTGTTCTTAATCGAGATGTCATCAAGAGGCTGTATTTCTATCGTTGGCTTTATGGTTTCTTTACGACTGAGAGACTTCATTTTATTTTCTGTTATCCTTTGTTTCATACTAGCCAGTGGGAGCAAGTTTTCCAAGATGCTGGTTTTCATCGACAGCTGCTGGAGCACGAACGGGAACAGGAACAGTACCTGCAGCCTGAGCATAAGTTGTTGCTGCTCTAGACTTGCGTGCATTTGTGTGGTTTTTACTTCCTGCACAGCTACTTCATCTTTGTAAACAGGACAGTTTCTGGATCTGCACGATTGCTGTCCTTTACAATTTACTCATGAAGGAGGATCCTTACATGGTTCCCCTTCATGAACCTCTTCACCACACGTGTATATTTGCAGTCTCTCGCACCGGGTAGCAGTGTGGCCAAAATTTTAGCACTTGAAGCACCTCATTAGTTGTGGTGCAAAAGCCCACACATCCAATTAGTAAATTCCTGCAAGCACTTTCTCCGGCAGGGTTGGTCTCTTAAAAGTGAGGACATGAGAAGCAGAAGGTAGGATTTCGCTGTTTCTTCTCATGTTCATCACGCCTTCTGGTGTCAGTTCCTCAACTATTTCCTTCTCTGTGCAATTCAGCAGATCCCAACACTACAATACCTTTGAGGTATTGAGTTTAATGTGCAGATCCGACATGCACAGAAAATTCTCCAATATTCTTCAGTGCTAGGATCTTCTGCTTCTGTGCATCATTAATTGTCTCTACACGAAGCCCGTTATATGTTTTTCTGATTTCCTTAACTGGGCCGCCAGCACATTTAATTATTTCTCGAGCAATAAGAAAGGGGCTTACTCTCGAAAAATTACCATCATTTTTAATAATTACCAAATACTGGGTTTTGGAATATTGCTCTTGAATAGAGCTCTCTACAAATTCTTGGTATCATTTTTTATCCTTTTATTTTCAAAAAATTTCTCCATTTCGCCTCAGGTAAAACGGCTGGTTCAAGACGAGGATGTTTACGTGAACCTTCTGTCACGTTTGCTTTTTCAGGCTGGATGTTAAGTTGATCCCTTCTGTAGCAAGGCTAGCCGCCGGGGTACACCCCCACTCCAGGGCTGGTAGCCCTGGAGGTCTGGTCCGGTACTACGGTGAAACCGGCATATGTCCTGGTAGAGAGCGGATGCGCAATCTCTGCACTGACTTCAGGCAACTACACACCGAAGTTTACAGGCCTCCCATGCACCGACATACATAGGCACCTTTGCTACATGCTTGCCATCGCGGGGGCATATGGACAGCGGAATGGCTTCCATTACATCTGCAATCACTTCAACCTCGCCGTCATATCGCCAGCTCTAAAGATGGTGTGAATCCATTTCCTTAATCATTAAAGTTTTCCATATATGCAGATCGAAATACCAGTCCTTATATTACGGCCTATAGGTGGAATCAGGCCAAAGAAAATTCCATCTCCGAGGGAAAACACTCGGAGCCCCGTTAGCCAGCATTTCCGCCCTGGACGTGGAACCTAGGTGTTGTGTTCCGGACGTGGGAATTATCTACCTCAGGACATTATTATTATTATTATAACATCGACTAAATTTTCGAGTGAAAACAAAGTCCACTTTTCTTTTTAACGGGGTACGTGATGTTTCTATTGCCACCAAAAAAGACAAAAGATTAAGGTCGAAAAACACACTATTTTATGTTTGGCGTAACATAATTTGGTTAAATGGGTAATAAACACATAAAAGTTCTAAAAAAAATTGTAGATAATTTGATTCTAAGTAAAATAATATGAATTAAGTCCACAGAAACCGAATACAAACGTAAGAATTTTGAAGTGTATTAAAAACACATCAAAATGTACCAGATTTTAACTAACTTATGTCTTTTACCGTAGATTCAATTCACAGATTCAATCTTTTGTCTTTTACTACAGATTTCTCAAAAAGTTCTAGATTTACCCCACAATGGGTAATTCTTGGGTCCAAGAATTAAATCTAGCTTCATTTTACCATAGGCAGCGAAATCTTTTGCCAGCTGACACTCGCTAACGAAGCGTTTCCCAACCTATGTTTATACGAAATGTTTTTATTTTTACCAGTCAAACATATTTTGAAAGTTACTTTCAAAAGTATGTACTTTAAACGTATGTTTCAAAAGAATGAGCATTCTTCGTAAATCAACTAACATTTTTAGGTAATAGGTGAAACTAAAACGTGAGAAAAAAGACTGTATTTATAAAAATTTTCATGAAAAAAAATATTTTAGTCGTACATGTAAAAACAATTATAAATTTTAAGTTAATTTAATCCAACCACTTGCGTGCACATAGCTGTAAGTATATTTTAATATTAACACCACAAATAGAACTTATTTTATTTATACTAAGCCAGAATCGGAGGGCCTAAAATTTTAAGTTCAATCGTTGGAAGGCCAACAATTCCGGCTTAATATAAATAAAATAACATCTTTTGTGACACTAATATTAAAATATACAATTAACTATGCGTACACAAGTAGTTACGTTAAATATAACTTTTATATTATAATTGTTTTTACATGAATGTCTAAAAGGTTTTTTATGATAATAATTTTAAATACAAAATGTTTTTCTAAATTTTCAGTTAAATTCAAAGTTAAATTGTATGAAAAACACTAAATATTCTAAAATACCTACCCACAAAAAAATGTATATAACAGGACATTCATTAACAAAAAAAAAAAATAAGTAAAAAAAAAAAACAAATATTAGGTTACTGAAGCTATATAAACAAAAACTTATATAAAATAGCTTACCACTAGAGAAAATACAATTTAACCTTCAGAAAAACAAAAGAATAAATGTAACATAAAGAACGGTTATCAAACAAATACAATGCCCGTTTCGATGTTACGAAAATTGTTCTATTAAAAAATTCTATCCCATTCTTCGTTCCAAAGTAATATTTTTTCAAATTAAGGTAAATAATTTCTGTGAGAAACAACTCACGGTATATATATTGTCTGTATTCAGTACGCATTATACAAATGCAACTTATACAATCTGTATTTGATAGAGATCTATTTGTCAAATTTTTTTTCACTTACAAGTAATATGTAAATCATTTTTGGTAAAAGGAACTTCAATGCGGATTTGCTTTCATTGAAAGTAATGATTTATTATATCACCAGTCTCTTTGATGAAGAAAGAATTACCACAAAAAAATGAATGTCGAATACGATTTTTCGTACTTTGAATACTAAAGAGATTCATTTAAAGCATTAGAGAAGTCAAAACAATGAAACTTAAAATGAGGTAATTTTGCATGCCAATTTACAATGAAAACTTAAAGTTTTACATTCAATGTGATGTATCCATTTTAAGTTTTTCAAGTAAAATGTAATCACGAACACAAATCCTAACATCAAAATTAAATATTATATTACTTCTGCGACATATAGCAGATGAAACATTTAATTTTTAATGTTATTGATTTAAAACATTATTTTATTAAGTACAAAATTTCTTGTTTGTTTGTTTGTTTGAATATATTTAAATCCTTTAATTTTAATCTTTGAAACCAAAATGCTCAACAAAACAAAGCAATAACCAAAATGTTTAATGTTAGTATATTAGCATGACAATTGAGAAAAGTATGTTTTCGGATTTTTTTAAATTTGGGAGTTCATATCCGATAGCTTTTTTATATTTACTAAAACTGATTTTAAATACATTAAAATTAATTTTATAATACATTTACAGATATTAAATGTTTTTTTCTTTAACTGTCTCCTTAATTCACACAACTTTAAAAAAATACCAATTTTTTATTTTTTTTTTTTTTAGTGATCTGTATATTATTTCGTTATACAGCAGCATAAACCGCTATAGCTAGGAAAGTAAAACGTAGAATTTAGTCATGACAAAAGAGTCACCCAGTGTTGTTTACCGGTACGGTTTTATCTAAATTTTAATCTTTTCAAGAAGCAGGTACAACATACATGTTTTTAAAGAGAAACGATATTTTCCGGTAATTTTCTTTTTATTCCAAGCACAAATAATTCATTGTTTTGAAAATATATAACATGTTAAGAGACTATGTAAAACTGATTTTTAACCGGCCCTTTTACTAAAGTACAGTCTTGCCAAACCGAGTTAATGTGGATCCCCAGACCCTTTAAAATACAGAAAAGTCTGATGTGGACATCATATGATTTCCTTGTACGCCTATTAAATTACATATACACGTTTTTAAAAATGAAAAGTATATGAAATTTTATTTCATTAATAACTTCTGATATATTTTTTTATTGTTCTTATTGAATTATTATTTATCGTAAACTATTTTTTATAATCAGAGGTTAATAATTATTAATAAATCAATATATTTAAATGAAAAAAGGAGGTAAAGTCGGATTTGAACCGATGTGCCTTCCCCTTGCATGATCCAAATATTTCATTAATTAAAATTTTATTTGGCTGTAACTCTGGATCCATTGAAAATAAGTACCACGTATGATATATCTCAGTGCAGACTTATTACTGCAGTTGGGAAAAAGTCAAAAATCCAAATTTTTTGAATTTTGTGCTTATTAGACACTTTTGGTTCAGTCATTGCAATCAAAAGAGGAAGTGCACGACTAGATGTTACTACAATCCTAAATCCAAAATTTCAACATCCCGCGGCTAATCGTTTTTGAATTATTTGAGATACATATGTATGTACAGACGTACGCCGAAAATTAGTTCTAAAATGTACTAATCAAAAATGTACTAGTCAAAATGTATTCAGGGATGGTCAAGACGGATATTTCCGTTGAAATCTGAAAACCGAAATTTTTTGCGATCACAATACTTTCTTTACTTCGTACATAGAAATAAAAATTCAAGTTATTGAGAATTAAAAAAAAATTAAAGATAAGCTACCAATATTGGAAGATGTATTTAATTAACGTAATATTAAGTTATATTTTTAATATGTTTGACAATAGTAGGATGTACTAATTTACAAATAAAATTAATCATAAGAACCTACTTTAATTTTTTTGTTTTTAATGACTGCTGTTCTACATCTTTCACAAACATGAGTTATCTGAGTGCGTCACATTATGTCGGTCACGTTTTTCTTCCTCGCCAAACCTGCATCGCTTGATAGCTAGTGATCCATCATTCTTATTACTTTCGTCAATATTTGTTTTTTCTCATCATAATCGAGACATTTCTTAATTTCTTCTTCGCTGAATTTTCGCAACCTGGTAATTCTATTGAATAACTCAACAAACAATGTTTTTCTTTACTCATTTCCTGTAACGTATGGACAGAGACTGAGATAAACTCTATTTCACTACAGAATTTCTAACATTGCACTGCAATAAAATTCACTTTTAGAACAATGAAAAGACCGGAAATAAAATCCAGTTTGACAGTACCTATCAAATACATTTTTTTAATTTTTAAAAAAGATGATCTGTTAACAGTTTACATATATAATTTTTAAGAAATTCGACTAGTATTAAATTCCGTTTACCGAAACTAGAATTTTTGCTACTATATCCTATTTTAAAGTTCAAATTAAATGCTCACATCGCGGTTAAACGAGTATTTTCTAATAGATCGATTCAGAACTCTCGATCTAATTTTGGTACGTTAGGGTACTGTAAAATAGACGATAGAATATTTTTTGTTACCACAAACCATTGGAGAGAGATAGCCAAAAATGTTTAATAGCCAAAAGGAAAAATACATAAAGCCATTTTTGGGGAAGGGCTGAATATTAAATAAATCTGTTTGATAATTTGTGACCTTAATAAAAAAAACTGACAACCCGACTTTTGATACCCGACTTACACACACAACTTAATTTAAAATATTTATCATTTTATTTAAATATAATATTTTTTCGTTTATTTAATGCAATGATTGTAATTAAAGCGCGCCCGCATAACGTATTTAATTTACGTGGGTGTGGCGGTACTAGTAGTGACAGTCGGCACTAACTAAACTAATGTAATTTCACAACTTGCATAGAACAAATTTTGCTTTTATGGTCGGCAGACTGGTGTAACGGCGAGGCTTAACGCACCACGTACCGAGTCAACCGGGCGATCGAGTTTGAGACCCCACCAAACGGAATAATTTTTTTGTATACTTTAAACATTAATTTATTTAATTCCACCGCACACCTGTGACGTCACAACACAGTAATAGTTTAGAGAATGTTTGGGGGTGGGGGTGCGATTGTGCAAAAATGTTTGTTTTACAAATATTGTTATTTTTTAATTAAAAAATGTGCTTAAGAAAAATATGACATTAATAAGGTGAAATCTCAAGATACTGACGGTGACCTTGCTCTACAGCCTTACCTCTTTGACCTTTTAAGTTGAAAATTTAATGGCATCAGTGCCCCATATATAGAAGTAATCTGACCAAGTTTGACCAAAATCGGTCCACTAGTCTGAATATATAAGGTGATTTAGAAGCCAACACCGAACACATGTATGTACGAACATTAACATCCGGAAAATTTCCATCCGGTTTGTTGGGTATCTTAGGGGTCAAAACCTCACATGCCCAAATTGGACCGATTACAATATTTTCCCTTCTTGGGTTATAGCTCTGCTACAGCGCTATCTAGACGAGAAAATAATTCAACTTTGGTAAGAACAATTTTTTTACTTAAGTGCCGCAGTAATGATTTGAAATTTTATTTCGGTCGAAGCACCTTCACCCCTTTTTCCAATTTAAAAAAAAATTTAATACATTCTTTCCGCTCAAAGTAGTACCTACCTAACAGGTCTGAAGTAAACCGGTCCATGGGGTACAGATTTTTAAGGCCAAATACGAGCCAACATACCAGTATGTACCAACATACATACGGACCAACGGCCATCAAACAAAAATAAATTTTTTGGGAGCATTGGAATAACTTTTTTCGCAAAATATTTACAATTAAAAAATTTTTTTTTATTAATTTTTTTTTAAATGTCTAAAAACTTTAAAAAATCCGATATATATATATTTTTTTTTTTCCCCGTTATAGCTGTTGAAGGTTGGCGCTGATTCTTTTAATAACTTAAGTTTTGATTTCTTGTTATTATAAATATTTTATGATTGAAATATTATTTATATACATAACATTAATTTTTTGAATACGATTGAAATACAACATTAATTATAACTGTTTCATGGTAACTGTAATTATTTCTGTAAGTGAAATGAACTGAATTATAGAACTGTAGAAGTGCAACTGAATTGGAACTGAACCGGCGTAGATCTGGACTGCATAAGACTGGGCCTAAAGTAGGAAAGAGCTTGCTAATATAATGTTGGTGAAGCCACTGATTCGTCAGGAGCCGAGTGCATCCGAAAGGAGCCGAGTGGATCCGACCGAAGCCGAAGATCTTTAAATTTATAAGTCCTATATTAAATAAAAATTAAAGTTCCAACATGTAAACAGGAGCAATAAAAAATTGAACATTTATGAGTATTTATAAATTAAATAAGTCATTTAAATAACCCTGAGTACTAACAGTAGCTATAGCAACATATATCGCTATAGTTAGGAATGTAAAATTCACTTTTTGTGATTAAAATTCTTTTCTTTTTCATTACTACCCATCCTCAGCGAATGAATTGTCAGATCCTTTTTGTGAATTAATTATTTCCGACAGAGAATCTTTAATGCCTATTCTGATTTTATACAATAAAATTAAGTTAACGCCCTTCTACAACAGCGAGCTTCTGAGGCCAACAAACGGTATTTATAAAGAGTATTTTATCCTAAGCACCTGATTATACGATTTTAGCGGAGAACTTTTGCGCTTAAATTCCAGTTATTTTCCGGGTTTTATCCTAAATAAAAAAGAAAATTACGCTATGTCATATAGTTGATAATTTGATGTACCAAAAATTGTTTTTATTTATTAAAGAAAGGTAACGTAGTAAGTAAA
This sequence comes from Lycorma delicatula, assembly GCF_047948215.1. Lineage (NCBI taxonomy): Eukaryota > Metazoa > Arthropoda > Insecta > Hemiptera > Fulgoridae > Lycorma > Lycorma delicatula. The sequence continues at coordinate 83,737,126 of NC_134457.1, read as the reverse complement.
ACATTTTAATAAACTGCATCTAATAGGAACCCAGTAAAATATCCATTAATTAGTAATACAGACGTAACCTTATATTTTAATAACTACTAAAACGTATTTTTTCCTTTACCGTACGAAATATATGACAGTATATATATATATACATTAGTAAATAAATGCAAATTTTAATGCATATTTAGTTTCATTTACAGTTAAAAATAATTTTTAAAAAATCTTCTCAAAAGTACATAAGAGTATTTGTATATTTGCATGAGGAAAATTAGTCGAATATTTTTCTACTCGTATATAAGCAGAATCTATAAATATTGAACAATCTATGTCAAAAAAAAATAAAACAACATAATTACTTCATCCCTTTGAAAATAGAGGCATTTTTGTTGTTGTTGTTTTTTGTTTTTTTTTAATATTAAGTTTAATTAATAAAACAAGAATTTAACTATAAAAATGCCCACGATTTATCAGACTCCAAAAACTTTTTATTACTAATCCCTTTATTCCGTAAAAACAGCTTGGTTTAGTGGAAATACAGACACTAGATTACCATTGCTACAGAAATCTGTGGAATCCAACCATAACGGAGTTTTTTGAAACCATCCTACCACCTGCGTTTTAAGTAAATATTGCGTATTGTATAAGCCAAAAAAAAACCTTTTATTTTCTGTATAATGATTATGATAGGATCTTTTTAAATTCTTTAACAAACTCTATACTACTGGCCTAATAATATAATAATAAAATGATAATGATAATAATAATAATAATAATAATAATAATAATAATAATAATAATAATAATAATAATAATAATAATAATAATAATAATAATAATAATAATAATAATAATATTATTATTATTATTATTATTATTATTATTATTATTATTATTATTATTATTATTATTATTATTATTATTATTATTATTATTATTATTATTATTATTATTATTATTATTATTATTATTATTATTATTATTATTATTATTATTATTATTATTATTATTAAAATGAGTCTGATATGTACTGTAATCATACTCTCAATACAGGGAAGACGACGACGTTCCGCCGCCCAGGATATTTGGAAACCATTCCTGATATTTCCCTCGCCTCCAAAGAGTTGGTCGCGCTCGTCCAGGACTGGAGAGTCCTCGAGGATTATACCGGTAGCGACCACCAATACATCTCATTTAGAGTCCTAGATGGTACACGAGAGCGCCCGGGGCCCCCACGGCAGTCGAAAAGATATAACATCAACATAATCGACGAGAATAAATTCAAGACAAAGATCTCCTCAGGGGTGGTAGCCCCTGAAAACTTCGCCAACGGGGGGGGGGGGGGACGCTGGCGCTGAAGCCGTAGTTGCTGCGACTATGCGGCTGATCACTTCTGCATGCGACGCCTCCATGCCCCACAGGGGGCCGAGGCACCAGAAGCGACCTGTGTACTGGTGGACACCGGAGATTGCGGGGTTGCGCCGGGAGTGTCTTCGACTAAGACGAGTGGCGCAACGTGCGAGGAATCGCATAGACGCGAATGCCAGGTCAGCCGAGTATAAGACGGCAAAGAAGCGGCTCCGTCGAGCCATCAACGTGAGCAAGGCACGCTGCTGGAGAGAACTGACGGAGACCGTGGATGCAGACCCTTGGGGGCTAGGTTACAAGATAGTTACTCGGCGATTGGGGGTCTCGCGGTCACCAGTTCCACTAGACGAAGCTAAAGCGGAACACGTCGTTAAGACGTTGTTCCCGGCGCACTCGGTCCGTGCCGAGCGGGACTTCAGCGACATGGGCGACTTCCCGCTCTTCTCGATGGAGGAATTGGAAGGAGTCCTACGGTCGCTGAAATGCAAAAAAGCCCCTGGTCCCGACGGTATACCGGCCGAGGTACTCAAACTAGTGGGGCGCTGCAGGCCCCGTCTTCTACTAGACATGTATAATGCATGTCTGAAGGCTGGGTCTTTTAGCGCCAGGTGGAAGACCGTGCGTCTTGTGCTAAATCCCAAAGGAAAAGAAAACCCAGAGTCGCCGTCTTCCTACCGCCCATTGTGTATGCTTGACACAGCTGGGAAGGTATTGGAGAAGCTGTTAAAGAAAAGACTGGTTACGGCGATGAATCAGGCAGGTGGCCTGTCACCTAACCAGTACGGTTTCCGGCAGGGTCGGTCGACCCTATACGCAATTCAGGAGGTTGTTGAGGCAGTGCGGCGAGCAGAGGACCACAACCATTTTTCGCGACGTGTGGTCCTTCTCGTTACGTTAGACGTAAAAAACGAATTCAACTCCGCACGGTGGAGCGATATGATTCGGGCCCTGGAGCATTCGTTCCATGTGCCTCAATACCTTCTGAGAATGATAGACGCATACCTGAGGAACCGCGGTCTCATTTACGAGACCGCAGAAGGCTGGCGTAGGACTACGATCACGTCAGGGGCGGCGCAGGGGTCGATTCTCGGCCCGACCTTTGGAACGCCGTCTACGATGGCTTGCTGAGCCGGCTTATGGCGAATGTTGGCGGACCGAAGGCCAGCAGACGGCGATTGCTGATGTCCACGGTACATTCCATCCTGCTATACGGGTCGGAAGTTGGGCCCAGGCATTAAGAGTTGCGAGAAACCGGAAGCGGCTCGCGCAGGTGCAACGCACCGCAGCCTTGCGAGTCGCTTCCGCGTATCGGACAGTCTCCGAGCCTGCAGTACTTGTGGTCGCCGGCGTCATACCCATTGCTACTTTAGCAAGGGAGCGCCAGGCGATGTACAGGAGGCGACGGGCAAGCGCAGACCCGGTGACCATTGCCAACGAGGAACGCACTCGCACATTCCTCGCATGGCAAGAGACCTGGGACCACGAGACCAGAGGACGATGGACCGCAAGGCTTATTCCTCTGGTCAGACCGTGGACGGAGCGACGGCATGGAGAAGTGGAGTACTACATGACCCAATTTTTAACGGGTCACGGGTACTTCCGCGCTTACCTCCATGTCAAAGGGAAAGCGCCGTCCCCCGACTGCCTGTATTGTCCCGGTGTACGGGACGACGCTGAGCACACCTTTTTCAAATGTGCTCGGTGGGCGGCAGATCGAGGGACACTAGAGGCGGATCACGGAGCACTGAGCCCCCACAACGTGGTTGCGATGATGCTCCGTGACCTGGGCAGCTGGGAAATCGTAGCCCGATTCCTCGCCAACAAACTCAGGGCCAAAAAGGTTGACCTGGACAGTCCTGAAAATTAGGTAGCACCTACTAACAGGCTAGTATAGGAGGACTCGACCGGAAGTAATGTGTTAAACGGTTCCGGGTCGAGTCCTGGTAGAAAGGGGGGTGGTTTTAGTCGGTAGTCCGCTGATGGTGATTGGATAATACCATCAGCGGGAGCCCGACACTCCGTGCGTAAATGCATTTCCACCTCCCTCCTCAAAAAAAAAAAAAAAAAAAAAAAAAAAACCTGTAATCATACATACTCACTAATAATTAATTAAAAGTGATTTCAAATGGTTTAAATCCGCATGCAAGGATTTTAACGAAAAATGTTTATGTTGTTATGTTTTATAATTCTGTTATTTTATATGATTAACCTTAACAGGTAACGCTGTGTTCTATTATTAAAGGCAGAGTTGTCAGTAATCTGTAATCTTTATGCTTCCGGCGCTTTTTCGTAGAAATGTTAAACATATCCTATTAAAAACTAAATATATTACATTTTGAATAAATTTTACGCTAAAGAAACATTCTGGATTTGAATCCAATTTAGTGTATGGTGTATTCTAATTCCGCAAAAAAAAAAATTTTTTATTACCTCATTAGAAGAAGTAATTATAATCTAAACTATCTACGTAGAAAGTTTAATGTATAGTTAAAACTTACCACACTTTTTTTTTGTAGTGCTTTAATCAAACGCTAAGCTTGTCATCATTATGAAATATTCATTAAGCTTGTGTATATCCCTCCTACCTGAAGTATAATTCCATCTTTTGGGTCCACTGAAAAAGAAAAAATGAATTTTAAAGTTGCAAAAATGGGCGGTGAAATCACTTAATGCCAACCGTAAATTATGAATCATGGAGACCAACATTTAAAAAATTAAAAATGTTAAATTATCTTTGTATATATATTTATGAATATCCAATCTTATCTTAAAATAATAGTCATTTATTCTTAAAAAATATCAATATTCATCATCACTATCTTTCTTTTTTTTAACCTCCGGATCCACCGTTAGGCATTCTTCAGAGGATGAGATGAATGATTTGTAGCGTGTGTGAAAATGCCATGCCCGAGCGGGATTCGAACCCGGGACCCCCGGATGAAAGGCCGAGACGCTACCACTCGTGCCACGGAGGCCGGCCATCACCACTATCAAACAAGACAAAAGAACTGTATTCATATAGTTCAACTTAATTACCTTTGTACAAAACTTCGGCTTACGAGAAAGGGTTTTATTATGTATCCTTTAATATTTTTAATAAATTGACAAACTCTTTAAAAAATACTGCCTCCATTTTATTTTTAACACAATTAAAATAAGTTTTATAGGAACAGTGTTACTCTGCCGATGAATTTTTAAATAATAATAATTAAAACACCCTGTTTTCTCTGCATCCCATAAAAGTGTATACAAATATGTTCTCAAATAAGTTTCATTACTTCATTTTTTAAATAAATACGAAATTTCCTCGAAAATACTATTTTTGTAAGAAAAATAGTAGTAAACTGTAATAAATTGTAGAAATTGTTGAAAATTTTCTTTTACCTTTGAAAAAAAAAAAAAATATATAGTGATAACTATTAGTTTTCCAAGAATTCATTTCAAATAGTTAAAAGCAAAATGGGTCAAAATCCGTTATATGCCCATAACGCTTCCGTTATTTTGCCTTAACTACGAGCGAAGGTTAGCGAGCGAAGCGAGCGTAGGTTAAGTTTGGTTAGATTATACTTATAATTTCATTTATTTATTTTCTTATTTCAACGTTGCGTTTCAGAGGAGCCAACTAAGAACTAACGGAAGCGTTATGGGCATTTATCGGATTTGGACCGAAAAATGGGATGTCATAAAACTCAATTTCATAAGAAAATATCTTATCTAACCAATCAATGTTTATGAAAAGTTTAATAATCTCGTTTTGAATCTATTTCCCTTATATTTTTATCCCTTGTCAATTCTTCTAGATGAAAATATTGTGGTATGGTAAGCACAAATTTTCACAAGATATATATTATTATTACTAATATAATATATTACTATTACTACTGGAAAAAAATTTAAAAAAATCATGTTACACCAAATTGTCACCAACAAACCACCAGAAAAAAAAATTATTGCATTGATCGTTCACAAAAATATAAATAATGCCCAAAATTATAGAAAATGATATTCTGTTAAAAAAAAAAAAAGATTAAACTTAACAATAAAATTTAATAAATTACTATTAATAATTTAATGTTAACGTACGTACTTTTAGTTTAATTTAGACTTATGAGATCAAGTTACCAGAAAACCGGCATTTGTAATAGATTGTTAAGAAATATCTTTATGAATATATTACCTGAATCTTTTTTCCCGTATTGCAAATTTATCTGAAAAAATTATTTTTGTATGAAACATCAGCGAAGTCGAGTTATTAGAAAATATTTTAAGTAAATTATGATCACAAAATACCGACCACACGATTAACTTTTCATTGTATTTTAGATTTTAATTGATATTCAATTCAAACAAGTTAGGCAAAATCCAAACCAAGACATCTTCATTGTAACCCTTCATACGGCAAACAAAACCAGAATAATCAACATATTACTAACTTAAATTTAGTGCCTACAACTACTGTGTAAAATAAACAATCCTATATAACACACCATATCAATGATTATAAAATAAAAGAGGGATTGGAATACAAGCCAAACCTTTTCGATAACGATTAGCTGTTAACTAACTTGTCAAAACAAAACATCTTTTGAAAAATACACAAATACCATTGTAGCAATATTTCACTTTTTTAGGGGGTAAATGCGAGAAGGGGTTTTAAGGAGTTACGAAGGTCGCCGTAGTTATTAAACAGAATAAAATCGGGTCCACTCCGTTTTACATCCCCCAGTTCTTAAAAATAGAAAACGTTATATGGTTCAGTAATGTACGTATAATACTAGGTTTTTCAACGAAAACAAAAACAATAATATTGAACCTTTATCTTTTGCGAGTTACTGTTCGGTGGTGAAAACAGAAACATCACGAAGAATTTCACCAAATAGGTTAGTTTAAGGTGGATGTCTAGCACTCCGCATAAATTCTCAAAGGTAGGTTTCGAATAATGGTGAAATGGATATTTGAAGTTTACCAGAAAGCCTTCTTACAGTTGCCCACATACACTCTATTTGATTAGTGCAGGTGCCTGTATTAGGATTTACAAACAAAAAAAGTCTAATAATGTTTCGCTGTTCTTATAGCGTTGAACATTTTAATTCACCGAAATAAATGCTAGTTGCACGATCTACTCGATTTGTAACTAGAGGCATAAGAGTGCCGAGTGTTCTATCTTATCTAGTGGCTAACAGAAAACGTTTTTTGTTTCGCGGAAAATATCGTCAAAAGACACCGCTGTTACGGCATTTGGCATTTGATCTACATTATACTTTGGTCGCGTAAACATAGATTCATAAATTTCAACTGTTTGACCCGGCTTGCCTATTGCTTCCTGTTCGTTTAACAATTTCCTTGCACAAACTTCACAAATATAACTATTATAATTCGTAGTACAGATCGTAGTACGGAGTTCACGTTTACAAAATGTTATTGACGACACTTCGGAAAAACGGTATATGCACAAAAATAATTTACAATTTTTGCAGCATCTCCAACGTGTCGCTTTTTTTATTAGAAAATTCTAACGCCCTGTTGTGGTTATTTGGAAACGATCTCGTGGATGATGTGATTTTGTAATAAATGTGTTATATTATGCTCATTTTTACAAAAATAATGGCGTTGAAAATATTTTTGAAATTAGCCATAATTAAAAATAACGAATCATACTAATACAATGATTGGACTAGAAGGAATGAGCAATTGGAATACATTGTAAATGTGATCTCTGCCCTCAGATAAGGTGATGGTAACTGTTAACAGATTGTATTAAATAAGATTCTAAAAACAATCAAGCAAACAATCAATCGTAATCGATTAGTTACGCAGTATAAAACGTATAATCGCTATTATATTGAAGTTACTAGTTGCGATTTCATACCCAGTGGACCCTCAAAATCAATTTATAGGCTATTAAAACAAAATAATAATAAATAAATACATGAAGGATACCTGGAAATAGAAAACTCCTCCTTCTAACATCGATAAATGAAAAGGATCAGAACCCCAAGAAATAATCTATTATTTTTCTAATCCCATGGTTTACTTTAGATGTCATGTTCACTTTAATTAAATGTAACTGATTAAACTTCTACGCCTAATTATTATCATAACTTACTTTTTATCTATCTAATACGGATTGTCAACTAAGAGATTAAAATAAAAAATAAAAAAATGCTGCATGTAACTTATAGTAAATAACTTATAAACAAGTTCTAAATTTACAAAAAACTGTTTACATCTTACCTAATTATTAAAAACATTTGTTCCTGCAGATTATAGATGTTACATATCAATATATAAGTAAACAGCAAATAATATTTTTAAAGAAAATTAAGTTATAAATATTTTAAAACATAAATGTATTATTATACTGCAGGACCACTAAATAAACGACACAATCAGTTTAACGCAACGCAGTAACTGAGTATTTCGTACCTGTACGGACACGTACGCTTGGAAGATAACAGCGGTCAACGGGAGCTGCGCAAGCGTACTAACAGCACCGTCAACAGGCTGAAGTACAGAGCTCTATCGAAGCAGCACATCATTCCATATAATTTAAAAAACATTCGTTCCAGATTTACTCTTCATCATAATACTGCCGTTGCTTACCTTATTTTAAATCATCCGTCCCTTATAATGTTTATAATATAATAAATACATATATAAATCTAATTAATAATACATTGTACACATCACTAAGTTTTCGGGTGTACAATAGACACAACAAAGAAACTTCCAATTGTTTTCTTTGAAGAATCAAGGAAAACCGCAATGAAAAATTTATCAGAACCGTTTTATGACAAAAAAAATGTTTATAACAATACTGATAAAATCCATTCCGTCTGGTGCTCTTTTGAAAAACTTTTTTTTTTTTAAATGTGAAAATAATTCCTATTATAAAATGCTATAGAGATTTAAATATTACAGGCTTAATTATGCAATATTTAGAATTCAATTGCGAAAAATATCAAAATGTTTAGTAAAGAGATTTAGGTTCGATTTGACAACTTTGCTCAAATGATATTTTCATCTTAACAATTTTGCAATATTAAAACTACAACTGAGAAAAAAGTAAAAATCTTGAGTAAAAAATGCTGTGTCCCAATTGGCCTTCCTGAACAAATGATATTTTTAGCATTAAAATTAAACTATTCAGACCATAAATTGGATATAGATATACATTATATTTGAGCTAAATGTTAACTTTATGATCAAAAGAATTTCGAGAATTAAAGCAAAAATCTTTAGAGATAATGTTCATTATCCCTTCATCCCTATAGCCATCGACTTAAAGTTTTGGGATTTTAAATGACATAGTAAGTAGTTTTGTTGCACTAAAACTCAAATAAATCTCTACTCAATTCTCAATTCCTTGAAAAATTTTTAAATAATAATTTATGTTAACTCAGTTCGGAGATATTAATCAAATAACGGTCAACTCATGTTCGTAGATACTTCTTCGGGAAATTTCTACATATATATATATATATATATATATATATATATATATGTTTGTGTTTTTAGGCACAAAAATCAGATTTCATGACCCCTCGAGACTTCAAAGTTTACAAAATCTTCGATACTCAAATTTTTGACCGATCGCTAAAATGTTCCCTTTTTAGCTACGTTGCTGCAATAGTAATACAGCTATAATATAACTAACTTATTAAAGTCCATATAAATACGTAAACATAACTAATATTTTAATTCAATCACTACAGAATTAAAATGAAAATTATAATTTTTTTTAAGGGCTAAATAAAAAATGCTTACATATAGATTATTAGGTAATTTTCATTAAAAAAGCTACCTATTTTAATGGGTACCATGATTCGACTTCCACAAAATTTCGACATATCTTCGCGTTTCACATCCCTCAGACCCCCAAAACCATCGACAGTTCAAAAGTTTATATATACATATATATTTCACTTTCTTGTGGGTACGATAACGCTGTAATTTTGCGCCAATCACTTTCAAATTGTTCCTTAAAAATAACTCGTCTCAAAATCTCGGTCGAGTTTGTTAACGGCCAAAATCGGACCATGGAGGTGGAAATGGGGTCCTTTTTCGAAAAAACAAAATATCGCTTTAACTTTCTTATTAAGATAATATCGAATTAATTTAAAGTTCCTACTATTCTTTGGCCTAAAACTTATCTAAGTAAAATTTCTATATCTAGCCATTGGCCCAGGGGGTTGAAAAAATGGGGTTCGAAGACAAAAAAGAATCATACCTTCCTTAATAAGCATAGTATCGAATCAGTTTAAAGTGTGATCGTTAGTCCACTAAATATTACCTAAAACCTTTGTCTGAAACAATTTTTGATATGACCAACCCTTACGGCAAGGGATGACCAAAATGTTGATGTAAGAAGATGAGGTTTGTCGTATGCTAAACATGTGTAAATTTTTTCACATGCAACCATTGTCGTATTGAGTAAATTTGAAGAATTTCTTAACTTTAAAGTGGAGATCTTTTTTATCCCCTACTTAGCACCGGTTAAATCTAGCTCCGCCTTCCGGTGTACCGCAAGGAATTGTTTTTTTATACACGTTTAATAAGAATGGAATTAAGCTTAATCTAAATTTAAATAAATTGATCGAAAGTTTTTTTTTAAATTAAGTAATTTTTTAAACCGACAAAAGAAGGATAATCGGTACATTCTCTTAGGAAGCCCTATTGTCTTGTTTGTAAAATGGAAGTTGTTTTTTTTTTTTTTTTAAATAAATAAATAACTATTTCTTTCTCTAAAAGTAACACATTATTAAATAAAAAACTATGGAAATATTTTTAATTTTTAACTTACAATAGGTCGAGATTGAGTTTTTGCCTCATTTCTCGAAAATCAATTGACCATGAAGTTTAAAATTAGCTTAAATATTATGCATATTCATATACAATCATACATCGACCCACATTGCCATAAGGAGATCATGGTAGTATTTTTCTTTTTGGTAAACTATAATCTTTTTGCCTTGTTGAGTAAAGCTGCACCAAATTAACTGGACTTTTGAAGTCAATAATTACTCCAATAATCCATAACCCGTCTCAGGAAGTTCACCTTTTTTTTCTTTTCCCTGTTTAGCCTCCGGTAACTACCGTTTAGATAATTCTTCAGAGGATGAATGAGGATGATATGTATGAGTATAAATGAAGTGTAGTCTTGTATATTCTCAGTTCGACCATTCCTGAGATGTGTGGTTAATTGAAACCCAACCACCAAAGAACACCGGTATCCACGTTCTAGTATTCAAATCCACGTAAAAATAACTGGCTGTAGTAGGACTTGAACGCTGTAACTCTCGACTTCCAAATCAGCTGATTTGGGAAGACGCGTTAATCACTAGACCAACCCGGTGGGTTTCAGGAAGTTCACCTGAGTTTGTTCAAGACTACACAGTTACATTACACTGATAAGTCACTAAGAACTTTAATTTTTGATGCTACTATAAATAAAAATATTAAAAAAATTATTCGAATAGTTACAAATTTTTTTTAGCTCATAAATTACAGAAATCATTTAGCGACTAAATTTTATAGTAGACTCGTAATTAATTCTCAAGATCCTGCAAGGAAACCGAATCTGGAAATTAAAGTATAACAAGTAAGCACGCCACCTCTTGTTCTTCCTAGACATTCATTTTCCAAATTTTATCTGGTCTTCTCATGTTGTTAGTACAACCAGTTATTGCTTTACTAGAAGTACTCCTATTATGAAAATTTAGTTAATAATCCATCTGTTGACATACTGAGTTTGCATCTACTACCTAAAACTACTTAATTGCACAAAAAAAAATTCAGTTAGAGTTCTAATTTACATAAATGTTAATTATTATCTTTCTTTAAATTTGGTTACGCTTATAATAAAACGCTGCCCATATGAAGGCGGTAAAGTAACATCTTTATAAAAGTAAAAAAAAAAATAAAATACAGTACAACTACACACCCGGTAAAGTAAAAATACACTCATTTCCTCAGTAAAAATGTAATCTTGTGTGACCTTATAACATCCTTTAGTATAATTGCCTATTAAATACCTGCCTAATCCCTAAACACGTACAAAAGATTATTGCTTTTGGTCAAGCGGAAGATTTTATTTTAAGAAACATTACTTAAAAAATGTCATTTAGTTTTTAATTTGTAAATATTTTATTTTCTCTTCAAGAGAGATGTTTATGAAAATAACTTTAGTTTGTAAATATTATTTCAGTAGTAAAAAGAAAATTTTAAGTAATCCTATTAACTTACACGTGACTTTTATAAATTATTTTACTGTTTATACATATATATATTTTTTTTCCTTTGAAAAAAAAGAGAAAAGTGGCATTTATATAGAAGTCTGAGTACGAGTTAGGAAGAAAGACTACTACAGCAAGTAAGTATCGTATCTCAAAAGCTCATCAGAAAAGAACCAAGTTGGTCGGGGTTGTGACTTTTTACAGAAGATTTATAAAGACGACACGACACCTTTCTCAGACCCAACAAAACGACTAACTTTAACTTTGACTGTTTCCCAAATACCAGAAAAATAAAACCTAACCTCAAGACTCTTATATATTAACTCACCTTTTTTTTATTTTTAAAATAATTTCATTGTTAAAGAATTATATATAACTAGATTATTATTTATAACAAAATTATAATATGACAGATTGATTATAAATGATTAATTAATATTGTTAAAATTATAATAGTAAAGCAAATAGAAAATTTTAAAACTGTAACAAAATAATTAAAATGTCCAAAGATTTAAATAAAATTTAAAATAAAAAAAAATAATATAAATTTTATCCAAGTATCAAAATGACCCAATCTTGTTTTCTGTAAAACTTTACTACCAAATGATTTGGAAATTATTCTGTTATTTATGAAAATACCATTTTTACTTTTTTCTTTTAATAAGATTACATAGCCAATAACTTGCTAAAATATTATCTCTAAAAGTACGACTAAACAACATAACTTAGAAACACTTCAACAATAAATTTACCTATTTTCCGTATAAACAACCAACGTATATTTATACAAAAATCTATTCCTTTTATCTTTACATATAGAACCACATTTTATTCTATATAATAGTTGTGTTTTTTAAAATGAAAAAGTCGACAAAGGATTGAGAAACTTTTCCAGCAATCTTGCTCTTTCTTACTCTTTTACGTTCTACAATTTTAAAATTAAAATAATACAATAAAATGAACTAATTAAATAAATTAAATTTAGTTAAACGAAATTTTAAATATTAGTATTATTATACTTTTACTAAGGAAAAAATCAGACAATATTCAGTGCAATGAAGTTAAAAGAATGAATAATATTAATAATAAATGTAAGTTATTACTGATTAAAATCACTGGTATTATTAATAATAGTGAAAATAATTTTTTTATTGGTTTGGCTGATCAGGTACTATCAATCAGCCAAATTATCGGGTTAGCTACTAATGAAAAAATATGAAATAAATAATAAAAAATAATTATATATATATATAAAATATAATATATAATAATTATATATTATATATATATATATATAATATAATAATTATATTTTATTATATAATATATATATAATAATAATATATAATAGGAGTCTTATTCAATCCCCTGTTTTTTTGGGAATAAATTTCTCGTTATTGAAGTAATTATTCACCTCTTGATTTGATGTAATGTTGTTCAACAACGCTAAAACTTTGGAATTTTAAATAACATAATAAGTATTACAGTTGCACTAAAGCTCAATTTTTCACGGCCGTTATACAAAAATTAAAAAAAATAAAAATTTTGGAAACTATCTCTCCCTTTTTTAATTTAGACCAAAAATAGATGAAATCGGCTTCTTACATATAGTAATTTATGGAGCCCTTTTTGAAACATTTATATTATGTAACTGTAATAAAATTATAGGCCACTGGATAACAAACGTAGGTATTACTTACGTACATACATCTTCTGGAAATTTTTATAATTTTTTTGGACTAAAAGGATCTTGAAGTGTTTGATATTTGTAAAAACCCCGATAGAAATAATTTTGGCCGATCGCCAACTTTCAGTTTATAGCTATGCTGCTGTTGCAGCAATACAGCTATAGACGGGAAAGCAAAATTAATAGGCCCATCTCCGTGGCGGAGAGATAGTATCTCGGCATTTCATCCAGAAATCCCGGGTTCAAATCCCGATCAGGCATGGCACTTTCATACGCTACAAAATTCATCTATCATAAAGTGGCTATAATTAACATAAGCCTATTGTTGCTTTGAAAAAATAAATAAATAATAAACTTAATGGCGGGGGAAATAAAAATTTATTTTTAAATTCATGCTAAAATCAGTACAATTATTATTATTAAAATAAACTCTTTTTTTGTATACTGTTTTATTTACAGACAGTTTCCTGAATAATAAAACTATAAATAAATGTTACAGAATAATAATGACATGAAAGGTAGGCATCCAGTTATACCTACTAAGACAATATAAAGGTTTAAATAAAAGTAGAATACAACAAAAGGTATAACCAATAAATATATAACTAAGCATAACAAAGTACACACACTTCCACAATTAACTACAAAGAACAACAAAGTTAAATATTAACATAACATAACATAGCTATAGAGAACAATAAAGTTAACAAAACAGAGCAAGCAATTCAATATAATAAATTGTCACAGGTCATATAGGAGAAACAAAGAAGACATATAATAAATTAACACTGGCCACTTATAAGAAACAAAGTTAATACCACGAAACAAAATAATTCAGTTAACTTAAACAATTCATAAACAACGAAACACAAGCATTAATATTACTAAACTAAAATAATATCGGTTAGAAATGGATGATAATCAACACACAACAGCCTCTAGATCCAGTACATCCAGTACTCTTCAGTTGTCTCACATCACTATTATCCAAAAGGTTAACAGCCAGATGGTTTTCTTGCGCGTTAAGCTTAAGTACATATTTTGAACTTAGCCGGTGAATTTTCTTTACGAATAGATGGCATCCCTAAGTAAGCGTGGCTCTCCTTGTACTTCGCAAACGATGGAGCCTCCGATATGTTCGCACTTTGTTCTGGAACCTGTGGGTGATGTCAATATTGCTATTGCATGCCGTACTCCAAACTTGTATCCCGTAGGCCCACTTTGGCTTTAAAAATACCTCCTTCCTAATAACCAGTTCAACCGCAAAAACTTGATATTTACTTTCTCTTTTCTCCCAAGTGATTTTTCCATATAAGCCGGCAGTCCATCATTTCATTAAAAATATGAGGACTGTTCAAAAATTAAAGAAGCAAATGATTGTAGAAAAGTTATTATTTATTCAATAACAATAAAACTAACGCTACTTTTTAATAATACCAGGGTATGTTTAAGCACTTGTTTCATCTTTAACTTTCTCATCCCATAGTAAAGAATTGTTTGATTCATTCTTGACCTGCTCATAGTTGATGCGCAAAGAAGACCGAACAAAAAAAATTATTTGAGATCGGGACTGTAAGCTAGATGTATCAATACCTCCTGATCCAACTTATGAATAGCTTCCCATACTTTTTGAGCGTTATAAGGGCGGACGTTATCATGCCGAAGAGTTACTCATTTTGAAAGAGAATCGGGACGTTTCCTCCTTATTGCGGATTGGCTGAATTTTCTAGCACGTCAAAAATAGTACTCATTGTTGATTTTACATCACTCTTCCAAATAATTGCAATAAAATGGGTCCAGAGCTCATCATACAGAGCTCATCATTACCGTCTTGCTAGGGGGCGGAGCCCCCTGGACCTCCGCAGTGTTCATTACCCTCAGGGTTGGGAGAATAATACTGATAAATAACAATTAAAGTATTCAGGCTTAATAGAAATCTGAAAAAAAACTAAATTACATAGTGTAGCACTAACTATGGTAACTAAAATACAAACACATTTGATGACGAACCATTCATAACTTATTTCAATTGCCTTAATTACAGAACTGTGTAATAATGAAGTTAAAAGATTAATCTTTTTTCTTTAACAAATATCTTTAATTCAAAACTTCACCCACAAGGGACTAGGGTCTCGGTTATGGTTAAAATCCTTCCCTGCAACACACAAATGTAACTTGCAAATTTGAAAGCAATCGGTCGGCTGGTACTCGCATGATGCTATTAAAAACAAACAAACCAGGCCCACAGACAGACAAACATTTGGCTTTATAAAAGAAGATATACTAATATAATATTATACATATCAATATGATAACAATTAAACAAAATGAAGAAAACTATAAAATTTTCAATCGATAATTTTAGAATAAGTGTTAGAAAATATTTAGTATTTAGTTTAAGTATAGGAACTGCAGCCTACTACCCCCAAAAACGTCTATTAAGATCATAATTGTTTCCAGCCTGATCAAGTTTGATTTTGACAACAATATTTTTTTTTTTTTTAAGTTGATAGGTGAAACATTAATTAGCTAGGAAAATTTATTACAAAATAGAAGTTTGCCAGGAGGCAATCGATGACGTTTCGATTATTCGTAGCATCTTCTATGAATAAAAGTTCATAGTAGTACTCTGTTTTTGTCGTTATTTTAAAATCTTAACTTAAACGTTTATAAACATTGTAGTAAAATTTGATTTCGTACACGCGTTAAAGACAAAAAAAATCATGCACATGTAATTGTCATTATATCCAATCCCTTGCGTATAAATCATTCCTTCAGTTTCTCTCACACTGTCACAAGACTTTTCAAAACTTTGAAACAGTTAGTTACACACAAACTAATACGTACATACAAGCAAACGGTCACGTAACGAAGAATTCACTACTTAAAGTTTTTAGATTATTATCTTCTATAAAGAAGAATTTCTTTATTTTTACAAGAAATGTAGAACAAGCTCGATAGGTTGGAGTGAAAATAATATTTCATTTAAGCAGGAAAACTCATTTCAAAACCGAGAAAAGTAATGACAAAGTTTTTTTTATCAAATACAAAAGATCCGTTGACATGCTATGATCTGTTAACGGTAACAAGCAGTTGCGACCGGAGACATAAATGTAACTCCTCTTCGGTAGATTTAAATGATATACAGATGAATTTTTCATGAAATGAACAAAAACTAGAAGAGAGGAGTAACGGCGTGATGCGGTAATATCGTAATAGGCAAGCCTTTTTAAAAACGTAACCGTATTCTGATGCAAAGTATTCTTTTAACAGATTTTATTAACAAGATTGTTAACAAATATTTTTCTTCGAATAGTACGAAGTAAATAAGTTAGCGGTACATATTATATAATTTAAATACAAAACTAAAATTTTAAGTTTACTGAGTTATTTTATAGTAATTATAAAAATTAATAACTTACAGAAAGACGCAAAAACGAAAAAAAAACTGTGATTTCTGTGACTAAAACACATTAAAATCTCACTGTTCTTTTTATGTGAACAATTAATTTTAAAATTTATATAATTACTACTAATTATACTACTCTTATAAACTGAAATAAAGAAATACATGGCTAATCAAATTTTTCGAAACCAATAACGATTTTATGGATGTTAAAGATTCACTTTCCAAGTGAATCTGATTTTGAATGACAATTACTTAAGATAATACAAAAAATTCATAATATTAAATATTAAAATTCAGCTTACAATAAAAAAAAAATTAATTATTCATTACAGACAAATAAAGATTCTTTATTCCGGAATCACTTCCGGAATATGAAAGTAAAACTTTCATATAAAGAGCAAATGTAAATATGCTCTTTATATGAAAGTTTTACATAAAAACTAAAAATAAAAAATTACCATTTAAAATGAAACTTATTTGAAGATATATTTATGTACACGTTGAATATAATGCGGAAAATTGATTTTTATTTTTCCGGCTACAATGATATATGCTGCTAAAGGAGATAAAACTACAACAGGGAAGTGAATATATTAGCAAAAAAAAATCTAAAAATATTGGTATTTTCTTAATTTGTATGCCTTAAGAAGACATTTAATAAAAAACGACTTTTTACAAAAAAACTTAGATTTAAATGAATCCGCGTTATAAATAATAATCCGCGAATCTTATATAAATAATCCGTGTAGCAGAACTAGGGAACTGAGAACACTCCCATTACAGGAACTAGAAGAAGAGATTGCACAAACATGGCAGGAGCGGTGGGATAGGGTATGTGGACCACCGCCTTATTAGGGACATCAGGGCGTGGTCCCGGAAGACCCATGGCACGCTGAGTTTTAAGTTAACGCTGGCGGGTCATGGGGGATTCAGCTCTTATTTGTATAGATTCGGGCTCGATCAATCTGAAAATTGTCCGGAGTGCGAGGTGGAAGAGACCCTCCAACATGTTTTCTTTTTGTGCCCGCGATTCGCCATAGAGCGTAGAGAGATGCTCGGCAACCTGAGACGTGAGCATATGTTTCGCCCTGAAGATACCCTACTAGTCCTCTTACAAGGTGAGGCACAGAGGAAGACTGTGGAAAGATTCGTGAGGACGGTCATGAGGAAGCTCCAATTATATGAGGAGTCCCGCAGAGGAGAATGGCGCCGGAGGGCGTGGAGGCGGACAGGTCCTCGACTGAGTGCCTAGGGGGCCCCCCGTACGTGTGGGGGTTTCCTGGGTGCGATGAGGCCGGAGACAATCTACTCGTGCGTCTGATAGTGGTACTGGTAAGTGGTGTGACTATTTAAGATTTCTGTCTTGACGGCTGTGTGGGTGTATAACACCCACGGTGTTGTGAATATTGTAGCGTGTCCTGTTTTCTGCAGGTTCTTGTGTGTTGTTGTCGGCGTATGTACTTGACATGCTGTATGTGTTGCTTTCAGTAGTGTTATTTGTGTGGTGTGTGACATTGAGGGATTGTTATGACTATGTGTGTGGGCGGTTCCCCCTTCTTCTGATGAGATATTTTTATAAGCAGTCCCAGGAAGGGGGAAGCCAGGGGTGGAGGTTTAGTCGGTAGGGCGCAGGTATACATACGCTCTTGGTTATAACTGGCGGAACCTGTTAGCGAGCCCGAAACTGTTTATGCGCCCGTAAATGGGATTTATTTGATTATTTTCTTATTTTTTGCAATTTCAAATTTGTTATGCTTAGAAATTATTTTATTAAACAATGAAGTTCTTAAAATAACTCCTTTCCCTGATTTGGAGGAGCTCCCAATTTTTAAAAAAATCCAAAAAAAATTTTTTTAATTTGGATTTCAATTTATTTAAAATCAGTTTTAGTAAATATTTTAATAATCAAAAACGTCCCTTAATCTATGAATCACCAAATCCTCAAAAAATCGAAAACATTTTCCGAAATTCTGATGCTGATATTGTAATATTAAAAATGTTCGTTATTGCTTAATTTGTTGAGCATCTTGACTTCAAAGATTAAAATTAAAAGATTTAAATTTATTCAAACAAGCAAGAAAGTAATTTGTAATAAGAAAATGTTTTTAAACAATAACATTAAAATTTATTACGATTCTAGTTTTCTTTTTTTTTTGTATGTCAATGATGATATAACTGAATCTGGCTTATTGAACATTTTTGAATTATTTTCTCATAAAGATAAAAAAATAAGCTTAAAATAATTGAATTTTAGAAAATGAATTGCCGGTTTTTTTTTCTAATTAGTATTATTTAAAAATCCATCGAAAGACTGTTTCTGTAAAATAACATCTTTTCTTTGGATATTAAACAAATAGGTGGGAAGATCAATTAAAGCAATAGTTTTGTAATTTATTAAAAATTGCAAATTAATTAAAGATCTCTTTTTTTATATAAAGCCTCTTTTTCATAAGTCAAGGTATTGAGTTGAGTTATAAAAAACCGAGTTCTGTTTACTGGTTTGATAAAGATGAATATTGTTATTTTTTTAAATGTGTGGATTATTCTTTTTAACAAAGACTGCAGATTCATTAATACGAAGAAATACAATAATAAGATAACATTTTTAATTTTCTAAATGTGTGTTTATACTATTCATGTTTACTGACACCAAACAGTGAACTAGTAACTCATTTTTGTACGTTGAAAACCAGTTTTGACTTTTTGAAGAGCCCCAAAGAGACGATATTGTACCTAACGTGAATGTACATAATAAAAAAAATATTTAATAATAATAAGTTTATAAGGTTAGCGTTTTAAGACCGCTTCAAAGAAAAATATTACGGTTTGTTACGAACGATATTTGGTTGATTATCCACCTAGAATTTATCATCTAATAAAACACCTACAAATTTCGCTTTATGGGCAACAAAAATACTATCGTTATCATTAATGAGAATTATCTAAGCGATCAGCAATGTTAGTCTACCTGAGAAATACAATGCAACGGTTTTTACACATATAAATTTAAACAGTTGTACAGTACAATGTATCCATCATCTGTGCCTGACATATAACCTATATAGCTACATATGATTCGTATAAGTACGTATATTTGCATGTAAATAATATCATTTTAAGTTAAATCCAATAACATTATGCAATATCATTATTTTTAATAATTTTTAATTTTCATAACAAGGTTAAAACCGTTTCGGTTTTGCCTTTTCCAATCACCTTATTTAATAAAAACGTCTATGCATAATTGTCTAAACCACACGAGCGTCTTTACCGTTTGATAAAAATTAATTTGAAAAGGATGAGGCGATTATCACGCTTATGAAGGAGCCAAAATGGAAAGCAGTAATACCATCAGTCGAACTACACGGGCGATTAGAGGAGGTTACGCGGCAGTTCTGATCCAGCCATCCATCAATTCACATCACGTTTGACACAGACAAATTTATCAGCGAGATAGAAATCGATTTGCATTCTATGAGTACAATGTAACAAGCATAACAATAGAGAAATAGAGGCGTGTTGGACAGAGATCTACTTAGGTTCGATTATGTGAGGTAATTGATCAAGATATTTTCTATGTTCGATGAACATTATATGAAACTACCCAGCATTGTTAATTGTTGTTAACCAGTACACAATTTGTCAGTGATAGTTGAGTAAACCAACCCCTTTTTTTTACGAGATTTATTTTACAAAATATTTTATAAATTATTGTTAATATTTAACACTATTTATTATTCTGAAACAAGACCGAGCTGTTTCGTGTCCACTTTGGAAATTAGGAGACAACAGATTTACACACGGTTTCCTCACTTGTATAATTTAAAAAACGGAAGGGTGATTGGATGTTGCAAAGTTTTTGCAATTTTTCTGTTCGTATATATTTTTGACCGTAAGCCTAAACTCATGCATTACAAGAATATTCCTTAGATCCTCAGGATATCATTATTCCTAAAAATATATTCTTGAAAGTTTTCTAGCCAAGTTCCACGATATTATGAAAATATTTCTAGGGTATATCAGCATTTTCAAACTCGATATAATAATTCCTTGGGATAGCCTTGAGATCCAATTTTATAGTTTCTAGAATATCGTAAATAGATCATCTGGGATCTGATGATTATATATCTCTAGTAAATCTTCAGATAAGGAGTAAAGTGTGTATTCCATAGAACATTGACGAGATATTACTAAGAAGTACAAAATAACATAAATTATGTTTTTGAGTTTTTTTTTTAATTATTTTAATTTATTTTCACGCAAAACTTGTAAAAATTTTATTTGTTTTGCAAAGCTATACTTGTTAAGTATAGTTAAAATAAAATTAATGAGTATTTAATTAATTTGTACGTTAAATAACTGCTAATATTATTAGAAAACTTATACAGTTAAGAAATAAATCTACAATAAATAATAACAATTAAATACTGCCTTACACAACAAAAAAGATGAGTAAAACAAATTCAATAAAAAATAATTACAAAAATTGCTATTTGTCGTTTGGGTACAGCAGAAATCGGCTTCTTTTATAAAATCAATAGGCGTACGAATGGAACCGAATATTTAAACTTAATTTTTTGTTAAATTATTTGCACGTGCATTAATTAATTAATAAAAATTAACTTGTAAAAACTTTTAGCAACCTGGTACTAAAATATTTATCTATTCAACGTTTTATAATATGATTTAAAATAAACTACGATTTAAAATTTAAAATCTATAAAACGCATTATAGTATATTATTTAATAACAAACTTATTTTTTTGTTACGTTACCTTTTCTTGGATTTCTCGGTTAAAGCGGATACCTCTTCTCAACTTGCCTTATAAGAATTTACGATATCAGTGCTAGTACATTCCGAGTATCTCGGGACATTAAGAAATCGATGAAACTATGTATGCAGAGTCTCTTAACCAGTAAGAGTAAAGGCTAACAACAGACGGGACACTAGTTAGCTAAGTAAACTAAGAAGTAAATTGATGTTAACAGATGAAATTCAGAGTAGCGCGCTATCAAATTCTGTGGCTTTGCGTTGTCTCTTCTCGTCAGATGCTGTTACACCGAACAGTGTACGTAAATTCTCAAGAGAATTCAGTTTAATAGAAACCAACAGACGACAGACTTATAACGCACAATTTCATGTTTACTTTACCGGCTATAGCTACATTGCTGCTGCAGGAGTACAACTAGAAACGGAAAGCATAGCGATCGGCCAAAAGTTTGTGAATCGGGATTTTTCCAGATGTCAACGTTTCATGACCCCTTAGCCGAAAAACACAAAGTATGTAAGTGTAATAGCTGGCCTGTATTTTTATTAATACCTTCGGACTGGCTCAACATAAATTCTTCGAAAAATGGCTCAAAACGTTTCTGTAAATTGGGTATTGATAGCATTAAAAACTGGAAAAAATAAAAAAATGGGACCGATAGTTTTTGCCATTTCTAAAATTTTAACTTTATACATAATGATCGTAGAAAATTTAACTTTAATACAATTAATTAATTTAGTGAGTGATTTAAAATTCCAAAGATTTAAGTCAATCGGAGGATATTAAAAATAACCTGTAAACATTTCGTAATCCGTTGAAAAAAAAATTGAAATTTTGTTATATTATATACATACACACAGTGGGTGGGACTTACTAAAAATTCAATTTTGATAAACTTAATTTTCAAAACTGGAAATCATCTACAATTAATGTAGATGAAATGGAGTCGTTTTTATAAAAGAGGTTTCAATAGAAACCCGAGTTAAAAATTTATAAAAAGTTATTTGAATATTTTACAATTTCTGTGGATTCACTTTTTTTATCAAAATATGACTTGTAAATTTTATTTGAAGTAGCTGTCGAGCAAAGAGGTTAAATGATATCCAGATCTTTTTATTAAAAATTTGTTTTTAAAAATTTTACACTGACCAAATTCAGGCAACCACGGTTGAAATTACAGACTGGTTGGGGCCTATTAGGCTGTCCGCTGTGTACTGCCCTCCACGGCATACTGTAACTGATGAGTTGTTTTCTGATTTCTTTGCGACTCTGGATTCTAGATTTATTGCCGGAGGAGACTGGAACGCGAAAGACACATTATGGGGATCCCGGTTGACTACCAGCAGGGGTAGGTCGCTGAGGAGATGTGTTCAAAATCTGCACCTGGACGTGGTATCGGGATTCCAGCCGACATACTGGCCTACGGACCTGACGAAGATCCCGGATTTGCTTGACTTTTTTGTTACCTCGGGTATATCATCTGCATACACTTTGGTGGCGAACAACTACGATTCATCGTCGGACCACTCGCCCGTTCTACTTACATTGAGCACGACGGTGTTAAGAAGGAAAGAGAGGCCTATTCTTCATACGAGACGAACGGATTGGGTTTCTTACCAGGATTGGATCGAAGGGAAACTGACTGATCCGTTTCCACTCGATACCATTGGGGATATTGATTACGCGACGTACTTTTTGACGTCGGGAGCATGACGGTCTACACCTGATGATTTGCACTCGGCCAGAGACAATACCTATCCGAGGGAAGTGACAGAACTAATTGTCTCGAAGCGGCGTCTTCGGCGGAATTGGCAGCGTTTCAGAAGGCCAGAAGATAGGACTCTTCTTAATAGGACGGCGCGGAGGCTGAGGAGGTTGTTGAGGACTATCAGAGACGAGACATTCATTCTCACAGGAAATCTTTCTCACCTGAATGGAAACGGATGCTCCTTATGGAAGGCTACAAAGGGACTGCAACGATCATCAGGAACGCTCCCCGCTCTACGGAGGCGTACTGGATCGTGGGCGAGGACTGACAAATAAAAGGCCGATCTGTTTGCTTCACACCTAAAGGTAACGTTCTGACCCCACGGTGCAGAGGGTCCCGGTGATGTGGATGTTAACGACTTCCTTGAGAGCCCGATGCCAATCAGGTTCCCGATTAAACGGATCTCTGCAAGGGAGATACTGAAATTAGTCAACCAAGGAAAACGATTAAGGAAGGTCCCAGGCTTTGACTTAGTGACGCACAAAATGCTTGTCATGCTACCCCCTTAAAGGTATCGAGTATATCAGGAATTTGTTTAACGCTATTCTGCGGACGTATTATTTCCCAGCGGAATGGAAGGTGCGCAGTGGCGATGATTTTGAAGCCAGGAAGTTTCTTCTTACAGACCAATTAGCCTGTTACCGGTCTTATCTAAATTGTTTGAAAAGCTACTACTGCACAGGCTTAGGCCAGTGTTGGAGAATAAAGGAATAATTCCGGACCATCAGTTTTGGTTCAGGTGTAGCCATTCCACAATCAAACAATCCCATAGAGTCATCAGTGGTTGTCTGGAGGAGCAGAAATTCTGCTCGGCGGCGTTCTTAGACACCCAACAGGCCTTTGATAAGGTATGGATACCTGGCTTACTCTACAAGTTAAAGCTACAACTTCCTCAACCCTACTTTCTAGTCTTGCGGAATTATGTTGAGGGGCGTTTTGCTCAGGTGAAATGTAATGACGAGTTTTCAAGGTTCTTTGAGATTGGATCGGGTGTCCCTCAGGTCTCTGTGCTGGGCCATGTGTTGCATTCCACATTCGCTGCGGACATTCCGATCCTGGATGATTTCATCGTCGCCACATTCGCTGATGACACTGCTATTCTGACCGTTAACGAAAACCCTGGCCTAGCCTCGCAGAACCTACAAATGGCGCTGGATCGTGGGTGCGTGTGGCAGAAAAGGTGGAGGATTAAGGTTAATCAAGGTAAGTCGAAGCACGTCATATTTGCCATGCGGAGAGGTACCAGTGTGTACTTCGATGGTGTTTTGATCCCGCAAATGGAGACTGTGCGGTATCTGGGACTTCACCTGGATCGGCGATTGACCTGGAGTGTCACGTGATGATGAAGAGGAAACAGCCAAACCTATGCAACCGATTCTGAATATTCCAGGAACATAATGCGTATAATGTCGCTGGAATCATATAAAATTTATCATTCATACCAATATTTAAAAAATTAAAAATTCTAACTTATTCTTTTGTGACTGTGATTCCAATTTGGGATAAAAGCAATAATCAATTATTCTTTAAAAAAAATAGCAATATCTACCTCTACCAAACCAGACAATAGAAATATATTCGTGTAAACACTTCAGCTTATATGAAAGGTATATATGTATATAGGTATATGTTTCCGTTGTCATTTGTAATAAATTACTGAACCATTAAAAACTTTTTCCACCAATTTATCTAAAATACAATTAAACGATTTTTTTTTTAAATAATAATATTCTACAATTTTTAAATAATATTAGTTAATATTGTTTTTAAAAGCCTGATTTTCTGCATCACATTCAATACGTACATAAATATGTATTCAATTCTCATTAACGCCTTCTGATTTAAGATTTACCTTAATATTATTTCGTTTTTTTTGTTTTGAATAGTTAATGTAGATTTCTGTCTAATCTTTTTTTTATTTTAAAATGAATTGTGTACTTTGTAACAGTGCTCTGAATAAAGATCTTTCTTACAGTTGTGATCCATCCAGACAAACGCTGGGAGCAGTTTATTTTTTTATCCTTGTAATAGCATCATATCTGCCTATTCCTGGCATGATAAGTGTTATTATGTACTGATAAAAATAGTATTTATTTTATTTATAAATTATTTATGTGAAGTTCCCTGAATGATCGTGTAGCGGTAATCTATATAATAAAAGTAGGTAGATTTCAAATATTTTTACGTACCTGTGGTTTACTCAAATTAAAGTCAAATATAACATCTTAACGCCGTTTATTTCTTACTTAATTTTTTTAGTATTACGTAATACAATCGCAGATTATATTTTAGTGGATATTATCGATATTTTATAGTTATGTTTTTTCTTAAGAGCACTACATTTAACACAGAAAAATAAAACATATACGGAAAAAAGAGATTTATTTATAATTTTCTTTCAAAACGGCGAGTTTAATAGTAACGTGTAATTGATCGTACCTACGAAATAAGAAAGCCGAGTTGAATTGCATTTGAAGTAAATGAGGCATAAAGAACGAAATTGTGAACGAGTGGTAAGAGGTTTTAGATGGTGTATGACGGTAAAAAGGTATCGGCACACGGTAGGAGGAGTAGTTTACTGGATGGAGGGGATATTTTACTCTTGACAGATATAGTAGCTAACTGTCAGACCCGATAACTAAGAAGGCCTGCCTCGGTTATCGAAAACTTTTAAAAACCCATTCAAAAAGATAGCTCTTTCGCATCCGGCCACATTTTTACCGTTTTTATTTGAAAAACATAGTTGTTTTGCTGAATCGAATTATTTACTCCATGTCTTAGTTTTATTGTAATTCTTTCGTGAAATAAAACCTTCCATTTTTAATAAGTGAAACTTCCACTGAAATACGTAACACACCTATTATCTACTACCTACCAGATTGCATGAGATTATGATCGGAAAATATTTTTAGAGAATCTAACGTAATATTGCTAACTGTATCTTTCCAGCATGTAATATTCACAAAAAAAAAATAGATTTATACTTTTTATCCAGCTTGTTTCTCTACTTTTGTAGAATAATTATAAAAACGGATTGTGCTGATAAATGTAAGTAATCTTACGAAAATAAATTGATATTCGCCCAAAAAGTAAAATGTAACTCTATTCACGATAGAGACTTAACTGTTAGCTAACAACGTTTATTGCAGAGAAAGAAACTCTGAGTAGTGCGTTGTTTGTACCTCAGACGCTCAAAATAAACACCAGGACAAATATTAATTTGTTTTTTACATTATTATATACAAAATGCATCATCAAAAGTAATTCATTTTGAAAGTAGGATAACACATTTATTGAACCCAGCAACAAAACTTACTGATACGGTTAAGTAAGACAGTGTTTGGGATTCACAAAGATGGCCGACGTCTTAAATACAATATCTCGAAGCAGTCCTCCATGACAGACAAGTTATTACTTCCATCTCCCAGATACACATGACGCGACGTAGATTCTCCCGCGTAACATTCGTGATCTCCTAATAAATTTGATTTTTAACTTTGTTAACATCAAGGAGGAAAATATAAAATTCCTTTTAAAAGAACTTAAATTTTTAAACAAAACACGATTTCTTTTTAAGTTTATTGTATAATAACTTCGTAAAATTGCTAGTAAACAAATCAAATAGTGCTAAACAATTTGTAGAGAATGTAATTCTGTGAAAATATGTTTAGGAAACTTCAACTGAATACAAAGAAGAGTTAATTGAAAATAAAACGGACCGAAAATTACTCGAAGAATAATGTATTATAAATTCTGAAACAAAAATTATTTCAGTATTAGTAGATACCTAAAAATAAAATTAATTATCTATATATATAAAAATCAATGTTTGTTTGTCTGTCTGTTCCAACTTAACTAGAGATCTACCGGATAGATTTGTTTAAAATTTTGCACACCTACACTTTGAAGCCCTGCGGTGAACATAGGCTAATTTTTTTGGATCTCCGACATAACGGTTGCGAGTTATCAGCGTTAAAGTTACTTTTTTCCATTTTGACAACATTGGATTGTCAACAGACAGACAAACAAACATTGATTTTTATATATATAAGATCGAAATATTTCATTAATTAAAACTTTTTGGCTACAACTCTGGAACCAATTAAAATAGGTACCACTTATTGATACATCGTTGAAAAGCTCTCAATGAGGGCTTATTACTGCAGTTAAGAAAAAATCCAAAATCAAAATTTTTGGATTAAACATACTTTTTTGCGAGATATATATCTACGTACGTACAGACGTCACGCCGAAACTAGTTAAAATGGATTCAGGAATGGTCAAAATCGGCATTTCCGTTGAACGCTGAAAACCAAAATTTTTCGCGATTGCAATACTTCCTTGTACGAGTACAAGTTCAAGGAATAATTCCATTTATTAGTATTCCATTTACAGGAATTTTCCTGCATATTTTGAAAATATGCAAACCATATTTGTTTATGGGTACTGTAATGGAAATAAGCTAGCTCATTTCATAAATATTAGGTTTTAACTGAAAGGTTTATTATTATTTACTCTGGATAAAATTTTGTTCTTCTTTATCCGTCATTTTATTATTTTTAATTACTGTTATTTTGTTATATTCATTTTATATTAAAATGTCCACGGTTTATTTGTAATTTAAAATCAATGTTTCGAGATTCTGAACGATTATATAAATAATAACGTAAAATATGTCAAAAATATAAACTAAAAGCTTACTTATTAACTCTAATAGCAGGCAATTAAACTTAAAAAAAAGAGAAGCAGATTGAAAAAGAAGAAAAAGATAAAACTAAAAAAGTCTTGATAATATATTATAAAAATATTTTCGAAGCATAGCAGAACCGAAGATTAACTTTATTAAACTAAAAAAAGAAAATCAATAAATAAACAAGAAAAATTTTTATTTCAATTCTGACAGACAGTATACTGTCAACAATTCACTTTTAATCAAATAGAAAGCGGAAAGCAGCATAAAATGAATGCAAGATAAAGAGAGAAAAAACTGTTGTCTGGGTGCAGAATGGAACGCGAACAGAGAATTGCACTATTTACTTGATTGGGCAAATAAAACTTCCAATAGAAGTGAAATCCTAACTCCATTCTTTTTACAAAACACTCCCGTCTCTTCTACTTTCTACTAATTTTTATTGTTAAACATTCATATTGCATACTATTTTTTTTTTTTTTTTCATGACACACTTATTGTTTTTAGTGAATAAAAATAAAATACAAAATAAAAATTTACTGTAATCAATAAGATGAATAAAAAAACTATTTCATGATTGACATTAACAATGATTTTTATATTTTACAATGGTTTTTTCTTTTCTTAATATAATATTAAGGCTTTGAATATCGTAAAGATTTTTCTTAGAGAGAAATCTTAATTTTAATTTTAAATTAAAAACTTAACTTTTAAGAAATTTTAAAAAATTTTGATTTTTTGTAATCATATTTTTCATTTTATACCACACTTGCGACTTTTTACTTTTACTTATTAAAATTATTTAATAATTGCAAAATTTATAACTGTTAATTGTATAATTATTAAAAAATATAATTATTGAATATGTATAAAATACACTTTTAAAAAAGTAAAATAAAGATTAAAAGTAAAAAAATAAAACCACTCAATTAATTAACTTTTTGAAGCCTTCATTACATTAAAAACGATCAATAAAGAAAAAACTAACTCTTAACATGTCGCTGACATCAAAAATTTAAAACCAAATTAAGAAGTTCAGTGTTAAATTTTTTTTTTTTTTTAGGTCAGTTATTTTAATTAATTTTACCTGTTAATTTATATAGTTGTACTATTACAATATACTACAAAAAAGAAAGTATGCTAATCAGGTTAAAATTATTTCGAATTTCAGAGGTTTTTGCTAATGATTTTTCATGACCTCCTCTATCCATAAACATAATTCTAACATGAAAAATTTCGATAGCGAGAATGTACTTACGTATGTATATTGGTATGTTATTTGTTTGTGATCTGCAAACTGGATGGATCAGTTTGGATAAAGTTTGCCTCGATTATTTTATCATATTGGATATTGATGTAATTTAATTTTTTTCACCATTGATCAAGGGGGCAGGAAGTATGGACGTCATGGGTTTCATAACAAAATTTTACTCAAAGTAAATGTTTTCACACAATATAATGCCACTTAGGTAACTAAGATACCTTTGGTGTTTAATTTTGTTACTGAAAAGGAATACGAAAGGAATAGGTTTTCATCCCATAAAGAAAAGGGAGCATTATAATATATGAGGGGGTAAAAGTAATTTTTATAATTTTACTTAGCAAAATAACAAGTATTAGTCTCTTGGTATGTACTCAAGATCACTTTTTCGTGCTAATTAAGGTAGTTCCACTACATTATAATTTATGTCACATTGATAACGTATATATAAATATTTATTTATTTATATATGTATGCAATTTCGTTCAGGGTTAAGAGGTATCGATTTTTTTTCATCAGTTATCTTTTCGTCCAACATCTTCAAACGATTGTTATAAAAAACTTTATACGATGATGACTGAATATGATTCATTGATGCGATTTAATTTTTATTATAATTGCTCAAGGGGGTTAGGAAGATAAGATCACCATAATTTCTGTATCTCAAACTTGTACTCAAAGAGTAGTATAATGGTTTGCTTATCTTCCTCCTAACTAGTAGTATGTTAAAGACAATTATAAAAGGATAGATGTTTATTAATCTGTACGCCTTCTGTAGCCAGAGCCGGACTTTTTTACTCTTTTATCTCTTTAGAAAAAAATAAAAATTCGGAAGCAATACGATTCGTATCTCCCTGCCTTCTAAACCAAATATAAAATAAGTTAATATATTATAGCTTTCTAATATTCATCATAAAATAATTACATTTAAACTTAATTAAAAACAAACAAAATTCAAGTAGATTCATTAGATAATTTATGAAAAATTTATTACCGCAGATCGATTTTCTAAGCGTTTTAAATTACAATCTACACTAAATTACAGTGAATGAAAGCTAAAATAGAATCTACAACGTAAGTTTTCAATATAATGTTTTTTATATAGCTGAAAAATTTAATTTTACAGAAATAGAAGGCTGATAAACGGCAAAGACGAAACATTATTTTACTACATACTAACAAGAAAATTATTAACCATTTACTAAAAAAAAAGATAAGCTTGAAAGAAGGAATGCTGATAAATAGTAAGACAGGCAGGTGTGAAACACAACGAGATGATTTCTAGTTTTTACAACTGAGAAATCTAAAACGATACCTTTATATCAAGCTTTGCTGCCGTGACAGATTTAAAAGTGGGGTTTTGCGAAGGCAATCAATATATACCAGGTCATACAAAATTATATATATATATACTTATTAAGCAAACAAGTATATATACATATATATAATTTTTTTTTATACTTAAATTACGTAAGCTATGAAACTATGAATTTTATGTAGAAGTTCATCTAGATTATGTACATCATCGGCTGACCAGAATAACTTAAATGGACAGCACATTGTAATTAACTACTTCTTTTATAGTGTAGTAATAATGTATAAATCGCTGACCAAATCACGTACTGTAAACAATATTTACGTGGTTTCCGTTTTGATACCTAAATTAAGATGATTCTGTAACTAGAATATTTTCTTATTCTGTGATCGTAGTGGTAAAACACCAAGTTACAATAGACATCGTATACTGTAGTATCATACTATTATATTATAGCCTTCTTCGGTAACGATTAAAATATTTTTCAAACATTTTTCTATGAGTGCCACACGCACTGTCTCCTCCTTTACTCCTGTATCTTGTATGTTAATTATAAACCAGTGTAGATTTTAAATACTCGTACCGTCAGACGCATTCTTTCTAGATCAAAAGGAACTGACATATAAAAGCCGTTAGAGGACGGAATGAAAAGAAATTATTCCGTGGAAAGGATACAAAATTCTTACAACTCTCCCAAAAATTAACTACATCAAAATTTTTAAAGATCAATGATCTAAACGCACCGGAATGCAATATCAAATTCCATCCACGTTTTAAAAAACAAATAAATTTAACTTATAACAGTCAGTAAAAAAAAAGTATTCACCACTTAATAAGAAGATACACAGCAAGGTACAAACGATCAGGCTCAGATAAGTGAAGAGGATAAAATATCCCTGTGACACTTGAAATTCATCTTTAAATATTAATATATATCCGACAACTGTGAATGAGAGCGAATCCTTTATACGAATGTTCCTATCACACAAGACATACTCACTAGATCCACTAAAACCGGCATTCACTTGTTGATGAATGCGTTGCAAACATTTACGCAGTAACAAATTAAGTGCTTAAAAAACATTATAAAACATTATGAATCGATTTTCATCGATTCATTGAAAAGGTTCATATTACTAGATTTTCTTTTCAAAATTTCAATATTTTTATTATGTTTAACGTAAATTAGGTTCAAACTATTCCTTTTTTCACTCATGAGTTAATTCACCACAAAAATTTTACAAAGAAATTTGGGCGTAAGAGAATAAGAAGATGGAAACTTTTAGCATATGAAAAATGCCACACCTAGCCATGATTCGAATCCAGGACCTCCCGCTGAAAGGCCGAGACGTTACCACTCTGCCACGGAGATTGGCATTTGATAATAAATAATTTCGGCATATACTTAATAAAAAATTAAAAATAAAATCTAGCAAAGTAATCCTTTCTTTACAAAACTGTTTTTATAACATGAAAATCGGTTTTAAAATAATTGACATAGAAGAGATAGCGCGAATATATATTTTATGCTAAATACGTAGATACAGAATCCTCTAAGTGGAGCTGTGAAACAAAATTTTATTTGGTATTTACTGGAATCGTTTTATACCGTTTTCGCGATGTTAGCTATTTAAAATAAAATTCGAGTTCAACGATTTTTATAGGTAGAGGCATGTAATTTTTTTGTAACGAGCGCTCTCTATGAACCGTACTTATAATTAATGTTGAGTACAACTTTAATTGTTATGATGCTTTTTCACGTCGTCTTTATATTCGGTACAAAACTAACATTAGAGTGTTTTTGCTTCAACTGTTTTGTGTATTTCAATTTGTGCTTATTATCGCTACCAAGCTAGTATCAATTCTAATGCTTGAACACACTCGTCTACGTTACCTTATTTAATGAAACTTGATGATGAACTTACTTTTAGATGACATATAAATTATTTACGACTGAAATCTTAGTAGTATGCTATTTCTTAACTAAAAACTTTTACACTTCTAGACAAAAAAGAGATTTTTGCTATTTACTCATTCAGGATGCGTTCTATAAAAAAAAAGTAATATGATAAAAAAATTAATAAAACCAGACTAGACTACTTTTCGGTAAAAAGGTTTCTTTTATTTACATACACTTCTTAATAAATTTCAAGCGCTGAAGATTAAAACAAATGAAATTGTATATGATTTTTATGAAAACGTTTTGAAAACTTTAAATGAAAATTTTTCCCCTGTCTTTTTTTGTGATTAAGATGTGGTCCAAGTAATGTGTAAATCATGCTTTTAGGGATGCTCATCTTTTACGGATATCATATATAACTAAAATATTTTTGAATGATTTCATATTTTTGGACGATATATTTTGAATATTTTTGAATGATAAAAAGCTTATCTCTCCGGCCTGCCTTTCATTCGGAATGTTCTGGATTAAAGTACTGGTCAGACTTGGAGTATTTTCACACGATAAAGAATTCGTTTCTTAGCATCTAAAAAAAAGGAGAATAGGATAATTAATATTAGGTATAGGTCTGATTCACTGGAAAGAAAGTTAATAAATTTATGAGTAAGTAAATTTAAAAAAAAAAACTTCTGGGGATAACAAGGAAAATATTATTTGAAACTATCTTCCAGTTAGTATTTCAGGCAAGTACGAGTATTAAGGATTATTCACATAATATTATGGGCGATTAAACAGTACAGTATTTAAGTGTTAAAACGTAAATGAGGGCCTTTTCCATAAATTAATTTATTTTCTGATTTTTTAAACTTTTTAAAGATCATTATTTCCAAAAACTTCGTGTAACAGGAGATTTTGAATCGATGTAGTGACCTCTGCGTGACAGATTAGTAATAATAATATTATTATTATTAATGTTATTATTATTTATTGTTATTAAACTAATAAATTGTAATTACATAAACATTTTCAATTGTCAATTTCTCAATATCCTAATCGAGCCGCGAACATGAGACAATATGTTCAAAAATATAGAAACATTTGAGCCAAAATGAAGCCAAATTTGAAAAAAGTTGGCAAATGAAAAGCCGTTTGAGCCAAATTTGAAAAAAATATTTTGACCAATCTAGAGATATAAGGCTAAAACCTTTTATTGCTACCTCGCTGTAAAAAAATAATCATCAATTTTCAATGATTAGAACCAGAAATATCAATTACTGCGACGGTTTGAAGCCGCGTGGTCGCTTACTTGCGAGCGCTCGAGAACCGTGAAGCAAACGACGCCGCGCAAATTCGATGGTGCGGTCAGTTTTCTGTTTTTTCATCGCTGTTTGTTTGACAATTTCGCACTAAAAAATTTTAAATACACATTACATTAATGGTTAAACATTCCTTAAACACCCCTCCAAATCTTAGCTCTTAATGTTAATTCGCTTTGGATTTATGAGTTTTGCAATATACTCGCGGACTACGGAGCCGATTAAAGTCTTTTGAAGCTTAAATTAAAAGTAAAAAATTTATTTCTAGATGAAATTGGTTTCAATTGAATACATGTATTTTTCGCCGAAATACAGAATTTTATAATATTGCAAAACGTTATAAAGATTAATAAAAAATGAGCTGAAAAATAATGTTTTTTTATAAGAAAAAGTTACATTTTGCCTCTTCTTTCAATTTAGCCCAAGTAGACTCAGAAATCCCTGTTTGCTCCACACGTCGCAGTTATGAACCCCAGTTATGAACACATCCCAGTTATGAACACGTCGAGTTATTTTGCAAAATGGTTGTTTTAGAATAACAAATTATCTTACACCATCCAGCTCCAAGGGTACCTTTAAGTCAGCATTAGAGCTATTTTTTTTTTCGTGTTTTTTGCACTTTTTTCGTATTGTACGTGACCTAATTATGGAATAGTTATGTACAATGTCTCAATTTATAAGTTAACAGATTACCTTAAAACGTTTTCCTCTGACTTTTTTTTCGGCCGAGCTATACGCGATTTTCGCCGATCGCTCGGGCCATTTCTTTCAATTTTCTTTCTTTTCTCCCTTTCGAAACCTGATTCATGTTACTTTTTTTGTTAAAAACATTAATTTTCTTCGGTTACATCACCGTGTCAAGTTCCAGAATATTACAAATTGTTGCGAAGAATTGCTTGTTTTATGTCAAATGCTCCTAGCCTAACACCCAAAAATCAAGTTGATATCTTCATTTGTTATCGATAAATTAGAAAAAAGTAGTAAATTTTATTGTTACTCGCATTGAAACGTTGTAGATCCGGCCCGTGAGGACCATGAAACGTGTGGTAGAATTTAGAGCGAGGTTGAACTGTATTTTCATATGTGATGAATGAAGACAACGCCTTGTCGCTTGTTGAATAACGGTTTAATGAATTGTCGTCTTGTAATTGAAAATTTAATGCATAACTTTACACATATAATTAAACTTAATAACATATAACTTATATTAATAAACTAAGCGCTCATCCGAACATGCCCATCCGAACTGAGAGTACGACGTGACCGCCTTGGGATCAGATTCGAGCGCCAAATACTAGTAACTATGAGTAACACTGATTGTCCACCCGGACGAAATGAAAAATGCGACCGTATTCTGCAGGATTCTAACGTAGAATGCTAGTACCAGCTTAACTCTCCGTTGAGCGCTAGCGCTCACTAGATCGCAGCACCGGACGGCTCGATGTAGAACGGAACGCGCATTTTAAGCCTTTAAACTAAGAATTTCAAGAAATTATTTCCTAGCGTGCACTTACACTGTAAGAAGAACGCGTGTACAGTTTCATCAATTTATTTTTAGTAGTTTTTGCTGGGCGTTGATTATGAATCACTCACGACATATTCTTTTATAGGTATACAGATTGTGTATTTTGTGACGCTGTTCCTAATCAATGTTTTACATTGGCTTCCTTTAATCCACCCTAGCAAATGTTGAAAGTTCCTTTTATTT
Organism: Lycorma delicatula; assembly: GCF_047948215.1. NCBI lineage: Eukaryota > Metazoa > Arthropoda > Insecta > Hemiptera > Fulgoridae > Lycorma > Lycorma delicatula. The sequence goes on along the minus strand of NC_134457.1, from coordinate 83,701,712 downwards.
ATCCATCTGGTAACACACCTATCATTTCTGACATTGAATTATCTACATAATTTATTTTTATATAAAAACAGAACAAAGATTTACTTATTTATTTAATTTTAAATATATTTATATATATAAGGTACCGTAGCCAAAAATGTTATGAGTAATTTAATATAAGCCACAAATCACTGGCACAGCCGTTCTCAATATAAAATACACTCCATCGCAGGTTTAAATGAGAAGATAAAGTTTTCCTATCGCCATCTTCAATGAGCCAAATTACAATTATTATTATTAATTAATTACTATTATTATTATAATTATTATTAACTATTATTACTATTATAATTATTATTAATTATTATTACTATTATTATTAATTTATTATTATTAATTACAATTACTATTATTACAATGAAAACCACTGAGCCATAAAAATGCAGGAAATGTGAAAATCTACATGTCATATGTTCATTCGGTTCACCACCACAGGATTATAATAAATAATGCACATATAATAAACAGCATTATTATCAAAGAGATCACTTTTGACTACTGCCTTGTGCGTTAGAGTCATAATCTCCCCTCTCAAGAAATAACCTGTTATTTATTAAAAGGGGATAATTTTATAATTAAATATATAATTTTTTTATATTATTTATATATAAAAAAGTTATTATATTTATATTATTTATTAAATATATAATTTAAAAGAAATAATAAAACTTATTTACGCTTCAAGGACATTTATTTTTGTTTTTAAATGCGGTGGAATTAAATGAATTAGTTTAAAATAACGATACTATAAAATTATTAAATAAACGTAAGGCTCAAAAAGAAAAATAATGTTAAATTTACTAAGAAAATAATACCATATTATTTTGTTTTTCCTTACGTTTTATTTTTTATTTTTTTTATTTTTACTTACTCTTTTAATGATATTAATAACAAAAAGAGGAAATTCTACAAGACACTCGCTCCCTTATACTCCCTTACTCCCTTAAGGCAAAATTATCCACCCCTCGGTCTCGGGACCCTCAAGTCCATACAAGCGTATAATAATGGCTACAGCTGGAAAAAACTAGGGACTATAATTCGCACATCTGGTTTGTTCCCAACAAACCAAATGCAAGTTATATCTTTTTCCTTCGAAAAAAATGTTTATTTTTCAAATAGTAGGGTGAAAATAAAAATGATTGTTGGTAAGTATAAAATCTGGTATTGTTCTGCTGCAGCCAATAAAATTAATTAATATTTTAACAAATTTTCTAGAAAAATAAAAACGTTACATAATAATCTACCTTTTTTAATTTAAAAAAAACATATACCAAGTTATTCATTTGATTAATGAAAGCATATCGGGTGATCAATATAAAATGTATTTTAATTATTTATTCTATTTGTACTTTTAAGCTAAACTTAAAACATTTATTAAGCTTGGAATAAAAAAGTAATATATTACAAATTTTACTTAGTAGATAGATCAATCAAACTACATCTCTTTCTTTTAATAATAAAATATTAAACTAAAGTCAATGGCAATAACTTTACAAGATTTACATAAATTTTAATATTTATTCCTTCCCACAGCGAAAAATTAAAAACAAAAAAATATATTATTATTTCAAACACAACCATAATTAGTTTTATAGAACCGGTAATAAAGGAAAATAAAAATTAGTTGAAAACCTTTGGCAATTACAAATGTAATGTGTTTTCAATTATTACTACAATATCTTGGGTTTTTGTTGATTAGAGATTGGTTAAAATTTGTAAGAGTTCGAGAATTTCTAGAACGATTCGTTAAAACTAATAAGTATAAACCGGCAAATTGTAACATAACTTTCTCAAGGGATCGTATCTTATCATCCCCTCGACCAATTTTTACCAAAATTTAATGACAAAAGTGACTCATATTTAGAAGTTATTGGACAAAACTTCATAAAATCGGTTTATCCAGTCGAAAGATGTCAAGCAAAACTGTAACTAACGAAACGAAGCAGAATACCCTTGAATGAGATATCCTGAATATTTAATCAAAATGACATTCTAGTGTAATGGATTCATCTAATTAGTAGAAGAATATGATGTTGAATCCAGAAACGTTAGAAAATGAAAAAAGCTTCTTGCCCCCACGCTTTTAAGGGGTTTTAAATTTTTAAAACGTATGTAAAAAAATCGACCTATCTTTTGAGTAAAATTTTGAGACACAAGATTCATGAGTTCTGTAACTTCCTACTCTCTTGATCAGCTGTGACCAAAACTAAACGGCTCAATGCACCATATGTAGAAATCATTCTACTATATTTCATCCAAATCGGTGCTTCAGTCTGTAGATATCAACAGGCATATGTACTTGAATACGTCCTTCCGAAATGTTTTAGTCGTAAAATTGCATAAATATAAATTCCATCAATTTGCAAAGGTTTGGTTACTTTTGGAATGGTCAAATGATCAAAATCGGCGCTGAACATTTTTCGAACAGCCTGTTGAGGTGACAACTGTAGAAAATATTGAAAAAAAGCATCCACAATATGGTGATGAAGGATAAACATTGAAAGTGTATGAGACTGCTAAGAGAAGAGACATTTCAAACAAACGGATACATCACATTTACATATGTGAAAACTGTCCATACGATGGGTTCCACGTTCGATCAGAATTGATCAAACGTGTAAACGAATTAACATTTCTAAGCATGATTGGCGCTGTTTCTACGTAACCGAGAAGAAATTTTATACCGTTTAACAATTGATAGAACTCTGATATATCACTATCGAAACCGAGGACTATATTTGAAACCGAGGACGGTCAAAACAGCGGATTGTAATCGGAAAACTCGCTCCAAATAAACCGAAAACCGTTCCATTAGCAGGAAAGTGAATGGCCAAAGGTGTTTTTTGGATTCTCATAGCATAATTTTCAAAGACTTTGTGGAGAAGGGTTAAACGATACTAGGCGATGTTATAAATTTTTACTCAATCGTCTGCATGGGAAATAAAGATTTGACGATAAAAAATATTCTTTTTCACCAACACGATTTACCGGCTTACCCTTCCTTAACTGAACAGCAATACTGTTCGAATCACACTAGAAAACTATTTTTCATCACTCTGTACACCATACTTAGTACTTTCGGATTATTATCTGCTTCCAGACATGAAGAAGTCAACCCACCGGGTTGGTATACTGGTGAACGCGTCTTTGCAAATCAGCTAATTTCGAATTCGAGAGTTCCAACGTTCAAATCCTAGTAAAGGCAGTTACTTTTATACGGATTTGAATACTAGATCGTGGATACCGGTGTTCTTTGGTGATTGGGTTTCAATTAACCACACATCTCAGAAATGGTCGACCTGAGACTGTACAGTACTACATTTCACTTACTCTCATACATAACATCCTCTGAAGAAATACCTGACCATGATTCCCGGAGGTTAAACAGGGAAAAAAGGTATGAAGAACTGATTTGCAGGAAAGAGATTTATCGGAAATGATGAAATAAGTTATTGCCGAAACATCTGCCTATTTTGGAAATGTGAATAAATTATACTGTACTATGAGATGGGTATTTCAAAATTTTTACCATATTAAATAGACTTGAAAGAAGATGTTGAGAAGTAAAAAAAGTCTTTTTTATTTTAGCACGGACTAATCAAACACCCAAGCATTTATTTCACCTTAATTTTTTTTAAATATCTTTTCAGTTAAAGGTTTAGTAGTTTTATTCATATACTTTTATTTTATTTTTTAATTGTAGTTTTAAATATAAATCTTTACACATTAAATCTTTAAATAATATTAAAAATTATTTTAAGTTTATAATCTATATTTTATTTTTCATGACATATATTAGATACAAAATAAGACAAGATTTGAATACCTTTTTATCAGATTATGTTTATATTATACACGCTTACAACTCCGGAGGTTATTCATATGCAAGTTAGAAATATGTTAGGTTGCTAACATATCGCTTCTCAAGTCAGCTCATAAAAATGAGCAATTCTGACACTACACCATGAGTGAATGCTCTACCGTCAAATTAAATTTAAATAATATATCCGTTACAAAATTTGGCTCGTTTTTTAACTAAACTTTTATTAACAAAAAAGTATACATTAATGTAGCAGCCATATACTCAGAAGTCGAGTTAAATAGTTTTATTTTCACCTATATTCAAATATGCGTTTCTAATTTCACTTAATAAAAACCCATAACGTAAACCGCAACATTAAGAAAAATATGGAAAAATGTATTTTAATTTTAAAAGTATATTCAACATGAAGTGAGTGATGTAGATTAGCTGTACGTGCCTGAGTCTTCATGGAAAAAAATGTTAAAAAACCAAATTAATTCTTGAATCACACCAACATGATGAATTAATCTCGTTAAGTAAATTAACACACATTGATTTTTCACTATTACTTGATGTAAACAGTATAATATCATTTTTTAATGACTTATAAAATAGATTAAAAAATAATCTAGTAATTATTAGGTGTTCATGAAAGAATTATCTTTAAGTGTAATCCAAATTCGTAAATAAATTCTTCATTTAGACCTGTACAAATTTCTAAGATGTGTATTTACTCAATTTTTCCAAAAGACGCCCAGCTTCACTTTTTTAAATAGAAACACCCATTTTTTAAAAGATTTTCAGATACAACACATAAAAATATTCTGCAAAATTTTTATTCTAAGGCATTTTCTCCTAAATTTTACCAATCAGAAGTTACACCTCAATTCAAATGTAACTATAGACAATATGTACCTATCGAAAAATGGAACTTCTGTAGATTATCACGAATGGTTGTCAATTTAAGTTCATAAATCTTAATGGGTAATAATTACACTGTCTGTCCATATTAAATGGATCGTTTTTACTTAATAATTTTCTTTTTAAAGTAATATTATTTATTTTTTTATAATTTGTCAATAATTTTATTGTTATTTTTTATACTGCCTAAATAATATCTATTTGTAAAAATTATAATTTTTATTTTCCTAGTGTTTACCTTGCGATATGTTCAACTAGTTAATAATAAACACCCCCCCCCCCCTCCCGCGACCCAGTGAGATGAGGATGACATGAAAATGATGTGTAGTCTTGTACAGACTCAGGCCGTCCATTCCTGAGTCGTGCGTTAATTGAACCCCAGTCACCGATGTAAACCGGTATTTACTGCCTAGTATTCAAACACGTATAAAAGAAATTAACCTTTACTAGGATTTGAACCTCAGAACATCTACTTCGAAATCAGCTGTTTAACAACTGACTTGCGACAATGAGTTAAAACCCAGCACAGTAGGTTAAATCGTAATAAAAATAATTCCTTTCATTATGCGCCTTATTCGTCGAATTTTCCTCCCATCGACTACTTCCTCCGCTAACCCAGAAGATATGGTTCGCTGGATGAAGATTCACTTCAAATGATGAGGTAAAAGCTGAGATAAGCGGTTATTTACAGAAGTGGACAAATTGCATTATAATGATGGTATTACAAATTTGGAAAGTTGTTGGTCTAAATGCATCATTTGCAAGGTGACGGCATTGAAAACGCTGAGAACTTTCCGAACTCTCAAAATAGCGTCTATACTATTGTAATTTTTCAGCGATTTTCGTTTACGTAAAAAATTCGTCTTAAAAGAGAAATTTCAACATTATTTTATTCTGTACATCACATTCTTAATTTAGGTCTATCAACCATATATCTATTTATCCTATATCTCTGCCGATTAGTTTGCTTCAGAATACGTAAAGAAAGGAGTGAGATTTCATTTTACTTCCGAAATGCATTTCTATTAACCTTTACAATCTCGTTTCTTTACTGAAACTTTTTCTTTTAAGAATTTGAAGAGGACTAAACAAACCCCTTTTCGGATTTTTTTTTTTTAACTAAACTGAACTTTACGTTCTTGTGAAGCGCATAAAAAGAAATCTGACAGTATTAACTTCACAATAACTAATATTTTCTCACTGTCGGTTTAAAAACATTATACAATTTTAGTGCTTTGGTCTAACGGTTTTTTTTTCAAGCAATAGTTATTTTAATCAGGAGCAGTTATATTTTTAAATTAAAAATACCTTGTACATATTTATGTATTCATTATACGGACGCCGATCCTACACTTTTTATTTGTACTGTCACAGGGTCACTTGTAAGGCAAATACTTTTGCTAACTAAAGAGCATTTGTATGTGGGTCTGTGTGTGTGTGTGTGTCCCTTAGTTTAGCACCGAAATGTACCGATCACTAGCGGAAAATCCCGATTCGTTAGTACATATCTCGTGGTGGTCATGTGATACTTATTATTATATATCTATATATATATATGCGAAACACGTATTAATAATATATATTTTTTTTTTATTTATGTAAGTGTTTTTCTTCATAAAATAATGAACTATATCCAAAAGGTAGGCACCGGAATTTACCGATCATTTGCGGAAAATCCAAATTCCTTAATATCAATTTCTAGAATTAAATTTCTAATTTCACTTTCATTATATCAATTTTTATCCTTCAAAAAAAAATATATTTTTACACAAGAGGAAGCAGCTACTACTTTGCTAAAATTGTACTACACAAGATCAAAAAAAATACATAATGTGATTCGCCATCCCTTATTCATAATAAAGAAGTTTGACGCGCGATTTCACAATAAAGAGCGATCGGACTTACTTTTTATCAAAGAAACATTAACTTCAGAACCTTACTCAGAAATTACTACAAGTGTAGCACACTAACTTAAAACTGAATAGCGAAACTGTTTATTACATACAGCAAGAGATGGTACGACACACCACGCTATCGATTCAACTATAAGTTGATACGTGAAATTTTCGATGACCGTGTAACTTCCCGCGGACTATGACCTTCAACAACTCCGGTTCTCTCATTACCAGATTTTTATTTACGGGGTTATTTTTAAAAAAAAAAGGCTATTTTCAAGAATGACCCGCACAATCTGGATCAACTGAAATAAACTATCAAAGCCAACATTTTTAACATCAGTTCAGTAACACTAAGAAAACCTGCACTCAACATAAAGAAACGAGTTGATATTTTCATCAGTGCTTAAGGTAGAAATTTTGAATATTTTTTATGATATACAATTCGATAAAAGTTTTTAAAAATTATAGGTATAATGCTTAGTTTCCTGTTCTCGTAATTAAATTACTCCTGTCATTGAATAAACAGAGTTTATTCAATACATTCTATACTATACTTTCTTAGCATAGAAAGATTTCTAGCTCTCTACAATGCTACAAAGAAAAAAGAATTGTAACAAACACGTTGTAACAGAACCTTTTTACAACTAATATGTAATGCTGCCCATAAACAAGACACTGATTTCTTTTTTGAGAGAGGTACCGTACAGCTCTAGTTCTTGCACGAAATATAAAAATATATATTTATTTATGTCGTAATAATGGTTGTTTTTACTATTATTAATACATTTTCTTACCTAGTTTATCGAAATTAACATAATGTAAGGTTTTTTATTACAAGATAACCACTTCCAACTGAAATACCTATTTCTTTAAAAAATGACTGAAAAGTAAAAAACTTCTATCTAATAATAAACAAACTGGGCGAGGGCAATGAAAACTGATTAGTTATTAATCACTTAATACGACATAACCTAACCTGAGAATTTTTTGTACTTTTTACACGGATGTAAAAGTGTTTCATCAGTACAATTAAATTAAAGCTTAAAGAAAATGGACTGAAGAATAAAACAAGATTTAATTTCGAATTTTCAACTTAATTTTGAAGCGAATTGGTAGCTTTCCAACATATGTAAATTACCGATACAGTAAACAGGTATTTCATTTAAATTATTCCATTATTATATATATATTATGTTATTAACAATAATTATTAAACACTAATCAACTAATTTTATAAATTGTGGATGTTTTTATATTTATATCTAGTGAGACTTTTTAAAACTAGAATGAGGAATTCGTTACAAGATCTCAGAAAAAAAAGGTTTATAGGTTCAGTGTTATTGATGTCTTTTGTGTTATTGAGTTTCTTTTTTAAGGACTTATCAAAATCTTTATACTTCGTACCACTGCAATGAGCTAAATAATGAGGAAACTCCCTAGTTTTAAGATACAACAAATGTTTAAAATAACATCGAATACATTATCAAAGTGCATAAACAGCTGGTAAAATCCCATCCATGACGTACACGAATGAACATTTTTCCTTTGATGTTTCTACTAACAATGGATATAGCGTTTGTCAGCATTTAAGCTTTCTTGTTTACGTTTGATGTAGCTTACTATACACCCACATTCGTTAATTTTTGTTTTTGTTTTGCTCGTTTACTTTCATTCGTCGTCGGTTAGATCCACCTCGAAAACAATATACGACTGTTTATTAAAATTAAAAAAGAATAATTATAATTTTTTTTCGTGTAAATCATTAGGAAAGAATCATGTAATTCATTATGAATCATTTTTGTATTAAAATATACAGCACGCAAGTTGACAGTTAAAAATGATTATTATATGCTTTGCTAATTGATTATATGAGCTATACAGTAGTTGATTTTTAAAGAAAGGCTACTGTTATACTTTACAGGATTTGTGTATTAATTACAAAAATTATTAAAGGCTTTTGAATTTTCATAAACAAAATAAATCTACACTATTAATACTAAAATCAAATTTATTTTAATTTTTTTTTTAAAGAAGTTATTGTCCACGTCCGAAATCAAAGGCTTATCCCAAAGAAGATTTTGTACTTGTTGTTAATGGCTTTTAACTATTTAACATAGTTTATTTCAGATTCATTATTTTCTTTCTACAGCCCAAACAGCTTAACCGATTTTAATAAATCGGTTTCACTTCACAATGCAGATTTAATAGGATAGATGACATCATGAAATGATCAATATGGCGGAGGCTAGCCGCCATAAAAAATATATATATATATATATATATATATATATATATATATATATATATATAAAATTAAAATTTCAATAGACAAACTTTATCACAGTATCTGACTTATAGGCATCAAATAAAAGTTCTTGGGAAGAAAATTTTAAAAAAATTAAAAATAACATATAAGTAATGAATAAAATAACAATTAATTTGGTTAAAAAGTGATGTGGTGCCGGTTTTTTGTTTATTTTAATATTTTCATTTTCTTGTTTTAACACTTGATTAAATACTAAAATTTTAAAAATAAACAATCATATTTTTTTTATTTTTTTTTTAAGTGACAAAATATAGAAGAAATCCGGTTATGATTCCCGAAGGTCTCGTCCTTAACACATTCCTATTCAGTAGGAAAATTAAGCGTAAAATTGTAGTTTATAAAAATGCATGTAACAAATTATGAAAAAAATTATTCTATTCTACGAGTAAAATTTTGGACTAATGCTAAACCATATCTCCCTAGCCTCCTTGGACCATATCTCCCTAGCTCTCAATTATAACAAAAGTTAGATTTAATTTAATTAACTATTGTAATAGAATCACCTTAATTTTTTGAAAAAAAAACAAATAGCTGTAATTTAACAAGTGAAATAATAAAAAAATATCTATATTTTTGTAAAAGTATGTTAAACTGGTTAAGTATGTAAACCTATCCCCTTTTGAATCCCTTTATACTAACAAAACATACACCATCGATGGTTAATCAGTCTTGGCAGTCTGTTAGTCTGTCTGTCTCTTTGTTTATTTGTATCAGCATCACGTTTGAACCAATCGACTAATCCCTTTCAAATTTACAGGATACGTTCGTGTTTTCCCAGGGAATTTTTTAAATCATAGATCGAGACCCTTACCCGCTGGGGATAAAGTTCTGAATTAAAAAAATTCATTAAAAAAAACAAGATTAATCCATTTAATTTATTTTATTTTTATCTCTATGGCAACTGAAATAGGTTTTGCAGTTTTCCTCCTCAAAAGTCTGTGTATTTTAGTTACCATAATGCGAGGATCTGGCTAGGCGGGAAGCGATGGAAACTTTGAGGTCCTGGGTTCGGCTCGATGATCCCTGGTTGCTCCGGGGTTCCCTAGGGTTGGCCCTGAGGGTTTGGGAGTCTGGAGAGCCGCTGGGTTAACCTCAAGGCATGAGTCGACCTTGTTCCTGGGGATTGAGGGGGAGGAGCTCCGATCGGTTAATATAACTATATAACTGGAAAAGTAAAAACAATTTTTTTCTTGAATCTTCTGTTTAACTATATCTTCTAATTTCTACACTCTTTCTTAAATCGGTGCGACGTTAATATAAAACATCTACTTTAATGTCAATTACATAAAGGTAAATCTAAAAAATCTTTTTAAAAGCTAATATTACTCAAATTATTATTAATCTATCTTTTTAAATATTAACGTTTCAATTTTCTTAGTAGAAAAAACGCATATAAAGTTATAAAAATTTCTACATATACATATATATATATATATATATATATATATATATATATATATATATATATATATATATATGTGTGTGTGTGTGTGTGTGTGTGTTTGTGTGCATGTGTGCGCGCGCGTGTTGGCGAGTATTCTGATTAATATCTAAGAACTGGCTCGACAAGAATTCTTCGAAACGGCTCAAAAATTTATGTAATCACAATACTTTTAATTTTCATCTACATGTTAAAAACTGAAAGAGCCAGAAAAAGTTCAATTCCAAAATTTTAAGTCAATCGGATTTAGGGATGGGGATACTTTACATTATGTCAACACTGTTTTTGGCTCATATCATGAAATTCCGTTGATAAAAGTTGAAATTTGGCTAAGTACGTATTGCAGATTTGCCTGATTTTCGACCCTATTGGCAAAGGAGGCATGACGGTACCCATTTTATTTCTTTTTATTTTTCCCCTAATTAAATAACATTGCGCAAAAAGCAAATAATTACTCAAAATAAACTTTCAAGCTCCAAGATAACAAGAGGGTCTGAATGGGACTCCTTAAAATAATGATAACTGTAATTTTTAAGACTGAACACCAAATTGTACCTAGTATTGTTGTAGACGACATGAAAACTTAAAAAAGATTTTATGAACTCGATTTAAGAATTTTAAATATTTTTTTTTAAATTATTATAATTTATTTATTTTTCAAATAGTGGGTGTTGTTAAAAATTTTATACGAGGTAGCTCTTAAACAGAGGTTCAAATATGACCTAAATTTCTTTTACTAAAGATTTTGAATTTTTAGCAGCTCTAATTTTACTGTATAATTTTGTTGACAAAAACGCCATTTGATTAATTTGGAGGGGTCAGCTAGCACCCAATATATTTTTTACTGAGAATTCTAATTTTTTCTCAATTATACGTTTAATATTTCATAATTATTAAAGTATAAACGTCATTTGATTATGGGTGTCAATACGGATCCAAATTATTTTACTCAACATTTTAATATTTTTTACAATTGCATTCAAAATATTGCATAAAATAAGTCATTATTATTTTAAAATCCCATCAAAAAAAAAAAATCTGTCAAGGGCTAATTCGAGAAAATTATAATGTCCTTTCCCGCCTTTTTTAAATCCTATTAACATGTTATACATAATTATGAGAAATTTTATATGTCTACCGTTGTCTACCGTATATGATACCGTTTAAACTAGGAGTTTTGTAATTTATCGTGTCGTAAAGTAATTTGAATAGGAAAAGCACGTTGTTTAGTACACAGATATGATTCACGTTATGACGTTCCATGCCGTACGACGGTACACATATTTTCATTTGCCATGATTGTCACACGGAGTGGATCGTAAGTCAGAACATGTTAAAAATTGAAAAAACTCAGAAAAAGTGCAAATTATAAATGAACATGACAAATTTTTGTTTACACCATCGTTTTTGTAGTGGGAAATAACTGATCAAAGGACAGTCATTTCTAAAACACATAAAGTTATTTTTATAAATATCTGGTCATAAAAACTTACTATCCTTTATTATTTACATTCTTGTCTATTATTTCGCACGTCTAAACCACTCTACCTATACATTAACCAAATTAACAACTTATTCAAATTGTAACATAATAACATATTAAATAGTTCCCGTCAGGCGTGGTTAATTTACTTCAGAGCGGACATTAAAAAAACAACTGTTCCAACATTTTCGAAAATTTCAAGTAAAACCACACAAAAAGGAATAACGTGAAGGAAACAGGTAAAACATCTTTATATATGTAACATTATAATATATAAAGCTATAAAATAAGAATGAGAAATTTTTAAATAATAATTCTATGAAACTATGCAAGAATGATTAATAGTTAAAATTGGAACAAAATAAAAATACCAATTTTAAATAATATAAGGTAAATGCAAAATAATTTCTTTCTTATTTAAGTAAATGTTAAGAAAGCACACAAAATAAAATCTTGCATTCTCTTAATTACTACTTACTTATTTATTCCGTAAAACATTACCACAGGGTACTAATTTGTTTTTCTTTCTTTCTTTTTTTTTTTAAGGAAACGTTTTAATTTAATTTTAAATAAATTGATCAGAATTCTTATAGAAATTTTTAAATAATAATTCTATGAAACTATGCAAGAATGATTAATAGTTAAAATTGGAACAAGATAAAAATACCAATTTTAAATAATATAAGGTAAATGCAAAATAATTTCTTTCTTATTTAAGTAAATGTTAAGAAAGCACACAAAATAAAATCTTGCATTCTCTTAATTACTACTTACTTATTTATTCCGTAAAACATTACCACAGGGTACTAATTTGTTTTTCTTTCTTTCTTTTTTTTTAAGGAAACGTTTTAATTTAATTTTAAATAAATTGATCAGAATTTCTTATAGATCAACAGATAATCTATTAAAATTATAAATTGAATAACAATAACATTCCTTTTTGTAGGCTAGAGTATTTTGTAGAGTACGTGAAATGTATTCTGTTGTTTTGTTAGAAATAAATAATGCTGTTTTTGTCAGGAAATGTCAAATTTGTAAGGACTAAACTCGAATCGAAAAAATCCCGTACACTTTTTTATCCTGAAAATTCGTTCTGATTTTTTAAAATAGTCCCGAATCTTAAAAGTATGTTTCAGACAATAGTAAACTTAGGTATAATAAATATTAAATACTATGCTGACCCTATATTGAAGTTAATATTCTTATCATACATCATGATGCACAGCACATTTAAAGGACTTAAAATGTGTTAGACATCTTCTGGATATTTAAGTCAGCTTGGTCTTCTTTTCAAAGTTAAAAACAAAAAATATCTTCCTCATTTTTTTCTTTGAAAATTAAAGAATATTTCTTTCTATTTGCCTCTTTATTATTTAATTTCAGACCAGCTTCTCAATTTTACAGCCAATACTTACCACAAACTTACAAATCAGCAATACCGACTTTTGCAAATAATATTGTCATTCTTTTAGTACACGAAAACCCAACCGCAGAATTTTTACATTTACACAACTATTTTAATCTTATTCATGATTGGCTGAAAAAAAGGCTTTTAAGAATCACCGAATCAAACATTACACATGTACTCTCTCTATTACTATCATTTTACTTCTACCACGGTAACTACTGAGGATATGTTTATCAACAATGTACAAATTTCACATGCAACCATTACTAAACATCTTGGTTTAAACTTAGACAGAAGACTTAACTGAAAAAAACAAATCCGACAAAGTGCAACCAAAATTCAAGTAAATGATTCTTTTAGCTTCTTAGACGGCTTTCCAAATTATCACTCCACGATAAAATCCTGATATCTAAATTATTCCTAAAACCGATTTGACGTCTAGTTGTCTTATTGTTTCCAGTTGAAATTTCTGCTCACAGTTTCAAGCATGATGATATATTACAATAAAATATAGATGATACTTACAGATCTAAAAATTTCTACTATCAAAATAAAAAAATTTCAAAATCCGTTAATAAATACGAAAAAACTTGAATCCCACGAAAATTATTTGACAATAAATCTACTAATCAAAGCAGAAATGATACTAACACGAAATGCAACGAAACAACGGTTTCAAAGCTTAATTTTACTGTTATATAATCAATTAATTATGCTGTAATTAATTTTACTGTAAGATAATCATTCTGTATGTGGTTAAATTAAAATATATTAATTGTAAAAAACTAAGTATAAATTATTATATTAATTTTTGTTAAATTAAGGTAGCTCTAATGAGAGTTTTCTTTTAATGTCACTAATTCTATGTACAAAAAATCTCCAAATGTTCCTCTATAGAATTGTTTGAGAGATACTAATAATTGCTAACAAAAAAACTTTTAAAAAAATTTTAATGATTCACTTGAAAAATAATTAACACATTTTCAATATTTTTATAGTTTTCCATGACACGAAAAAACATATTCTTTCTCTAAAAAAAATGTGAATCCTATTATTTTAAATATTTTCTTTTATATTTCTCAGCATTTTGTATTATCATTAGTACAAAAATAACTGATATGATTCTATAAAATGTTTTTAAACAATTGGATAAGAGGTTGATGTGATCCTGATGAGATGCTACACATACTGATTACGTGATTACTGTTTTACTGACAACTCATCAAGAAAATTCTAGAAATAAAATATCGAAAAATTGAATTGAAAGGAAACCGATAATCCTTTTAACTTCGTAACCGAACTTTACTAAAAGTAACATATCTACTGTATGTCTTCATTTAATAAAATTCAACCTCAGAATTTCATCTCCAACCGATTGACATTTAAAAATAAAGAATGTGCCAAGCAGTCATCATCAAAGAACTGAACAAAAACCTTGGTAAGAAGTGGCATACAACCAATAATTATATGATGGTAGCAATTTAAATTACTTTGTATTACTTTTAAGAAAAAAAAGTATTTTTTCTGGAAAAATGTTAATTTATTAAATATAAGTCGAATGTTCAAAATTCATTCATTCCCTTACATACCCACTGTTATAAAATATTACATACAGAACGTTATAAATAGAGAACGTTATACGGTTCTGCCACATAAATTCGCAAAGATAGATTCCGAATAATGGTGAACTTGATGTCAGAAGGTTTTCTAAAAAACCTTTTCGCAGTAGCCCACGTTTGCCCTTCGGTTGGTTAGTGCAGGCGCCTGTGTTATGGCCTATAAAATTTTGAGAATGGTTCCGCCGTTCTTGAACCGTTGTACGTCTTCCATTTGCCAAAAATAATTCTAGAGCCGGGAGCTTATTTGATTTAGTTTTTATAATTATAGGCATAAGAGTGCTTATCTTTGACGGCTACCAGAAAAATGTTTTTGTTTCACAACAAATACCGCCAAAAACCCACTACTGTTTTGGCTTTCGGCCTGAATAATACCTTGTTAAAAACTTTGGTAAACATCAATCGATTCATCAATTTCAACAATTTGACCCTACCCACTAATTACTTCTTCATTTATAAATATTCACGCCGAAACATAACGGAAATAATTATTCCAATCGATCATAGTATTATGGTTTAAGCCGAGTTCGCGTTCGTAAACTGGCATTGACGACATTTCAACGAACCAATTTTATATGAATGAAAGTAAATTACTAAACGCGAATAAGATATATAAAGCTACTTTGGCGAACACCAATACCAAAATAATAACACTGACTTATACCGCATCTCCAACCTTCTGCTCTTCTATAGAAAATAGTAACACCACGTTGGGGTTATGCGGACATGTGCGTGTGTGATATCATAACTTTCTAAAGTTGTATTACGTTTTGCTCAATTTTACAAAAATCATAACTTCAAAAATATCTTTGAAATTAGCCAAAATTAGATGACACCATATGACTTCCTTGTACGCCTATTAAATTATATTACACATTTTTTGCTGCACTTCATTTAAACTTATCTCATTTGAAAGTGAGATAAGTTTTATAAAGTGGACAGTTACACAATTGCTAAAATATTAGTTTTTATTAACATCAAATATTTATACAATTATTAATTCAACAATCTTATATGAAGTATTAGGATGAGTAAAAGTTTGTTACTCATATTACTAAATCATATTAATCGTATCTTCGTGAGTTGCTGATGAACAAAAGCGTCAGATTTCTGGTGTGTCGTATAAATAAAAGTAAATAATAATTAAACTGTTTCATTTAGTGAACTCCTGTATACTGGTTACAAATAATAATTTCGGCCTTGCGGTATAAAATATTCAGTTTTTTTATTATTGAATTATTTCGAGTAAAATCAAAAATGAAAAATAAATAATCATACAGGAGAAAGAAAGATAACGTGAAGAAATATATCTCAAAAAAACGACAAGAAATGAATATGAAGAAGAAGAAGAAGAAATTTTAAGAACAAGGTAAGATAAAAAAGTTAAGAGAAGATGATAAATATAAAGAGAGAAAAATGTTAAAACTAGAAAACGTGAATACAAATTAAGATCAGAATAATTATATCAAACCAAAGAGCGATTAAATGATTGACAACAAAATCAAATAAACGAAATGATGTTCAACTCCGACTTAGGGAGAACATTGTCTGACAATATCATAGGAGTAATGAATTAAAAGATAAGAATTTTTTGCAATTTATTAAAGGTCGGGCATGTATTCCTCAGTGTATATGTTGTTCTTATGAGGGTCTTTTTTTCAGTCACTCTGTAGTAAACTTTAATGTAGATTAACAGAAATTCCAGAATAATTAAATTAAATTAAACAGAAATTAAACTAGAAAATTCAAAGTTAATACGATTCTAAATTATAATTTTCAATCATTATTAAATAATCAGATGTTTCACCAACTCTATTACATATACACATATGTAATAATTAAATTACATATACACATTTTTAAATGTACATTAAATTTTATTTTATTAATAACTTCTGATTTTTATTCATTTATTTTTTTAATTTTTTTTTTACAATCACAGGTTAATAATTATTAATAAATCAATATATTTAAAAAAAGGAAATGAAGTCTGTTTTGAACTGATGTACCTTCCCTTGTAGATCCAGATATTTCATTAATTAAAATTTTATTTGGCTTTAACGCTGGAACCAATAAAAATAAATACCAATTATGATATATCGTTGAAAAGCTCTCAATGAGGGCTTATTACTGCAGCTACGAAAACGTCTAAAATCCAAATATATTTGGATTTTGGGCACTTTTGGTTAAGTCGATTACAATCAAAAGGAAGGTACATAACTAGATTTTACAACAGTCCTAAATTCAAAATTTCAATATCCTGCGGCTAATGGGTTTTTAGTTATGCGAGATATGTACATACATACGTACGTACAGACGTCGCGCCGAAACTAGTCAAAATGGATTCAGGGATGGTCAAAATGGATAATTCCGTTGAAATCTGAAAACCGAGATTTTTCGCAATTACAATACTTCCTTTACTTCGTACAAGGAAGTAAAAACGATGAACCGCACAATAATTAATACAACCACCAGACTAGAAGGAATGAGCAGTGGAAATGTACTTTCACAAGTGATATTTTTCCTCAGATAGGATAACAGCAGCAAGTAACAAGGAAATTCTATTAAAATAAGATTTAAACTCAATTTAATCGATTATTTACACAGTATAAACCTTTTATAGTAAATTAATTAGTGTTTGGAGTATAACGGAATGGACCCCACTCGAGTAAAAAAAAACTTGATTCTGCCTAGCAAAAAAAGAATTACATTACACTTGATGCAAAGGCAACATCTATCAATCCGTGTAGCTTTGCGAGTTATTCAGTAGACACTCGTAAACGTTTCTTTTTGTCGGGAAAGCATTTTCTCGCGAATGTCATTTAGCCAGAGGGCACTATTGTCCGCTGAGTCGTGGAGAAAGGATTTTTCCAGTGTACGATAATAGAACATAAATTCCTGGACACGTCAAGAGCAGCTCCGGCCCGATGCAAGCCCTATTCACAACGCTGCCCGTAACAATAGAAGGAATTAATGTAGTAAACAACCTACAACCTTACCAAAACCCTTCTCCTTCTACCTTTATTCGAGTACTAACTGTGTAATATTAGTAACCTCTTTAAACACAACTTGAATATAGACTTAGTACAACAATCGCATCTAACATCATAAACCAAATTATACAAAGGAAAATAACCCTACAACAATGAACTGACTTCATCGTTTCTATTTTATTTATTTATTATTATTTCTTTTACTTACATAATTTAAACCACAAAGGGAAAATTGTTGAACTCCATGACAAAAATTGTTAACAATTATTATTATCAATCGACCTAATTTCAGATTATAATAGAATTTTTTTCTTACAAAGACCTATCGAAGCTAATTATGGTTGTACACTCCTAACCAATAAAATATTACACTCTTATTTATACTTATTTCCAGAATACGAATTCAATAAAAATCACTTCACTTGTTTTATCTGACCTTGTCTCTTATAAATAACAGATATATCGTTTAAATTTATAGGAAACCTGCTAAAACCGGAATGCTTATCCATAATTCAATTAAATATTCCTCTTAGAGTACAAAAAAAAACTTTCTTACACCTGTTATTGAATTAGATTTATTTGCCATAATACATGACTAAAACAAAAATCATTACATTACTAATGGTTACTAAAAGAATAACAAGGCAACAGCCACCAAAAGACAAACTGGCTCATCGATTGCAGTCGTCATTTTTCTTTTTTTAATCGTACATAGTAAACAATTTTGCTAGCTTAAGACATTATTAATTATAACAACAGATTAAAATTATTATAGAATGCAGAAAGTTAACAAAAAATTATGATGTAACAGAATTTATATGAAATAGAGTTTAAAAAAGTAATTTCCTTAATCCTATCAATGATAACGGATTTAAAATTATTTTTATTTTAATCATTTAAATAAAGAAGAAGGAATTTGTAAAGATTCGATTTATACAGATTATGGGTCTTCTAGTAGTTGTAAAATGAAATAAAAAAAAGAATGAACTTATAATTGTTTTTTTCTTAAAATACAATCTTGTATTAAATTACATTACTCATACATTCAAATTCATTACTGTAGTTATAAAATCTTTTAATTATACTCTGAAGATGCAGGTGACTTATAGTAATGATATTTAAGTCATTATATATTAAGCGACTCGGAAACATTCTTAGTTTATTTAGTATTATTTCTATAATTAGTTTTTACGGTGTAAATAAGTCCAGTAAATGAGATTCACACACTTCACCCAACATTATCAAACCCTATTGCAGAATAGATTGTAAAATAGCGTAAAAAACTCATTTTCATACCTAGATGATAAGAATTTTCCTAATTTATAAGATATGTATTTTAATTTTATATAAATAGTTTATACGAAGATTTCAGTTACCACTATTCCAAGATATTTTATAACGTTTACTGTTGCAAACATGGGACAATTATACAAGTTATCACTTAAGAAACTAATATAATTATTATGCAATTTCAGCAAATTATTTAAACTTGGTTGCCCTCTCTTAGTAAGAATAAATGTAATCTATTTTGTTTTCTTCATATTCAGACCCAAATTATTACCGTTCAACCGATTCGTTATTATTAACAGTATAAACTTTTCCCGTAAATAATCTGAAAAAATTAACACCGTATCGTCGGCAAACGAAGTAATTTTACCATTTTGTAGATCCAAGGTTTAAGCGATCGTTTACATGTATTAAAAGAAGAATAGGTGACAGTACAGTATCCTATGATAAACCATAAGAAAATAACGACATTTTACTGAAATATGATATTACCTAATAAACTTGTCTTTGATACCCGACAACTGTACCAAAAGATTTAATATAATAAAACGAATTTACCCGCCAATATATAAATACACAATATAATATGAAACACCTAAATAAATACAGAATGAATTGAAAACATCCCTAGAGATAGAAAATATAAAATTAAAACATATCGAATAACATCGTATAAAATGTCCAACGTTTTCGACAAAGGCTACAATGCCGCTTTTATAAGGTATAAGATCATACACGCAAATAACCTAACGTGTATTGACATATTAGATCTACTAGTGCACAAATTAAATCGCATTAATTGTTACATAAAACAGAACAAACGCATATTCATTCACAGATACAAGGAAGAAATACATGCATCACGCACGAAAAAGTAACTTTTGCGAAAAATCTCATACAAGTAGACACAAAGAGAAATTAACCAAAATATTAAAATTTTACATTTATCACATAAAATGCATACACAAACATAATACATCTACATATACTACATTATATAATACATTTACGGAAGATCTCAACAAAACTTGAACGTTATAAAATTTACAAACACACAAAATTTGTCAAAAATAACATATTAATTAAACAAACGAACAAAAGATAAATCGATTACATTATTCAGTTATATACTAAAACCGTTTCATAATCTTTTTAACGAGAGGCATCACACTGTTGACAATTAAGAATGAGTTAATTGGATTTAATAATCGTATTGGTTTAAACTAAGTACTTTTTAATGGTCCTTCAAATGTTCTTGTAATATTTATAACTTGATTACAAAAAAAGCAATGAATGAAACATCCCAAACATAAAAAAAAGAGATTTAAAAATGTATGAATTAATAAATGAAGAAAACAAAGAATCAAAGAACAAAAAGTATAAATCCTAATTGTCACAAAGTAGAAAATCAATAACTTTTCTTAAATCATTTCTACACAAGCAGAAAACCAAGATATTTCAACAGTAGGATTCAATAGTCAGCTTTGAAAGGACTTTATAAAAAACGTTTCATTAATTTTAAATGAATTGTTTAATACTTAGTAATTTTAGAGAGGAAATATTGCTATCGGTCAAGTGATCTTCCTCGCAGTGTTGTTTTATTAATGTTTCGAACATGAGATTTTCTTTATACTTAAAGACTTCTCTTTTTTTGTGTTTTCCGGATATTCTTTTTAATCGAAGACTTGGTTGATTGAATTAATTTGAAACATTGACTGATTTCTTGGAAATACCCGTGCGATGGATTAGGCCGGTGGGTCAGTGAACATAGGCGGACTAAATTATTTAGTGTTAGTGGACTCATCGGAGGGTGAGGAACGTTTACTCAATCGCTTGATGGAATCAGCTCGATTGGTGTTGGGTGAGAATGCCAATGCCTGTTTTTGTGGGCCTCACGGGAGGGTGGGGCTTCTTTTGTATCATGTGACTTTTAAGTATGTGGTTCGGAGGCGCTCTTGTAAGCACCAGGCGCACACAGATATGTCATCACTGGGTACCACAGTGGGTCTCGATGAAGAAACCGGCAGGGCCCCCAATCGCGACAGTGGTGGTGAAGATGGCAGGCCACACATATGCGGATATCCTTCGCACTGTAAAGGACTCCATGTTGCCGGACGAAGCAGGTATACTCTCGGCGCATCGAGGTCAGGGAGAGGACCTTCACATCAGAGTTAAGAGCCGGCAAAATTTGGATAAGGTGGAAAGCACGCAGTTACGGCCGGTCGAAACGTTCGACGTGTTCACTTGCTCATAAAGAAAGTAGACGCCCTTACCTCTGAGATGGATTTAGTGCGTGATATCCGCAAGACGGCTGGAGACTCAGTGACGATAGATTTCCTCTCCTTGCGGCCCACATTTGGGGATAAAAAGTGGCGACGGTGGCGGTTCCGCCTCTGCTCGTGGATAAATTGCTGAAGGATTGCTGCATGCGCATTGGGTGGGTGTCTTGCCGAGTTTCAAGGTGAGAAACGTTGCTATACGCTGAGGGGTGGGGGATTGCATTGCTTCAATTGAAGGATTGCGGGCCATCTACGTAAGGATTGCCTAACGGAGACCAACTGTACCCTTTGTAATTCTCGGGGCATTCTCTCGGGGGACGCGGCTGGAGGACCAAGACCAAATAATGAGGTTCTTTTCCTGTATTTTGGGGAAGATGTGAGTTGGGACAGTCCTTTCCAGGAGAAGTGGGCCGCTTAGGTGTCCCGCTGCCGGTGATTGGACAGGGACTCCCTTAGCGTTCCGATCAAACTTCGATGATAGAGGAAAAGAAAGACCGTTGTCCCGGTGGGAGATCCCTTTGGGGTCCCATTTGAGGCGTGGCGTCAAGACTGGAGTCCCGTAGGGGGGATCTCTACGAGGTCCCCTCATTAGAGGCATGGCGATTAATTAAAGACCGAGCCCCGGCTGTCTGGGGGGAACGTCAGTTCTCGACTAGGCAGTTTGAGACAATGGCACCCCCTGGAGCTGCGTTCATGCTTGGTTTCGGGTCTGCCTCCAGGGGGGGGGGGGATAAAAACTGATGAACTCAAAAAAAAGAAAGTGATCTTCCTCCCCGCTCCACCGGATAACTAATATTTTGAGAAAATATTGAACAGTAAATTTTATGAAAATTCCAAAGGACTGTGTATTTATCAAAGAATAATATTATTACTAATACTATTGAATCAAAAACTTTTGGGGTTTTGAAAAAAAAATTCACAGAACAACTAAAAGCTTAGGAAAACATTTCTCGTTCAAAAAAAAAAGTGATATTCAGATATTTTCATAGCTTCATTATTTCAACCTCTTTTGTGTATTTTTATTTTTATTTAAATGTAGCATTATCAAACTTCTTCTATTAGCAAACGATTTCCTATTTTTGATCCTTTTCTAAGTTAAGAATTAACCTAAAAGAGTTTTTCATTAATACAAGATTGTATTCACACTTGGCAAGTATAACTATCTCGAACTTAGCCATAAAACACAATAATAATAATAATATTATATTTAATAGCTACGGCAACAAATATAGGCGGGTTTGTAATCGTTTATTCCAGCTGTTTTGTATACTGACCAATTTTTTTTCGATATGGATATTAATATTTAATTTTTCAATATTTAACTATGAAATTTTCAGAAATGCAGTATATTAATTCTCTCTATTTTATCGTCTATCTCCCCTATTACTTCTTTAATACTTATTTTCCTGGTTAAGACCGAAAACAAGTATAAGTACCCAGATATGATAAAACTGGTATATTCATAGTGAAGAGAAAAATATTATTAAATACTTCGATAAAAAGGAAAAACAGGTAGATTATTTCATCTACTTCAATCGCAAATTGTTAATTCACATTTTTCCATCATTTGAAGTTAAGCTGTAGATTAGTATAGATCACTGCGCTGTGCCAATCAAGTTTACAAGAAAGTTAACCTGTGAAACTTCTTTAGCTATTGGCAAGAATTATTTTTCTAGATAAAGCGTTATTTAGCTAGAACAGTTTTAAGAAAATTTGAAAATTATGAATAGTAAACCCCTATACACAAACATTGGAATATTGTAAATTTTACTTTTAAATTTCAACTTGAAATATCGATCAAGAATATTTTTTATCACAATGGTAGAGTTTTAAAATTTGTCAAAAATTAATTTCTGTTCAAATATTAAATTTATTGTTATATGAGAGGTTCTTGTAACTATTTTTTATAACACCTTAAGGCTGAGAACTTCAACACATTTTGAAGTTGGAAGATACTCAAAACTTCTTACTAACTTAATTACTCATTCTAGAATATCTTTATGTAAAGTATGTTCGTAAAATAATGGTAGCATTTCTCCAGTCAAAGAATTTGGATTTGGATAGAAAATAAGATACATGAAGTATAAATATCAAAATGAAAAGAAGCTATAAAAGTTTTTGATACGAAAAGTTTCAATATTAGCTTATGTGTTTCAAGATCAATAGCCGTATAAAACTTATAGTCAATATGATTACAGTGTAAATTATTGTGTTTTATGGCTAAGTTCGAGATAGTTATACTTGCCAAGTGTGAATACAATCTTGTATTAATGAAAAACTGCCACAGAAAATATTCGATAAGGCATTCGTCGTAGAGGCAAATAACTCAGATAAACTGACGGCTTATGAAGCAGCTATCTCAATACTGCAATCAGCAGCGTCTAAACAAGACCGTTGAAGTTGCATGATTAAGTTATTTGATTAGACTTTTTCTAAACATCAAGTTTGTACATCGTAAAAACAAAAACAATTTTTGAATATTCTAGTACTTCTTTAATCAAGACGTTATTTTTGATCTAGAAATATCTCGGTTCAATCGTACGGTTTAAAATTATCTGACCCAATTTCTATAACGTAGATAGATTACATCTTGTAACGAATACTTCACGAAAGAAGTAGATCGTTCAAAACGTAAGCAATATTAATTTCATGACAACCTTTTAAAAGTAAATTAAAATTCTAGAAACTTGTAATGGAATTGTAAACGAAATAAAAATTACATTTTTTATTCAGGAAGAATTACTGGTCAAAATCTAACCTCTGGCAAAATTTAGTAGTCTGAATTAAAAAATTACAGTAAATAAACATGTCTCTTGTAAGGTTGAACCCCTTGTAAGGTATTCAACCCTATAAGGGTTGAATATATTCTCTTAGTGGTTGATATATATCAACCGCTTTTCGGAGGCTAGGGGCACTGACATTTAACTGTACGAGAATAATCGGCTCAGTGAAGAAGAAAATCATTCTTTACTCAATTTCATTAATAATCCTGGCATGATATTTTGTTATTCTTAAGAATAGCTGTGTAATTTTTGTAAATGAGTGCGACAACTTGTCACTCATGTAAACAACTATACTAACTTTACTTCCTTAAATACATTAAAGTAAAAGCAGAATATTACTTTCCCGCCAACAACGATCAAAACCAAAACAAGATTTAAGCATCAAAATTCCCAATTTTGAAAGCAAATTTTTGATTTTAGAGGCTTCCTTACTCTGTAGGGAAAACTTAGGAAAAATTTATTTATAAAGAAGTGATCGCTAACAAAAAAAATTTAATTTAAAAAAAATTGTTTAGAAATATTAAAAAAGTAAAGTTTAATGAAAGTAATGAAAAAATTGCTTCTCATTTTGGGTCCGGAATATAATATACGTACCTAAGCTATATTAATTTTAATAAACCTTTAAAAGTGATGAAAGAAAATACAACCAAAAAGTTTTTAATAATAAAAATTAAAAGACGTAAAGCCAAAAGAGAGAATATTATATTTTTTGCAGGTGGGAAATAAATTTAAAAGAAAATTTATAAAAATATTCATATATACGTAGATTAAGCTTAACAAATCTGCTTAAGTAAGGTTATATATATCCATAAATCTAAATTCTCTTCAATAGAGATTAAAATAAGTAAGTGCGACACACATACGTACATGTTCCCGTACACACATATGTACTTTTACTTCCTTGTATGAAGTAAAGGAAGTACTGCAATCGCGAAAAATTTCGGTTTTCATATTTCAACGGAAATATCCAATTTGACCATCCCTGAATCCATTTTGACTAGTTTCAGCGTAACGCCTTAACGTATGTGCGTATATATCTCGCTAAACTCAAAAACGATTAGCCGTAGTATGTTGAAATTTTGGATTTAGGACTGTTGTTAACATCTAGTTGTGCACCTCCTCTTTTGATTGCAATCGACTTGACCAAAAATGTCCAAAAAAAGCCCAAAATCCAAAAAAATTTTGATTTTGGACTTTTTCTTAACTGCAGTAATAAGCCTTCATTGAGAGCCTTTCTACGATATATCATGATACTTATTTTCATTGGTTTTTTTATTGGTATTATTAACTTCTGATTGTAAAAAAAAATGTACAATAAATAATAATTCAATAATAACAATAAAAGAAAAATATGAAAAAATCAGAAGTTATTTCATACATCAAATTTTATGTACTTTTAAAAATGTATATATGTAATTTAATAGGCGTACAAGGAGGAGTGTCTACATCAGATTTTTTTGGTCTAGGTGGAACTAGTTGGACCCTAAAACGTAAACATTTGCAGGAAAGCTGATTTCCCCATTTTTTTATATAATCACCATACTTTCCCCTATAATGTAGGCTATAATATAGGCCGGGAAATTACTTTCCCGGCGAATGTAGCCGGGAAAGTAAAATATTTTATCATTTTCTGTAATTTCAGTGTTTACCTACAAATTAACTATACCGCTGCAGAATATTTAAAATAATTATGCAACGGTAAAACTAAATTAATAAAATTAAATAAAAAATCACAGAATATATGAATAAAGTAAAAATTAAATTAAACCTACTATTTTTCAATAACAATGTATAAAATAACTAACTAGTGATGATTCCGATTTTTAGAGCTCGTATAAGATTTTTGTCTTGACTGTCCAAAAACATATCAGGCATTATCTTTTGCGATAAACGCCATGATATTACTTTTAACAATTATTTATTCAACATTCACTCTTAGAATTCATACTATTTTTATGAAAACACAAATTATAAATTTTCGAACAGTTAAAGAGGATATCAGAAGAAAACGTTTTTATATCGATAGTAAACCAGAATTCAGTGGTCTCTTCTAAAAGTTACTTAGTTAACATTTTTGAAACTGCAAAAAAACTTCGTTTAAAGGATCTTTGAAATATAAATAATTTATCTACGATTTTAGTTCGGTATATATTTAAATTTGATTCTCTCTAAAAACCTAAGAGTAGTTTCTCTCCACAATCATTATATGTTTTAAGTAAGTCTAATAGCGTTTTTTTTTTTTTTTTTAATATTATAGTTAAAAATATAAGCATAATTTTTATTAGCGTTCACTGCAAGTACTATCACACTCATATCCTACTGGTGAAATCATCATGACACTGCAGTAGTTCCTGTAATGCAACCTGCTACACATTATTGTAATTAGAATCTGATACAACTAATTAAAGTTATAATCATTATTCATTTGAACGCCCATATTATCCACCTGTGTTCACTGGTGATTGGGGGTTCACTTAAATTCAAATTCACTTTGAATTTTCCGTTGAAGTGAAAGGTTCACTTAATTGCAAATGTTTTTGCGGTCACTCATTGTACGAACAAAACCCGCAGCTGTATCGCTGTAATTAAAACAAAATAAAAGAAAAAGATTGAAAGTGAACCAAGCGCGCGCGCGCGTGTGAGTTCGAATTTTAAACAATTCTGTTGTATTTAAAAGGATAGCAAGCCCACCCTACTCTTTCGCATATGGTTCATACTTTCCTCCTCGGTAGCATCTGTGAACGTTTGCTAGGCGTCCATTGATCTACTAAATTATAAAGGTACAACTGATTATACAGAGTTGTTCTGTCTTTGGAAATGATGACGACTCTATTTCCTACCCAATACTTGTATATCCAGGTGTATAAAAAACGAATGTCGAGGATTTTAATCTGTTATATCGCTTGGATGAGATGTTTAGTATTGATTTAAGGATACAATCAAAGATCAAAAAGAAGAGTTTTAGTTTCGTACATAGCCGTAGATTGAGTCCATCTTTCCTCGTGACAGCGTTATTACTAAAAATGGCGATTGCTGAACAGAAAGCCTTCTGTGTTTTGCAGTTTGCTAAATGTAAATCTGTAGTTACAAATATACTTTCTACAATTCCACAGAAAATTCAACTGTGTGATCCTCCTATTGAGAATAACATTCATCGATGGCATTATTGGTTTGAAACGTCTGGATGACTGTGTAAACAGAAGAGTATGAGAAGGGCGTCTGAAAAAAATGTTAAACGTTATCAGGGAGTCTTTTCTGCCAGTCTTTTCTGTAATAAAAAATTTGTTAATGAGATCAGTCGCGAACTAGCTGGTGATACTAGAAATGATAGTGAGTGTGGAATATTTTAAGAAAACCCTTACGTATCTTTAATAGAATTTACTGGAGTTATAGGCTTTGAAGCCTATAACTTTGTGATAGAAATATTGCAGTGTGAAGATGATAACTTTCTTGACTATTTTGTGTTTAGTAATGAATCAACATTTCATCTCAGTGAAAAAGTTAATACACATAATGTCTACATCTGGAGATCAGAAAATCGCCAAAATAGTTGGAATGCGAAAGAGGGTCAAACATGGCATAAAACTATAGTATTACAATTTTAAACCAAAACAAGAATTATTTGAATATTATAAAATATTTAGAAACAAAATCAATTGGTGAAAAAAAATATATACAGATATAATCACAAGCTCCCCGTCATAGCTTCGCCCGCGCTATTTGGGTACTTGCGTTTCCCTTAGCGGTCAGTCTTCGGAGGCAAGTGCAGCCAGTCACACATATAGTAACGGTGGCAGTGGCTGTATTGGTTGAGCCATACCGCCGTGTACTTTCGCACCACTTAAAAAAAATCGGAATTAAGAAAACCCCAAAAATTTATTTTTAAATATTTATCTGAAGAGTATTTCCAAGCCTAAATCTACTGAATATCTCGTTTACTATAGTCAGGATTGGGAAAATTTACAATCATTGTTCAAAAGTTTTCTTACCTTCCTTCATCCCCTTTCAAGGTCGAATTTAACAAATTTAGAAATTGGTTTATTGACACGAAGATTGTAGCACTCATCAAAAATCAGATTCTTCATTTGTTATTGAGAAATTAAAAAAATAACAGGGTTTCGAAAAATATTAAAAAATCCATTTTAACCCGTGAAACTCGGAATTTAAAAAATCTAGAAATTGGCATTTAGATATTCATCAAACCCATCGGTTCAAACCCATCTCACACAGTGATAGACACTCACAGTTCACAAATTCATTAAAGCTTTTCTTCAACCGGCAAATCTCCACTACTAAATAAATATATATATATATATTTTTCGAAATTTTTCGATATGAAGTATATCGAAAACCCTTCTTAATTATGCCAAGAAACATGGGTAAAAATTTGGTTGCGATTGGTCGAGTAGTTTTTTATCCAGAACAAACAAAACGCTCTTCCTCTTTATATAATCAAGAAGTTCGTTAGAACTTCGCCGGTACGAGTCCACAGAACTGAACGGCACGGCGAAGTTACGAACTATGTTTACAGTTCTAAACATGACCTAACCTAAAAGTGCAATGAAAATGGGGAAAAAATAAGAAAATAAGTATGAAAACATCACATTTCAGTTCAATTAGATTTGTAATAAAGAATACTTTTAAAAATACTTCGAATTTTGTTACGCAACGTTTTTTTCTTCCATTTGATGAACCGTGGGACTCAAATATGTCTTTTTTCCTCAAAAAGGTGGGTTAAATCGCGCCGCTAGGTAGCAGTACTTGATAGTACTAAGTAGCATACAAAAACCTGATAATGTACTTGAAATAATAAAATTTAAAAGAAAATTATACTACATGTTGTTTAATTTTTTTTTTGTTTTGTTTTTATGTAAATAAATAATTACGGTACCTAATTACTCTTATCTAATAATTAATCTTACTAATTTTTAAAACTCTTACTGGCCCGATTTCATTTAAATGTAACTACCACACTTACAGAAATAATACAATTCTTATCATTATTCGTTATTTAATAAATGAAATCAGGCCGGTAAGAGTTTTGTAACAAATTTTTCTATTTTATTATTATTATATGGAATGCTTAAACGTTTTTTATTATCTATTATTGCATATATATGGTATATATTGGTATATTGTCTATTGCATATATTTAACATGCATTTTTTTTTAAACAAAATTCTAAATTAATAACAGATTTTGATAAGAGAGATGTAGTGTCTTACTTTTTTTGATATCAGTTTCATTTTGTTAAAAACAGTTTTATTTAAATTATAGAAATTTTTGTTTTTTTGAGCAGAAGAAATTATATCTGCGAGATTCTTACCATACTGTTTACAATTTCATTGTAATTTTTTTGGATAGTATATATCATTTAAATTTCATTATATTAAAGATATTAAGAATATATAGCACCAGCTACGAAAAATTATGACGTTTACTTCTGAAATTGTGATAAAATAAAATTTTCTATAAAATATCTGAGATACTTCATTCTATTTAGATAAATTAAATATTAAAACAGTAACTAACAGCTTACTAAACGTTATTACACTGCTAAATAACATTATTTAGTCAGCGGCTCAAAAATGATGCTTTAAAATATGACACATCTGCTGTTTATGCTCTTCTTGTTTCAGTATTAAATTTATTCAGATAAAATTGGACCTAAAACAATTCTTAAAAGTTTTTTACATTCATTCAGATATGGTCAAAAAGAAGCATTCAGGTTGGACCAAAGTTTCATACACTTTAAACTAAAACAACGGTACAAAACATACAAACATGATTAATATTTTTATATAAGAAAATATAATAATATTATTCAATTTTAAAAATAACAATTTCCATGTATTTTATTTATTAAAATGTAAGTAATACACACTCGGTTAATTCAAAAAATTAAATTACAGTATGGTTTAGATATATATATATATATAAGAAAAGAAAATGTAACTCTTTTTTTTTGTGGAACTGAATTGAGTCATAGCTGAAGTGAATGAAATAAGATATGTTGGATAAAACAGTGACACAGACAGATGTAGTGTCATGGCGTGCATTACATCCATGAGGTAAAAGAGTAATATGATGTATAATATATCATCTCTTTCATTGCTTTAAGTGCACATATTTGATGAGCGGTTAAAAGTACACATAAATTGTGTCAAACCATCTTCACAACATTACCTAAGCAATCGACTATAAAATATTACACTTATCTACTTAATTTTCTTTTTAAATTTATTAATAAAATAATGCAATTAAAATTTATTTTAATATTAAATTTATTTCATTTGATAAAAGTAACATATAAAAAAAAATGTCACATGGTTTAAAATAAGTTTGACAACTTCTATAAATTTAAGAGTAGCTAACAATTATTCTCCGGGTAGCTAACACAATTCTAAATTAGTATCTTAATAAGAATTAAACATTTTAACAAAAAATTCAAAAACTCAAAATTCTTAATTATTATCATAAATAATCTTTATTTTTTTTGTGGTCTAAAGTAGTTTCTCAATAAAATGTAAACCCTATTATGATAAACTATTTTTTGACATAATGTCATTAATTGAAACCTTAATTATTAAAATTAAATGCTAAAGTGATCATTCAAAAGTAAGTTAGGAGTAAGTAAATCATTATAAGTAAAGGTAAGCAATCATGTTGGTAATTAAAATCCAAAATAAATATTACTAACATTACAGGATTTTAGTTCAAAATGAATTAATGATTTACTTACTTTTAATTGGATTTAAATAACCACATTAACAATATTCTTTAGTAGTTAATTCTTCAGTTAATGACACTATATCATAAAGATGATATAGTGTCATAGTATTATATGATGTTGAAAAACAATTTAAAAGTTGCCAAAGAAAAGCAAGATTATTAATAATAATATAATTTTTTACTTAGTAATAAACGATAGAAGCCAAATATAGGAATAATTAAAATGATTATTGCCAGCAAAAAAGAAGGTTCTTTAAATAGATTGCTTGAAAAAATATGAAAAAAAAAGGTAAACTATTTGGAATTTTTAGCTGCTCAGAACAAAAGCTTTTTTTTTTGTTTTAGTTCCTGGACAAAAAACACTTTGGTATTATCAGATATTTGGTATTAACAGATATTACATTTTACATCTTAATTAGAATAATAAATCTTCCAACTGCTACACAGCTATTAGCATGAAGAGCCAATACACACTACAATAAATTAAATATCCGAGTATAAATGGACAGCCTTAAGAAATATCAACACCAGATCTAAAATTTCCAAAAGCTGCGTAGAGGATAATAATCATAATATTTATGGAGAAAAATGCTTCTGAAGCAAAACAATTAGTGATGAAAGATGCATCTTGACTGAACCAAAAGAGATATTTACTAAATGTGTGGACTCAATGGATCAGAATCCTGGATGGTTAGAAAGAAGGGAAAAAAGTACACGTATAGGTCTTAAATTCGTAGTATAGTAGAATAGATGTAGAATAGACAAACAAAATGAGAACAGATGTGAAATAGACAGACAAAATGAGAAATGAATAAGTACTAAGAAAAGTAGGAAAGAATCAGAATTTGATACAGCTAAGAAGAAGAATATATCTTTACTGATGCAGATATTATGTAAAAAAAAATTGTTACAGCCCTTCCCACCAAATAGTGAGAGTTAGAAATAAAAGTAACAAAAAAAACTTTACATTCATGAAAATGACTATTGTTTTTTTTTTTTATCTAAAATGTTATTATCTAAAATATCTAAAAATAAACATACAGTTATATGAACAGCTGATTTATATTAGGTATTAATATTTTTAGTTTATTTTTGCCACATGAGACGTAAATAAACAAACTTTTTGTGAAACGAGTTTTTGTTGTTTGTTACAAAAATGAGTGATACTAATTATGAGCAACATTGTGTAATCAAGTTTTATGTTAAATTCAGCGAGAATGCTACTGCAACTTTTTCAGAATTGAAAAGGTTCATATAGAGATGGTGCTCTGTCACGAGCCAAAGTTTTTAGGTGGTTTAAAGCATTTTCAAATTTCTGGGAATCAGTTGTGGATGACCCACGCTGTGGAAGATTGTTAACATCAAAAAGTGACGACAATGTTGAGCAAATCAGAGACTTCATACAGTATGACCGGCAATTAACTGTCAGAATGATTGCAGAATAATTGAATTTGAACCATACCACAGTCCATCAAATTTTGACAAATGAATTAGACATGAAAAAGTTTGTGCAAAATTAGCCCCAAAAAACCTCACTGTTGAACAGAAAAACAAGAGGGCCACAATCTTCTAGGGTGAGTTGAAACTGATCCTGATTTTTTTAAAAATGTTATTACTGGTGATGAATCTTGGATATTTGAGTACAACCCAGAAACAAGATGCCAGAGCAAGGAGTGGCACACTTCAAACTCACCACGTCCCAAAAAAAGCAAAGATGAGCAAGTCAAAACCATGCTAATTTGTTTCTTTGATGGTAATGGCATTGTCCATAACGAGTTTTTGTCTACAGGACAGAGACTGTAAATCAATATGTTTACTGAGATTCTTGAAAGACTGTGGAAAATATTGCCCATGGGAGACCAGCCATCAAAGACAACTGGATGTTGCTTCATGCAATGCACCTTGTCACATTGCACTCTCAATTAATGAGTTTTTGGCAAAGAAAAACATTTCTGTAGTTCCTCAACCACCTTATTCACCTGAGTTGAGTCCCTGCACCTTTTTCCTATTCCCAACATTAAAAAAACACCTCAAAGAACACCATTTTGGAACAGCAGAAAACATTTTTAAAAATCTAACCAACCGTCTGAAGGATATAACGGTTTCTAAGTTCCAACACTGCTATGAAGAGTGGGAAAACCATTTGAAGCATTAAGTGGCTTCTCAAGGGAACTATTTCAAAGTTGATAGAGTCCATGAGTCTTACTGAACCAGTCTCATTAGTTTATTTAGAATCCTCGTATATATATTCATTATTATGAATATGTTACTTCTGGTAAAAAAAACAATAAGTCACCTTTACCAAAACAGAATTATTTTTTTATAACTCAGCAAATTTTTCAGCTTTCTAGAAGGAGTCTTTATTATGCTGTAATGACTGTTTTTAATAAATCTCCAACCCATTCAATAGATCATCTTACTTATTTACTAAAAATGAAATTAAAAAGTTTCTTTTATCAAAGCAATATTACTCTATTAAAAGAGTTTTTAAAAAATGAATTTTCTGAATTTTTGTTTAACAAGCACAAATAACTTTTGAGAACATACAATGTTCTCACATAATTTCATAAAATTTGTGTTTTAGTATCTTCAGAATTGACCTCATTATTATTTCACATATCAATTATTCTTATACATTATTGCATTTTATAACTAATTTTACTTTTTTTTTTATTTTCATCCCTAGCATTTTGTGATGCTGCTTTTTTTATAAAGCTTTTAACACGATATTCTCTAGTTTATCCATTAAAAGCTTGAATGCTCCCTTTTTTTACCTATGGCCTAATACACTTACCCATTTCTTACACAATTTATACAATCATAATTAAATACTTATTTGTTTGTAGTATCTGTATATTTTCTTTTTTTATCATTGAGTGAATGTATTTCTAGTCTGATTTAGTATTTGGTCCAGTCAATACAGTTAAATCTATGTACTCATCGGTTGCTGTGTTTTAGTTTGTTTTACTGGTTTAGTGTGTAGTCTTGTGTATTTTGTTTGTTGTTTTGTTACAATAACCTTTCTTCCCTCTTGAAATTGTTTGGAAGCTTGTGTGACTATTGGTTGATGAATGATTATTTTGTCAATTTATTGTTATTTTGTTAAACTATTTTCTATCACTACATATATTTTTTTTATTTTTTCTGTTATGTTATATAATATATTGTTCTTAGTGTGACTGATCGTTTACTGTACTGAGTTCTTCAGTTAATTGTTATCTTACAAAACTGTGAGTATTAGTGATGTGATGATGAACATCACTTATATATTTTATGTATCTAAATGCTACGAGAAAACTCTATAAAAAAAGATTCCGATATTTAGCTCTGAAAATCTTTAGAATAGTTCCAATGTCTTGAAAGCTACATTTTTAATAATTTTAAAGCACTATCAGATTTTATCATACTGTTCAACAAATCAAATATACTGCATCGCCAATAACATTAAGATATAACTGGTTGATCTTGGACTAGCAATCTTCCACATAGGTAGATAAATGCTAAACACCAATTTAATGTTACACTCAACATATTATCAAATAATAAATAAATAGACATGTACATATGTGTTTTTATATCCCTAAATATATGTGTTAATAAGAAAAACATTAAAAGAACATCTTTTAATGTTTGAAAAATGAATCTGAGAAACATTCTGAGCAATCTATTTCATTATTTGAAAATAAAATAAATACAATGAGTTTAGTAGTGATTATTGTTTAAAAGAAACAGCAAGAATTAAACCTGATTGATAATACTGTCAAAAATAAAGGATGTTAGATGAGAGAGAAAGACAAAAATAAAAGAGGAAGGGTTAAGAGGAAAAGACTAATTAAATTGAACAGAACAAGTAGAAAATTCTGTTCTCATCTAAACAGTTTGTCCAAACTGAATAGTTCCAAATCCAACTGGAATCAAGCCAAAATTCTGATGATCATGGAAAATCTATCCCCACTTTCTTTAAAATTAATTAATTTTATACTTGTATAATTCATTTAAATTATTTTTAAACAAATAATTAACTCAGATTTTATTATTTTTTAATCACATAAAATTACTAGAACAGCAAGTAAATAGAATAGTCTTTGATTTGAATAATTAATACTATTATTACATTTACCAACTTATTTTATTATTATTAGAAAAGTTGGTGCCATATTAAAAAAAAAAAAATAGATAAAGAATTATTTACTATTATAACCCCCTAAGTAATAAAATCTGTTTCCCACAGCTATTTTTTAAAATCCTAGTATCTTTTTTTTGGAAAAAACTGCCAAACATACAATCATGATTTAAAATATAAACTGGTTAATCTATTTTATTCAGAAATGAATCTGTTAAGTGAATAAAATGAAAATCAATTTAAAATGTTTTTATGAACTTTAGAATGAATTGAAGAATTACATTTTCAAATCATCATCCCTGTAACCAAATCAATAAATCACATATTGACTCTTGTTACCACCTATTTAACCAAAAAACACAAATTTAGCTTTAAAAAATTTCCAGAAGGATGTGTATAAGTATATTGGCCTGTTTTTGTGTTTGACATCTGCAGATTGGGTGGACCAATTTAGATGAAATTTGGTGTCATGATTTTTATATAAGAGATACTGATACTATTTAACTTTGGTTATAATTGGTGATGAGGGCAAGCGTAGTACCATACACCAATCGCTTGCGTGTCCCACCGCTCACTTGTCATATATCACTAAAATGGGTAGGCGCACCCTGTCAACTACTAAAACATATATGACTATCATTAATTAATTTATCTTGTCAAAGACAGCAATTCGCTGCCATGCCTAGGATGCTGAATGCCAGCCAGTACCTGTTCACCATTAAAGTGCTTGGAGCCTTAATCAGGCTGGTAGCCAGCCATATCTCTTGGTTAGTTTCCTGCAGCAGCATGGCAGGAGTCTTTTCCCTTAGGTAAACTACTGATGGTTGAATGAAGCAACTGCATCAAGGAACTCCCACATGGTCCGACAATGCGGCTCTCTCCACATTGACTCACCGCTTGTGAGTGGCAAATTTTCGCCCTGACCTCTAAGTTCCAGGGTAGCCTGAGTTCTGGCCTTCCAAAGAGCTGGGCAGTCGAACATCATGAGTTCATTCAACTGGACCTCCCTGCAGACGCAAAGCTAATCAGCTGCCAGACGGAACCGTAACAAATATTGGTTTAAATTTACATGGTTAGAGAGCACTTAGGCTCCCGTTGAGAGGCATACCATCCTGCCAGATCCTGTATAAATCTATACAAAGACCTTCCCTTAGTTGTGGCATGGCAACTGTTCGAAATTTAGAACCGGTGCATTGACATCACTGTTTCAGTACAGGCATGACTTGAAACCGCACCCTAAATACCTCGGCCTCTCTGCCTCTTCACAATTTCCACATGGTCGCTCGAACTTTCACCACTAAATCGATTAGGAAAGCCTTTCCCAATAGAGTGGTAGCCTTGTAGGAGGTTGTTTTAAAAACACCAGTGCATACAATTAAGGCTCTACACTGGGCACTCTTTAAATTTTGAATAAGTGCTCGATTTCCTTCCAACCTATGCACCCAAACGGATGCCACGTAAGAGGTCATACTTTCGAAGACACCTCGGTACACCATGTACACATGACAGCCCGACAGCCCGACAGCCCGTAGTCCTTTCAAGCAATCCTCCTAAGCTTGTGCATCACAGAGACGGCGTCCACAGCTACTTGCCTAATGTGGTTGCTAAACAGTAACTTCTCATCAAACAAAACACCTAGGTACTTACAACTCGAACTCGGCTGATTACACAGCCTTTATACTTATACGGCGGTTACGACTGTATGATAATTAGTGGGGATTTTTTCTACAACTAGGTGTGCATCTTTAAACAAAGCCGTGCGGTTAGACAAGTAGTCACATACTACAGCCTGCAGGACTACAGAAACATTGCTACATTCCAACTCATAGAGGGCAGAACTCTAACACAAGGAAGGAAATGCTGCCTATGTCAATTAAAATTACCAAAACGTATTTACAGTTGGCACCTTCCACCTCGGCAAGAGCAATTAAGATGCAATCCTTGATGCCAACCCCTTTCATGAAGCCATATTGGCCTCGATTTATAAGTGAGTTCATATTGATGCTTTCCCAGAGCCGTTCCACAACTAGCCTTTCAAGCAACTTGCCGATTACAGCAAGAACCTGATGGGTCGATAACTGCTGACCTCACACAGATCCTTTCCTGATTTTAAGAGCATCCTCACTAAAGCCACCTTCCAACAAGTCGGAAAGCAACCCCAACTTAGGCATCCCGAGAACAGCCTGCCAAGTGGTTATCTTATGACAGGCAGCAAATGATAGAAAATATCTGGGTTAAGTTGGTCAATCCCTGGTAGCTTTCTCAGTGCTATTTGAGAAACCAGAGTATCCAGGAACACCTGGTAAATCGCCACAGATGCTAAAGAGTGGTCACGACCACCAATCCCGCATCGAATACTGGACAGCATGTGCAATGGCTTTGCACATGCAAATTAATACTAATGGAATGCATGGCATAATAATGTAATGGAATACTACTACTGAGAAAGTTCTTTTTGTCGGCTTTGAAAGCCTGAAATTTTTGTATTTTTTTTTAGAAAATTCCAAGTATTGATCCTAACAATTCAGATTGAATTTTTGATAAATTTAAATCCCTAACCAAGTCATTTAATACACCTTGTTATATAAGATGTGGCTTATTAGAAGGTAATTCAAAATCAAAATCATTGTTGTCTTCTTCAGTAATGTCTTATTCTTCATCACTGCTTTTGAAACATACATTCACAGATGGGTCAGGAACTGGAATAATTTCACTGTGAGGTACAGGCCTGATTGCAGATTGTAATGAGGGATATTTTACAGTATGTTTAGATTTTTTAGATATTCCAGACACACTTGTTAAACAAAAGTAACAATGACAAACCAACATGACCCTTTGGTTCACGCCAAACCATAGGTACACTAAATAGCAAAGCCTTCTGTGTACCTTTCAGCCATCCTCTTAGATATACAGAACAATTAGTGCATACTATTTGAGGAGCCCACATCTTATCCTGATCACCAATTTTACACTGAAAGTAAATATAATGTGCTTATTAAAGGTGAAATGTTTTTTCAATTTGATTTTACAGTAAACTCACCACATACATAACAAAAGGAATACAGATCATTTACACAATTTTGAAGCATTATGACACTGCACTGTTAACAAACTTAAGACAGCAATAAGACTGAACAAAATTAATTCATTCCGAAATCCAGTGCTTAATACAAACAACACAGCTATGTTTTCATCTACATGTTTTGATCTACACAGACATAATTAATCTTGTTCATGAAGTCTCACCCTTCAGTATTAAATATGATGTCAATATGTGACTATGATTTAATTCTTTGTGTTTTTTCAGATTGTTAACAAAGTTAAACAACAAAAAATGAGCTAACAAAATACAGGAGCTTAAAATGATAACTATAAGATGAAAAATGAAAAAATCCTTTAATTAAAATTTAAAAGCTTTTCCAAAATGGTGGGTGATAGAAAGATTCTGTTCATATTCATTTTCAGCATCAAAAACAGATTAAAGTCATGTATTGCATGTTAGGAAACAAAAATTATGTTTGAAAATAGTATAAATATTCCTGAAATTTGTCTTTTTTTTGTAAACTCTAAGATAAAAAAGAATGAATTATGTGTATTTAATTTTTGCTTTTTTTCTATTCCATTTGATAAAAGAATGTTTCTTTTGAGTTTTCTGCTAATTAACTTTATAACTAAGGATCTAAGAAAAAAACAGTTTTGTAGAGTTAATAGAGAATTTATTTAAACTGGATCCCAGTTTAAAAATCATAATAAAAGAATATACACTTGGAAAAAGCTGGGCATTACTGCAAGGTATCAGATAGATTATATCATGGTTAAGCAAAGATTTAGAAATCAACTCACTGACTGCAAAACATATCCAGGAGCAGACATTGATAGCAATCATAATTTAAATGAAATGAAATGTAGATTGGAGTTTAAAAACCTAGAGAAAAGGTGTCAAATGAATTGGTGGAATTTTGAGAAGCTTGAGGAAGAGGAGGTAAAGAAGATTTTTGAGGAGGACATCACAAGAGGTCTGAGTAAAAAAGATAAGGTAAAAAATACAGAAGAAGAATGGGAAAATATTAAAAAGGAGATTCTTAAATCAGCAGAAGCGAACTTAGGCAGAACAAAGAGAACTGGTAGAAAACCTTGGATAACAAGAGGATATATTGCAGCTGATGGATGAGCATAGAAAGTATGAGAATGCTAGTGATGAAGATGGTAAAAGAAACAACAATTAAGAAATACTATAAACAGGAGGTTCAAATTAGTAAAAGAAAAGTGCTCAGAAGTGGAAAGAGAAATGATTATTGGTAAAATAGACGGAACATACAGGAAAATTAAGGAGAATTTTGTATTACATAAGTTAAAATCTAATAACGTGTTAACTAAATCTGGTAAACTGATTTATAATACGAAAGAAAAGGTTGACAGGTGCGTGGAAGATATTGAAGAGTTATACAGAGGAAATGAATTAAAAACTGGTGTTATAGAGGAAGAAGAGGAAGTCAAAGAGGATGAAAAGGGAGATACAATATTGAGATCTGAATTTAATAGTTTAATAGAGCATTAAAGGATTTGAATGGCAGTAAGGCTCCTGGGATAGACAGGATACCTGCAGAATTACTTCACAGTAAAGCTGAGGAAGCAATTATACAAACTGGTGTGTAATATTTACAAAAAAGGGGAAGTTCTGTCAGACTTCAAAAAGAGTGTTATTGTCATGATATTAAAGAAAGCAGGAACAGAAAAAGGTGAAGAATACAGAACAATTTAGCTTAACTACTCATGCATTAAAAATCTTAACTAGAATTCTGTATAAAAGAATTGAGAGGAGAGTGGATGAAGTGTTACGAGAAGACCAATTTGGTTTCAGGAAAAGTATAAGGACAAGGGAAGCAATTTTAGTAGTCAGATTAATAGTAGAAGGAAAATTAAAGAAAAACAAATTGACATACGTGGCATTTATAGACTTAGAAAAAGCATTTAATAACATAGACTGAATAAAATATTTAGCATTTTAAGACATTTTGAGTTTAAGTATGGATATAGAAGAACAATTGCTAACATTTACAGGAACCAAACTGAAACAGTAATAATCGAAGAGCATAAGAAAGAAGAAATAATAAAAACGGGAGTCTGATAAGGATGTTCCCTATCCTCGTTACTTTTAAATCTTTGCATAGAACTAACTGTTAATAATGTTAAAGAACAATTTAGATCCAAGGGTGAAAAGATAAAGATGCTACGATTTGCTGATGATACAGTAATTCTAGCTGAGAGTAAAAAAGATTTAGAAGAAACAACGAATGGCATGGATGAAGTCCTTCGCAAGAACTATCACATGAAAACAAGAACAAGAACAAAGTGAAAGTAATGAAATTTTGTAGAAATAAAGAATATGGATCAGTCACTGAATATAAAAATAGTACGAGAAAAGACTATGGAGGTAGAAGAATTTTGTTATTTGGGAAGTAGAATTATTAAAGATGGACAAAGCAGGAGCAATACAAAATGCCGAATAGCACAGGCAAACTTTCAGTCAGAAATATAATTTGCTTACATCAAAAATTAATTTGAACATCAGGAAAGCATTTTTGAGAGTGCATGTTTGGAGCATAACTTTATATGGAAGTGGAACTTGGACGATCGGAGTACCTGAGAAGAAAAGATTAGAAGCTTTTGAAATGTGGTGCTATAGTAGAATGTTAAAAATCAGGTGGGTGAATAAAGTGACAAATGAAGAGATATTGCGGCAAATTGAGGAAGAAAGAAGCATTTGGAAAATATAGCTAAAAGAACAGACAAATTTAGAGGCCACATCTTAAGGCATACTAGAATAGTCACTTTGATATTGGAGGGACAGGTAGATGGGAAAAATTGTACAGGCAGGTAACATTTGGAATATGTAAAACAAATTATTAGTGATGTAGGGTGTGGGGGTATACCAAAATGAAATAACTAGCACTAGATAGGGAATCTTGGAGAGCTGCATCAAACCAGTCGAATGACTGAAGACAAAAAAATGTACCATTTATAACAGTGTAAATCAAAGATCACAACAATATAATAAGTGTTAATTATCAGTATGAATCTTGAAACATTAAGCAATGGTCCTAGAAAAGATAATAAACTACCCTGATCTAACCCATACCTTTTCACATCATTCATTCTTTTTCTTATTGCTATTTGGTTCTGTGCTATTGTTGATCTCTTGTTTGGGTCTGATTCTGCTACAGGAGCTGGTAAACACACTTGAAGACTCTTTCATATCCAGTGTTGCACATAAGCACATATAAGCTTAGACTAATAGGAGATATAGAGCAAGCCTTTAAGGCTCAGGTAATAAAATATGTTCAAATCTGTTCCAATTATTAAGCTGTATGATCTTCAATTCATTAATTATTTATATACGTTTACATTCATGTAATATATATACATATATATATTACTTATATACATATATAAGTCTACTTGTCTGAAACAGGTTGGCAAAAAAATGCAAATAAATATAAATATAATCCCTATATTTGAGGCTCATTTACCCATCAAAAATACTGTTGAGCATTTTCTTCCAAGAACTGTAAAGGTTGAATAGGTCTGAATGTAGAGGTGCATTCCTCCATACGGTGACCCTGGATTAATTGACTCAGGAAGATTTTTAGAACCTTCAACTTAATAAAGAGGAGAAAAGCTCAATGATTTACAACCGTATTTTTAACATTGGAAAAACTTGTCTTTCCCAGAAAAAATATCACACTTTGAACAAGCTTGATGGAAGCTTTTGAAAGACACTAAATCCAGGTGGTAATCAAAAACAAGAATCCAACATGGCAACAAGCCATGCATGCATTTTGGCAATTGGAGTTTGGAGAGCCTGCAGCCAACATACAAGAAAGAAATCAGAGTCTTCTAGTAACCCACTATCAAAATTAATGCCAAAACATTTATTTCTTTGAAACATCAGATCATTTAAAAATTGGAAAACTTTAAGAATTAATCAAAATTTTAAACGAACAAACAGTTCACACTTCAAGAATCAATATTTACAGACTAAAGTACAACAGTCAAAGAAAATACAGAATTTTCAAATGGTAACCTGAAAACAAAAATTATGAAAAATATGACATATTTGGGAACAAACTTTAAAATGAACAAGAAAATATTATACTCTGTTAAAAATTTCTATTCACGCTTCTGGTTGTTTAGCTTTTCTAACAATAACTCATGGAATAAAAAATTACACATTAATCAATGCCCATGCAATTAATGAAGATAAGAAAAGAAATCCAAATAAAGAAGAAGAATTTTTAAGAACTGTTAGAAAACAAAATCCATAAAGTATCAAATGATCACATCAAAATTTTACCAGAAGATTTTAACGTACAAATTAAGAAAAAAAAATAATACCAAAAAACCATAGGAAACATCCCAGCCCTTATAAGATCAAATAAAAACAGGATAAGATTAATCAGATTATATAAGCATTAACCTGAAATCATGTCAACTCATTTAAAAAATTCAACAGAAAATATGATGAACCTCCAACCCAAATTTACGAGTCCAAAAAACCATGTTGCCATTTCCTTTAAAAATCTAATTCAGGCTAAAATATTTTTAGCCTTTACTTATGAGAATTTTGTTTATTCTAACATGACCTCAAAACAATCATCCACATTCAGACAATGAAGTTATTTCAAAAACATCTAATTTTTCTTCAAGGAATCATATATCACATATGGCAGTGTTATCTCTGGTTGATAAAAGTTAAAATAATGCCTACTGTATGTTGGTCATAAATCATTAAGACCGGTACTACAATTTGATGCTGCTGCACATAATCATGTGTTATCAGGGCAAAATAATTTTACAAGAAAGAAAACAGTTAAGTTGATTTTTTTTTGTGAGCAGATTAAACCAAACATTTATTTAAAACAAAAACCTACAGCTCAAAGTGCCAAACTCATTTATCTACCAAAAACCAGATAATATTGGTTTTGTATGCATGTACATGTGAGTAGTATATTAATTATGTGCTAAACTGTAATTTCGTAAGAGAGCTGAGATGACTCATAATTCAACTGATATTACCAGTATCAAGAATAAAAGACACCTGATGCTAGGCTTACTAAAAAAGGTAAAAAGTGAAATGATTTCTTCCTGTTACACTCTTTGCTGATCAATATATAAGTATGATAAGCCCACGGCATGATAGCATGATAAGCTCATGCTATATACAAGCATGATAAGCCCACTGAAATGCAGGTGATAAAATGCTTTTATAAATGAAATTTTCACTCTGATCACCACAGAGAATGTTTGTACATGATAATTTTGTATAAAACAACAGTGATCAGTATCTCTCACAACTCAGTTGTTATACAAGTGAGATGTCCATGAGAAAGACATACTACTGTTAAGTAATGTATTATTGTACCCAATCTGTACAAAACAGTGCAGTAAAAATGTACTTTTACCTCTTTTATTTCTGTTAAAATTAGTGCCTGACTAACAGTACAGAGTTTCCTTTAAAAAAAAATTCAGAAATAGGCTTCTAAAACAAATTTCTAACGGATAGTTGGAGGGTACATATCACGAAAAATAATAGAGTACTTTTTATAAGAATTTTAACAGCCATATTTTTCAACAAAGATAATTTTAGAACTTTAAAATATCTTTTATTTTTGCTTAATATTTACTTAAATTTACTTAACATTACTTAACTTTTTACTTTTATTTATTTATTTTTTTTTTTTTATTTAATTACTTCAGACTTTAACTGAAACTACATTCTCAGATTAGAAAAAATGGTAATACACAATTTCTGTTGATAATGTATCCTGTAATGTTTAAGAGGGCTTTGATCTAATTAGGACTTGCCATTAAAAAAAACTTTAAAAATGCTAAGTTTAGTGGCTTATTAGTAATAAAAAAAAAAAAATTATATTTGTAAGATAATATCTGTAAAAAAATAACAATTGTACAAAATATTCTAATAATGTATTTCAGCATTTCTCCACCTTTCTAAATCCAACAACCAGGAAAAAGATGGGAACGATTCTGAAGACCATTAAGTAAGTTTAAGGTAACAAAATTTATATAACTTTCTTCTTTTATTTACTTTTTTTATAAAAAATTATTTTTTTAATAAACATCACTCTGTCAGCATCAGGATTCTAACTTGGGTTAATGAGGCCACAACGCGAGGCTATAACCACTAGACTATCACGGCTTCTACTTTTTCACAACATTATAATAGCATAAAAAAAGTAAAGTTATTACACGTGAAGTTAGCCCAACTTTCAAGACTCAAGAAAGGGGAGAAAAAGATCAGATGATTATTTTTTTTCACTTAGTTTAAAGTAGATTAGTCGCACTTTCAAAAAAATTTTTTTAATTGGTTTTTTTTTTTTTGTTTTGTCCCTTAAATAAATAAATTTTAACTAATATACGAAAAACTTTTCTGTCAGACGCACGTTTTGCGTATGTACTTATTTATGTTGGCCTGCATTTGTTCTTATAACTCTAGGCCTCGTGGATCAATTTTCTTCAAACTTGGCACCACCTTAAGAGGAAAGAATGAATTAAATCTTTGCAAATATTGTAAAGCGGGGGGAGTGTTTGGGCGAAAGAAAATTTCAAGTCTTTACTGCAGCTCTTAAACAGTGAAATTCTTAAAAGTTTTTCTTACAAAAGTTGAATTTTTTTATAAAGATCACAAATAGGCAAAAAATCTTTAATATTCACCTCCTCCCCTAGAAATGACTTTATATATATTTTTTATTTTTTTT
Organism: Lycorma delicatula; assembly: GCF_047948215.1. NCBI lineage: Eukaryota > Metazoa > Arthropoda > Insecta > Hemiptera > Fulgoridae > Lycorma > Lycorma delicatula. The sequence continues at coordinate 83,656,805 of NC_134457.1, read as the reverse complement.
TTAGCAATATCTTGTTTCATAAAAAAGTTAGTGGGAGTTTTGCATCCAATTTTCTACATGGATAGGCCTTCAAACCACTAAAAAAAGTTTTTGCCCGTCCTATTCGAAAGGTCGTACGTAGTAACGTCAAATATTTTTTCATCTTTAAAAAATGTTATAAAAATGTATTTTAATTTAAATCCATCTCGCAAGTTATCTATTTTTAACGTAAAACATCTTAATTTTTTGATAGCATTTATTTTTTAGTATTACTAAAAAAAAAAAAAATAGCCAAAATTTTTAAACTAGAAAACTACGACTTCTTTATTTTAAATTATGACTGTAGCTTTGTATTTTTATTTTTTAACTATCTTAAAAAGTTATTTTATTTTAATTTATTATCATCACTTAGAAATTATTTTCTTAAAAATTAATTTTACTCCAATGTATCTCCTTGAATACGGAAGCAAAATGAAAAAAAAGTTTTTTCGATTTTTAAAATGTTTAGTACTCAAAACATACTTTGTTAAAAAACAATAAAGTCACTACTAAAAAAACTTATAATAATACTCTATCATAATGGAAAAATTCCAAATTTAAAAATAATCGATATATTTTTTTTTAATTTAACTTTAATTAAAATCAATTTTAGTAAATATTCTAATCATTAAAAAGACCCGTGATGCGTGAGCCCCAAATTTTTAAAAAGTCGAAAACGTATTTTACGAAATTGTAATACTAATATACTAATATTAAAAATTTTGGTTACTGATTAATTTTGTTGAGCACCTTGGCTTCAGTAATTAAAATTAAAAGATTTAAATATAATCTTTTTTTTTTTGTCTTCAGTCATTTGACTGGTTTGATGCAGCTCTCCAAGATTCCCTATCTAGTGCTAGTCGTTTCATTTCAGTATACACTCTACATCCTACATCCCTAACAATTTGTTTTACATATTCCAAACGTGGCCTGCCTACACAATTGTTTCCTTCTACCTGTCCTTCCAATATTAAAGCGACTATTCCAGGATGCCTTAGTATGTGGCCTATATTTTTCCAAATGCTTCTTTCTTCATCTATTTGCCGCAATACCTCTTCATTTGTCACTTTATCCACCCATTTGATTTTTAACATTCTCCTATAGCACCACATTTCAAAAGCTTCTAATCTTTTCTTCTCAGATACTCCGATTGTCCAAGTTTCACTTCCATATAAAGCGACACTCCAAACATACACTTTCAAAAATCTTTTCCTGACATTTAAATTAATTTTTGATGTAAACAAATTATATTTCTTACTGAAGGCTCGTTTAGCTTGTGCTATTCGGCATTTTATATCGCTCCTGCTTTGTCCATCTTTAGTAATTCTACTTCCCAAATAACAAAATTCTTCTACCTCCATAATCTTTTCTCCACCTATTTTCACATTCAGTGGTCCATCTTTGTTATTTCTACTACATTTCATTACTTTTGTTTTGTTCTTGTTTCTTTTCTTGCGATAGTTCTTGCGTAGGACTTCATCTATGCCGTTCATTGTTTCTTCTAAATCCTTTTTACTCTCGGCTAGAATTACTATATAATCAGCAAATCGCAGCATCTTTATCTTTTCACCTTGTACTGTTACTCCGAATCTAAATTGTTCTTTAACATCATTAACTGCTAGTTCCATGTAAAGATTAAAAAGTAACGGAGATAGGGAACATCCTTGTCGGACTCCTTTTCTTATTACGACTTCTTTCTTATGTTCTTCAATTGTTACTGTTGCTGTTTGGTTCCTGTACTTGTTAGCAATTGTTCTTCTATCTCTGTATTTGAACCCTAATTTTTTTTTAAAATGCTGAACATTTTATTCCAGTCTACGTTATCGAATGCCTTTTCTAGGCCTATAAACGCCAAGTATGTTGGTTTGTTTTTCTTTAATCTTCCTTCTACTATTAATCTGAGGCCTAAAATTGCTTCCCTTGTCCCTATACTTTTCCTGAAACCAAATTGGTCTTCTCCTAACACTTCCTCCACTCTCCTCTCAATTCTTCTGTATAGAATTCTAGTTAAGATTTTTGATGCCTGACTAGTTAAACTAATTGTTCTGTATTCTTCACATTTATCTGCCCCTGCTTTCTTTGGTATCATTACTATAACACTTTTTTTGAAGTCTGACGGAAATTCCGCTTTTTAAATATAATCAAACAAGTAATTTCACATTGAATAAAACAGATTTTTTATCAGTAACATTAATCAGTACATGTATTATGATGCTTGTTTTTTTTAATACGTCGAGAATATTAAATTTTAGTTATTTCTTTTCAAATTATTCAGAAAGAATGATTTTTTCATAGATCATTTTATTGGGTGATGTTATTCTCCAGCCAACTCCATTTTTTTTTTTTTTTTAATATTCATTTTACCTATAAACAATTCCATCTAAAAATTATTTTTTTTTTATATTATTATTTATAGTCGCATCAAATATAAAAGTCATTAGCGACTCAATATCGTGTAAATATACCAGAAAACATGTAGTCTTGATCAGACTCAGGCTGATCATTCAGTAGTATGGTTCATTCAGATAACACCAGCAAAACACGGTACCCAAGATATAGTATTCAAATCCAAGAATATAATATTCAAAATGAATATTACATTTTTGGTTTACTTCAAAACGTTAGAACGAATTTCAGAAAAACGAAAATATATTGCCGAGCAGTTTTGATATTAACGAAACAGGTCAATTAATTACAAAGATCATGAATTTTAGTAAACCACATATTAAAACGGTGAATTTTATTTTAAGAAGAATTTTATGAGATAAACTTCTTTAACAAACAATCTAACGAACTAATTTTCTGAGATTAGATATTTTAACAGAATCGTTTATATTTCATTAAATATTTTATTTTTTTTAAAAACAAATGTGAATGAAACTAATATTTGGGACATACATTTACAACATAATATGAAGTGATAACAAGAACGTAAGTTTAAGGTTATTAAAAAATAAAAAAAGCAATATACGTCTAAATATGTTCATTGCTCATTAAAGTATACAAACTTATCTTTAAAACAGTTATGTATACTGGCTTATTAACAATAAAATTAAAAAAGAAAAACCACTGCACAAAATAATGTAATACTGTATTTCAATATTTCCCAAACTTTCTAAAAGAAATGACCAGAAAAATGCATGTAACGATTCTGAAGAACAATAAGAAAGTTTCATATAAAAAAAAATTTTAACAGCCCTATTATTTTAATTTTTTCGGTAAAACGAAATATTTTTAAAAAATATCATTCTGCCGTGACCAGGATTCGAACCTGGGTTATCGCGGCCACAACGCGAGGTCCTAACCACTAGACTATCACGGCTTCTGTTAAATAATAAAATTATATAGAAATAAAAGTAAAATTAACACACCGTGAAGTTAGTTCAGCTTTTAAGATTGAAGAGGGAGAAAGTGGCTAGATGATTATTTAATTTTAAAATAGAACCACTAACAAAATCACAGACTACGTAATAACTTTGTGCATATTTTTAATCAAGAAAATATATAAATATATATATAAATTAATTTCGTCGCCTAATGAATTTATGAACATAATTCAGGTATAAATATAAAAGATAGTTTATTTTAAATCATAAAAAAACAATGATGAATATTTTATAGAGCATTTCATGAGATGGTGTTATTATCTAACCATTACTATTGTTTTGTGAAACTGATTAATAATCACAGCTATATTTTATGGTGGATGGTATAAAGACATAAGTAAAAATATTTTTTTCAGTGCTAACATGCATAAAAAAATTCTCTTTCAAATGGTATTAATTCTCTTACAGATGACAGTTAAGTCAATTCTTATTATGAGTGGTTTTATAAGCAGTGTTTCTTTTTGGCAGTTCCAAATTGATGACAGCAATAAGATGAAAGATGTGCTTAAATATGCTTGCAGGATCATCATTCTGTGAAGGGACGATGCCCCGCTGCAGTGTTATACTACTAGCGGGGATTATGTAGAAAAATTTGTAATTCAGAGTGCAATAATCATTTTCATGTACGTTCTTGACATTTTTATTAGCCGTTTGATTCTACTTTCTTGGTAACCTCTCATTGTTTATTATTATTTGACAGAAGATGTGATAGTCTACTGGTTCGGACCTCGCGTTGTAACCGCGATAACCCAGGTTGGAATCCTGGTCACGGCAGAGTGGTATTTTTTAATTTTATTTGTTTTACCAAAAAAAAAATAAAGATGATACTAAACTTATATTTATTTATTTTATTCATTATCTACTTATTAGTCTTTAAAATCGATCTTGATGTTTGGCATTTGAAACGTATGAAAAATTCTGAAAAAAAGGTGCATGATTTTTTAAGGTATTTGTAAAGGCAAAAGGAATAATGGAAATACTAACAAAAACTATTTGCCTTGTTATAAATTATAGATTCATTATCAACAGAAATTATATATTATCATGTTTTATGATTTCAGATATTAGATTCGGTTGATATCTGAAGAAACTAAATGGAAAGAAGAAATATTTAAAACTCCCAAAATTGTAGTTTCTGAAGTATTTCGGTTTTAAATTATTATAACAAGTAACTTATTAACCACAGGATATGTAGGAACGTTACTAGGTAGTAACGCATTTTTAACCTTTGTTATCTGTAGCGAATAGATTACTATTAACTTACATAGAAGGTTAGAATAATATATTTCATGTACACTTTCTTAACAGATAGGGTACATTAATGTGTTTTTCTTTTGTATATCACACATGTATAGCGTCTAAGATTTCGATCGCAATGCTTTATTTTAAGTATGTTGTAATTTAAAACCTTTCCCAATGGTGATATTAGGGAAGGAATCGTTTGATAAATTTTTTATCTCAAATACATGAATTTCCCTGAAAGTATACATGTAATTAATTAAAATTTCAATGATGAGTAATGTTGATAACAAAAATTTAAAACTGAAATTAACGTTGAAAATCAAAATTACGTTCATTTGCAAAGAATGTAAGGCGTGACTTAATTCAAATAATCTTGATATTACTGCAAATTTACTAACGTAACATAAAATAACTGACCACGCGTAGGCACTTTTAGCATACGAGACATAGATGTAACAAGCAATGCGTAAAAAAAAGTCATTGTATGAAATGTGGTCGCACTCCTTACAGTTCCTTAGGTTCTTATTACAAATTTTCTCTTCTAAGATTTTTTTATTGGTTTACATGAAAATACATATATAGAAAAATTGATTTGAAAGCATAATTTGGTTTCCTAAATTCGTTGTCACAGGGAAATTAGCCAAAAATTTGCTTTTAAAAGGAATTTCATTCAAGCATAATGATTATCAATCAAATTCTAAAATATTAGTAATGGTTGCTTTATAATATCACCTTTTAAAATGATCGATAAAAAAAAACATTTGTTCGTTGTAATCTGAAAAAAAAAACAGATTAAAATTAATATTTGTAATTTGGAACTTCCGTTCATTTTATTAAAAGAATTAATATACATATACGCGTATTTTTTCACTATAAAATGCACGCTCAAAGGTATTTCGTAGAATCCGTAATTTTATTAAAGTGGGTCTACTTTAAAAAGAAATTATGATATAGCCACTTTCTCCCACCCCAATCTTGAAAATTGAACTAACTTCACAGTGTATTAATTTTACTTTTATTCCTATATAATTCTATTACTTGACAGAAGCCGTGATAGTCTAGTGGTTAGGACCTCGCGTTGTGGCCGCGATAACCCAGGTTCGAATCCTGGTCACGGCAGAATAATATTTTTTTAATTCATTTTGTTTTACCAAAAAAAGTACAAAATATAAATATCATACTGTAACTTATTTTCTTATTCATTATCTACTTATTAGTCTTTAGCTTCTATCCAGTTATTTTCCAGGTCTTTGGGACTTGACGGTCTGGGAAGTTCTGAAAAAGTGGTGCAAGAGTATAAAGTTTTTTTTTATGGTAAAAGGAATAATAGAAATCCCAATAAAAAGTATTGCCTTGTTATAACTTATAGATCTATCATCAACTGAAATTTCATAATATCATGTCTTCTAACTTCAGAAATTAGATTCAGTTGATGTCTGACGAAAATAACTAAAAAGTAATAATATTTCAAAATCCCAAAATGATAGTTTTTGAAATATTTGGGTTTTGAAATTAATATAACATGTAACCTATTAACCATAGATATGTAAGAACTTTATTAGGGAGTAACGCATTAGAAACCTTTCTTTCAGGTGCCCACAATGTTTTCTCACCTTTTTTTTAATAGTGAAGAGATTACTATCAACCCACACAGGAGGTTAAAGTAGTATATTTCATGGTCACTTTCTCAACAGATCGGGTACATTAATGTGTTTTTCTTTTGTATATCACACATGTATAGCATCTGAGTTACGCGAGATTTCGATCGCAATGCTTTATTTGAAGTATTTAATAATTTAAAACCTTCTGCAAGTGGTGATTTTAGGGAAAATTAGTTTGATAAGTTATATTATCTCCTAAATACAAGAATTTCCCTGAAAGTACACATGTAATTAATTAAAATTTCAATTATGAGTAATGTTGATAACAAAAATTTAAAACTGAAATTAACGTTGAAAATCAAAATTACGTTCATTTGCAAAGAATGTAAGGCGTGACTTAATTCAAATAATCTTGATATTACTTCAAATTTACTAACGTAACATAAAATAACTGACCACGCGTAGGCACTTTTAGAATACGAGACGTAGATGTAACAAGCAATGCGTAAAAAAAGTCATTGTATGAAATGTGGTCGCACTCCTTACAGTTCCTTAGGTTCTTATTACAAATTTTCTCTTCTAAGATTTTTTTATTGGTTTACATGAAAATACATATATAGAAAAATTGATTTGAAAGCATAATTTGGTTTCCTAAATTCGTTGTGTCACAGGGAAATTAGCCAAAAATTTACTTTTAAAAGGAATTTCATTCAAGCATAATGAATATCAATTAAATTCATAAAATAAGTAATGGTTGGATAATATCACCTTTTAAAATGATCGTTAAAAAAAACTATTTTTTCTTTGTAATCTGAAAAAAACTCATTAAAATTTATATTTGTTATTTGGAACTTCACTTCATTTTATTAAAGAAATTAATATACATATACGCGTATTTTTTCACTATAAAATGCACACTTAAAGGTATTACGTAGAGTCCGTAATTTTGTTAAAGTGGGTCTATTTTAAAAAGAAATTATCATATAGCCACTTTCTCTCTCTCCAGTCTTGAAAACTGAACTAACTTCACGGTGTATTAATTTTACTTTTATTCCTATATAATTTTATAACTTGACAGAAGCCGTGATAGTCTAGTGGTTAGGACCTCGCGTTGTGGCCGCGATAACCCAGGTTCGAATCCTGGTCACGGCAGAATAATATTTTTTTAATTCATTTTGTTTTACCAAAAAAAGTACAAAATATAAATATCATACTGTAACTTAATTTATTTTCTTATTCATTATCTACTTATTAGTCTTTAGCATCAATCCAGTTATTTTCCAGGTCTTTGGGACTTGACGGTCTGGGAAGTTCTGAAAAAGTGGTGCAAGAGTATAAAGTTTTTTTTTATGGTAAAAGGAATAATAGAAATCCTAATAAAAAGTATTGCCTTGTTATAACTTACAGATCTATCATCAACTGAAATTTCATAATATCATGTCTTCTATCTTCAGAAATTAGATTCAGTTGATGTCTGACGAAAATAACTAAAAAGTAAAAATATTTTAAAATCCCAAAATGATAGTTTTTGAAATATTTGGGTTTTGAAATTAATATAACATGTAACCTATTAACCATAGATATGTAAGAACTTTATTAGGGAGTAACGCATTAGAAACCTTTCTTTCAGGTGCCCACAATGATTTCTCACCTTTTTTTTAATAGTGAAGAGATTACTATCAACCCACACAGGAGGTTAAAGTAGTATATTTCATGGTCACTTTCTCAACAGATCGGGTACATTAATGTGTTTTTCTTTTGTATATCACACATGTATAACATCTGAGTTACGCGAGATTTCGATCGCAATGCTTTATTTGAAGTATTTAATAATTTAAAACCTTCTGCAAGTGGTGATTTAGGGAAAATTAGTTTGATAAGTTATATTATCTCCTAAATACAAGAATTTCCCTGAAAGTACACATGTAATTAATTAAAATTTCAATTATGAGTAATGTTGATAACAAAAATTTAAAACTGAAATTAACGTTGAAAATCAAAATTACGTTCATTTGCAAAGAATGTAAGGCGTGACTTAATTCAAATAATCTTCATATTACTTAAAATGAACTAATATAACAAATTAACTGACCACTCGTAGCTACTTTTAGTATACGAGACGTAAGTGTAACAAGCAATGCGTGAAGCAAAACGTCAATGTATGAAATGTGGACGCACTCCGCTGCCAAGAAAAGCATTGACAGTCGACTATTGTGTGAATAATATTGTGGGACAAAAAGGAGATTTTTTTTTAACACTTGTTGCATTGATTCTCTTAAAAACAATACTAGTATGTTATGCGAAACGCTGAAAAAATGCTTGCTTTATCCTGACATGCTGTGTCTCAGTTAACCGGACCTTTTTTTTGATTATCGAAACGCTGCCGACAACATCACGAACACTCCTCATGACCTTAATCTGGAAAATATAGATCATCTCCATTACAGCAAAGTCCTGTCATCAAGTGACTATCACCGTTTCAGATTGATTGTCGTCTTTTTGGCAGTTCCAAAATGACGACAGCAATGAGATGAAATATGTGCTTAAATATGCTTGCAGGATAATCATTCCGTGATGAAGGGACGCTGCCCCGCTGCAGGTGTCATACTACTAGCGGGGATTATGTAGAAAAATTCGTAATTCAGAGTGCAACAATCATTTTGATGTACGTTCTTGACATTTTTATTAGCCGTTTGATCCTACTTTCTTGGTAACCTCCCTTTTTATGTTGTAAACGGTTCAGTAAGTCTGAGGTGCTGGTAATATCCACATACCTTGTTCAAAGAATTAAATATTGCGTGAATTGTAGGTTGTTCGTTAGAACTGACTAATTTCAGAAAAACAGTTCCTTAAGTTGTTTATTAACAATTTTCTCTTTTAAGAATTTTTTTTATTAAATATCACGATTTTATGGTTTTTGTATTTATTTACATGAGAATTTATATATAGAAAAATTGATTCGAAAGCATAATTGAATTTTCTGAATTCATTGTGTCACGGGGAAATAATATTGAATAATAATATCGCCCTTTAATAATAGATAAAAAAAACTACTGGTTCTTTGTGATCTGAAAAAAAAAACAGATTAATATTAATATTTGTGATTTAGACCTTCAGTTTATTTTGTTAAAGAAATTAATATACATATACGCATATTTTTTCGACATAAAATACACGCACAAAACTATTTCATGGAGTCCGTGGTTTTTTTAAAGTTGGTCTACTTTAATAAGAAATAATCACTTTCTCCCTCTCCAATCTTGAAAGCTGAACTAACGTCAAGGTGTATTAATCTAGTTTTATTCCTATATAATTTTATTATTTGACGGAAGCCGTGATAGTCTAGTGGTTAGGACCTCGCGTTGTGGCCGCGATAACCCAGGTTCGAATCCTGGTCACGGCAGAGCGGTATTTTTAAAATTTTTTTGTTTTACCAAAAAAAAAATAAATATGATACTAAACTTATATTTATTTATTTTATTCATTATCTACTTATTAGCCTTTAGAATCGATCTTGATGTTTGGGATTTGAAAGGTATGGAAAATTCTGAAAAAGAGGTGCATGATTTTTTAAGGTATTTGTAAAGGCAAAAGGAATAATGGAAATCCTAACAAAAACTATTTACCTTGTTATAAATGATAGATTCATTATCAACACAAATTATATATCATGTTTTCTTATTTCAGAAATTAGATTCGGTTGATATCAGAAGAAATTTGCTGAAAAGAAGAAATATTTTAATCTCCAAAAACTATTTTTGCTGAAATATTTAAGTACTAAATTCTAATAACAAGCAACGTAGTAACCATAGGCGACGTAGGGACCTAGTAACGCATTAGAATCCTTTGTTTCAGGAGTTTTCAATGATATCCCAACTTTTTTTCTTTTAATTTTCGTGAGGTAATGCACAGAAGGTTACAGTAATGTATTTCGCGTACACTTTCCTAACAGATAGAGTTCATTAATTTTTTTTTCTTTTGTACATCACACTTGTATAGCATCTGTGTTATACGAAATTTAGATGGCAATGTTTTATTTGTACTTTGTAATAATGTTTAACCTCTCCCAGTGGTGATCTTAGGAAAGATTCGTTTGAGAAGCTATTTTATTTCTCAAATTACAGTGTGCTTTTTTGTGCTGATATATACCCTAATATATATATATTTTTTTTTTCTGTGCATATCAGTCCACTATGCTGATATACACACTTCATAGTTGATCGGTGATGTGGGTAACAGGAAATTATTTCACTTCTAACCTTACTCAACGTAGGAAAGATTTTTCTAATTTTTGAAATTGCAATGTAAGATGTCTTGCGACACATCGCAGCTAACTTGCAGCACTTAGTGTTGTATAAATCTTATTATAAATGTATCTATGTATAAATCTTATTGATAACAAAACACGAAAATTCAATAAAATGTTGAAATAAAAATTACGTTCATTTAAAAAGAATGAAAGTCGTGCCTTAATTGAAATAATCTTAATATTACGTAAGATTAACTGACCTCCAGTAGGTACGTTTTAATATTCGAGACGTAAGTGTGTGCAATGTTTGAAGTCGTGACTCACTTTGTTGCATAAAAAACAAAATGCAAGTAGATAATGCACTCTCCGAAGATCAAGTGAAGAACATTCTGGGACAAAAAGGAAATTTTCTTGAACAGTTGTTGCCTTGATTCTCTTAAACAATATTGGTATGTATTGTGAATCTTGAAAACTGTGCGACAATAATACAAACTTCTCACGACCTTAGCCTGGAAAAATAACGACCTTTTCCTTTACAGCGAAGACCTCTCATAAAGCGACTGTCACCAGTTTCAGCGTCTTAAAACCTTGCTTGCTCAATGACACTTCCAAAATGACGACGATGGTGAGTTCAAATAAGATGCATCCTGGCTTGCAGGATGCATCTCTGTGAAGAAGTGACGGTAACCCGCTGTAAGTAAGTGCCTTACCATGGCCGGGACGGTGTAGAAAAATTTAAAAGATTTGTAATTGAAAGAGCAATAATCATTTTAAATGTATGTTCTTAAATTCATCAATAGACATTTGACCCTTTTGTCTTGTTAACCTCTCGTTTTATGTTGTAAACGGGTTAGTACATCTCTAATGTGTTTATTATTCACGTAGGTTGTTCAAAGAATTAAATATTGTGTGAATTATAGAATGTTCGTTAGAACTGGTTAATTTCAGAAAAACAATCCCTTTACGTCTTTTATTAACAATTTTCTTTGGTAAGAATACTCTTTTTTTTATAAATATCTCGATTGTATAATTTTTGTATTTATTTACATGAAGAATGAGAAATAGAAAAAATAATTCGAATGCATAATTTTCTTTCGTTATTTCGTTGTGATTGATTAATACAAACCAATAATTTAGTATTTTTTTTTTTAGGTGGAGTTATGTACAAGTGTGATTATTATTATAATTTAACAAAATTATATTAATTGTTGGATAATAACAACACCTGGAGAAACCGTAGATAAAATAATTGATCGTTATTTTTTTATGATTTAGAACAGGCTGTATTTATTTTAAACAAACTGTAATGTATTAATTTTACTTTTATTACTGTATAATTTTATTTATCGACGGAAGCCGTGATAGTCTAGTGGTTAGGACCTCGCGTTGTGGCCGCGATAACCCAGGTTCGAATCCTGGTCACGGCAAAATGGCATTTTTTTTAAATTAGTTTGTTTTACAAAAAAAGATAAAAAAAAATAGAATATTATATATTTTTTTTAATTTTCTTTAGAGTGTTTCGTCATTTTCCTGTTTTTTTTTTTTTTTTTGCTATTGTGGGCAGTATAAAGGACTTAAGACTAAAACTGTGATTTTTCAGCAGAGCAAAAATAATATTCAAAAGATTCTGCAGAAAATGATGATTGACTGAATTTTTAAAAAATTCCTGATTTTGTTAACAATTTATTTCTCTTCAATGTGCATATTAACTTGTTATCAGTTTTTTAATTTTTATCTGTTTTTTCACAATTTTTCATTACTAATGTATTGACCTAATTCTTTGGACCAAGTAACGAATGACTTAAGCCTTTTCACCAAAATGTTCTAATATTTCTATTTTTAATAGACAATGATCATAAATTTTATAATAATTGTGGGATTAATAGTAATTAAGCTCTACAATTATTCTTTTTCACAATAAAATTACAATTATTGGTAAAATAATTTCTTTATTAAAAAATATAATAGTATTAGACATTACACTAAACATTAAAAACTGTAAAAAATATTTAAATTATTCATGCACATACAGTTCATGACAGCTTGTTTTAATAATTGTAAAGAGAAAAAAATTATTACATTTGAATGGAGTACCTTATTATAAAATAAAACTACAATAATCGTCTATAACTATGATAACCACAGTAATCAGATATGAATATACAAAAAAATAAATAGGCTATTTTTATTCCTATACATAGACCATTTTTATACCATATATTAAACAACATTACATAAATTATTAATAAACTGATTAAAATTGAAACAATCATAACATCTTTTAACATTCTTAACACAAAATACTTATTAAATTTGAATGGAAAAAAATGAAATTAAAAAAAAAAAATATTCCCATCACAAAGATAATTAAGATTGAAAATTTATTTCTAAAACTTACCATACTAGTTCCTCTTCATCATACTACAAAACATGCTGCTTAAGTATGATTAGAAAAATAAGCTACTTTTAATTATTAATAACAAAAATTAAAAAAAAAAATTATATAAATTTAATATTACAGAAAACTAAATGATATGGTTTTAAGTGTATGGTGATGTATTAGCCTCCGGTAACTACCATTTAGATAATTCTTCAGTGTTTCAAATAACCTAAATTCTCATAACCTAACCACACGATTCAGATTATTTTTCTTTTCTGACATGGATACATCCACTAATTCACCAAGTACATCATCAGTATGACATATAAATCCAGATGTTTTAAAATACATGGAAGACATTTGCAATGATTCGGATTCCATTTCTTTGACATTCCATTTCTTTGTTCTTTGGCTTATTAGAACAGATTGATGATGATTCTGATAAAGATGAAATATATGTTACTCTACCAGAAAGGGAGAGTAGTGAAGATTCTGCTCTTTCAGTTACAAGGAAACATAAACGTCAAGAACAAAATAATATGGAAAATAGTCTAAAATTGTTGTTAATGAAATTGATAAAGTAAATTTTGATAATGTAAGGCAGATTGAAAATCTGCTCACAAAGTCATGCTGCAGTTCTTGAAGAGAGGCTATCAGAACAGCAGAGTTAAAAAGAATTAAATAAATGGACAAAGAAAATTTGTGAAGAAAGAAAACAAAAATTGCACACTAGTAAGGCCTACACTAATTTTAAAGGGACAGAAGCATCTGCAAGAGAATTATGGAAACCACTAAAAACTTATCAGTTTTTAACTGATAAGTCCGTACTGCTATTTTTCATGAGTATTGGAGCTTAGAGTCCCACGATATAAGAGTGGCTTTTATAGCTGCACATGCTAATAACAAAGAACTATTGTACAGCCGAAAGAGAACACCTGAAAGTTCAAAATCAAGAAATGTTAGTTATGAATATTTTTTTCAGATGAAAGGAGAAAGATGTATTGTTTGCAACGACTGTTTTACCAAAACCCTAGAAGAGAAAGAAAAGTTTATTTGAAACTCGCTGATTACTAAAAGTAATCAGCGAAGGAAGCATCCTTCAATTAATAAAAAAACTGAAGATGAAATGGAACAAGTATGATTCCATATAGAATCATTCCCTTGATATGAAAACCATTACTCACAAAGGGCAAATGATAAGAAATTTCTTCCATCATTTGAATTTAATAATCATAAATGATCTGTATTGTGAGAAGACAGAAAACCAGTCTGTAGAAAAATTTATGAGAGAGAATTTCACAGTTGTTCTTTAAATGATGTTCTTAAAAGATGTTCTTTAAATAATAAAGATAAAAGCTGCAGATGACAAAGTAAAATCAGACGCTGAAAATGAATTTAGACTGCACCAAGAGGCTGCTGATGAAGCATATGAATTGAAGAGTGTCAATAAAGAAGCTGAAAAAAATAGTGAAATAAAGAATATTTTTGGGTTTGACCTGCAGTAGTTTTTACAAACGCCATTTGTCTGTACTTCTGTTGCATTTTATAAGCACCAGTTGTGAACGTTGACTTCAACACATTATATGTGACATGAGGGTTTAGCTGGAAGAAGACCTAATGAAATTACAGTGTGTGTGTACCATCACAATTTCTAAAAATGTAAAAGAAGTTTACTTTTATTCTGACTCCTGTGGTGGGCAGAATAGAAACTTTCATGTATCTGCTATGTTTCTGATAGCAATGGTTAACTTTCCACTTTTTAATGACATACACCACAAATTTTTGGTTCATGGTCATTCTCACATGATGTGTGACGTTAATCACAGACTAACTGAAAAGAAAAAAGGTAGCTCTTTCTATGCCAGTATATCATCCACATGATTGCTATCAGTTGGTGAGAAGCACTCTGAGGAAGAAGCAGTTTACAGTTTGTGAAATGACACAAGACCATTTGTTTTTACTTTTCTGGGCTGTTGAAAAGCTATTACATTTTGAAATTGCAATGTAAGATGTCTTGCGACACATCGCAGCTAACTTGCAGCACTTAGTGTTGTATAAATCTTATTATTTAAAACTTCAAAGATAGTTAATATTGATAACAAAACACGAAAATTCAATAAAATGTTGAAATAAAAATTACGTTCATTTAAAAAGAATGAAAGTCGTGCCTTAATTGAAATAATCTTAATATTACGTAAGATTAACTGACCTCCAGTAGGTACGTTTTAATATTCGAGACGTAAGTGTGTGCAATGTTTGAAGTCGTGACTCACTTTGTTGCATAAAAAACAAAATGCAAGTCGATAATGCACTCTCCGAAGATCAAGTGAAGAACATTCTGGGACAAAAAGGAAATTTTCTTGAACAGTTGTTGCCTTGATTCTCTTAAACAATATTGGTATGTATTGTGAATCTTGAAAACTGTGCGACAATAATACAAACTTCTCACGACCTTAGCCTGTATATTTTTGTATTTTGATTATTATTAAAGCAATTTTAATAATTAATTGTGTTTTCACCATAAACATAAAACCATATCATTTAGTTTTCTGTAATATTAAATTTATATAATTTTTTTTTTTAATTTTTGTTATTAATAATAAAAGTAGCTTATTTTTCTAATCATACTTAAGCAGCATGTTTTGTAGTATGATGAAGAGGAACTAGTATGGTAAGTTTTAGAAATAAATTTTCAATCTTAATTATCTTTGTGATGGGAATATTTTTTTTTTTAATTTCATTTTTTTCCATTCAAATTTAATAAGTATTTTGTGTTAAGAATGTTAAAAGATGTTATGATTGTTTCAATTTTAATCAGTTTATTAATAATTTATGTAATGTTGTTTAATATATGGTATAAAAATGGTCTATGTATAGGAATAAAAATAGCCTATTTATTTTTTTGTATATTCATATCTGATTACTGTGGTTATCATAGTTATAGACGATTATTGTAGTTTTATTTTATAATAAGGTACTCCATTCAAATGTAATAATTTTTTTCTCTTTACAATTATTAAAACAAGCTGTCATGAACTGTATGTGCATGAATAATTTAAATATTTTTTACAGTTTTTAATGTTTAGTGTAATGTCTAATACTATTATATTTTTTAATAAAGAAATTATTTTACCAATAATTGTAATTTTATTGTGAAAAAGAATAATTGTAGAGCTTAATTACTATTAATCCCACAATTATTATAAAATTTATGATCATTGTCTATTAAAAATAGAAATATTAGAACATTTTGGTGAAAAGGCTTAAGTCATTCGTTACTTGGTCCAAAGAATTAGGTCAATACATTAGTAATGAAAAATTGTGAAAAAACAGATAAAAATTAAAAAACTGATAACAAGTTAATATGCACATTGAAGAGAAATAAATTGTTAACAAAATCAGGAATTTTTTAAAAATTCAGTCAATCATCATTTTCTGCAGAATCTTTTGAATATTATTTTTGCTCTGCTGAAAAATCACAGTTTTAGTCTTAAGTCCTTTATACTGCCCACAATAGCAAAAAAAAAAAAAAAAAACAGGAAAATGACGAAACACTCTAAAGAAAATTAAAAAAAATATATAATATTCTATTTTTTTTTATCTTTTTTTGTAAAACAAACTAATTTAAAAAAAATGCCATTTTGCCGTGACCAGGATTCGAACCTGGGTTATCGCGGCCACAACGCGAGGTCCTAACCACTAGACTATCACGGCTTCCGTCGATAAATAAAATTATACAGTAATAAAAGTAAAATTAATACATTACAGTTTGTTTAAAATAAATACAGCCTGTTCTAAATCATAAAAAAATAACGATCAATTATTTTATCTACGGTTTCTCCAGGTGTTGTTATTATCCAACAATTAATATAATTTTGTTAAATTATAATAATAATCACACTTGTACATAACTCCACCTAAAAAAAAAAATACTAAATTATTGGTTTGTATTAATCAATCACAACGAAATAACGAAAGAAAATTATGCTTTCGAATTATTTTTTCTATTTCTCATTCTTCATGTAAATAAATACAAAAATTATACAATCGAGATATTTATAAAAAAAAGAGTATTCTTACCAAAGAAAATTGTTAATAAAAGACGTAAAGGGATTGTTTTTCTGAAATTAACCAGTTCTAACGAACATTCTATAATTCACACAATATTTAATTCTTTGAACAACCTACGTGAATAATAAACACATTAGAGATGTACTAACCCGTTTACAACATAAAACGAGAGGTTAACAAGACAAAAGGGTCAAATGTCTATTGATGAATTTAAGAACATACATTTAAAATGATTATTGCTCTTTCAATTACAAATCTTTTAAATTTTTCTACACCGTCCCGGCCATGGTAAGGCACTTACTTACAGCGGGTTACCGTCACTTCTTCACAGAGATGCATCCTGCAAGCCAGGATGCATCTTATTTGAACTCACCATCGTCGTCATTTTGGAAGTGTCATTGAGCAAGCAAGGTTTTAAGACGCTGAAACTGGTGACAGTCGCTTTATGAGAGGTCTTCGCTGTAAAGGAAAAGGTCGTTATTTTTCCAGGCTAAGGTCGTGAGAAGTTTGTATTATTGTCGCACAGTTTTCAAGATTCACAATACATACCAATATTGTTTAAGAGAATCAAGGCAACAACTGTTCAAGAAAATTTCCTTTTTGTCCCAGAATGTTCTTCACTTGATCTTCGGAGAGTGCATTATCTACTTGCATTTTGTTTTTTATGCAACAAAGTGAGTCACGACTTCAAACATTGCACACACTTACGTCTCGAATATTAAAACGTACCTACTGGAGGTCAGTTAATCTTACGTAATATTAAGATTATTTCAATTAAGGCACGACTTTCATTCTTTTTAAATGAACGTAATTTTTATTTCAACATTTTATTGAATTTTCGTGTTTTGTTATCAATAAGATTTATACATAGATACATTTATAATAAGATTTATACAACACTAAGTGCTGCAAGTTAGCTGCGATGTGTCGCAAGACATCTTACATTGCAATTTCAAAAATTAGAAAAATCTTTCCTACGTTGAGTAAGGTTAGAAGTGAAATAATTTCCTGTTACCCACATCACCGATCAACTATGAAGTGTGTATATCAGCATAGTGGACTGATATGCACAGAAAAAAAAAATATATATATATTAGGGTATATATCAGCACAAAAAAGCACACTGTAATTTGAGAAATAAAATAGCTTCTCAAACGAATCTTTCCTAAGATCACCACTGGGAGAGGTTAAACATTATTACAAAGTACAAATAAAACATTGCCATCTAAATTTCGTATAACACAGATGCTATACAAGTGTGATGTACAAAAGAAAAAAAAATTAATGAACTCTATCTGTTAGGAAAGTGTACGCGAAATACATTACTGTAACCTTCTGTGCATTACCTCACGAAAATTAAAAGAAAAAAAGTTGGGATATCATTGAAAACTCCTGAAACAAAGGATTCTAATGCGTTACTAGGTCCCTACGTCGCCTATGGTTACTACGTTGCTTGTTATTAGAATTTAGTACTTAAATATTTCAGCAAAAATAGTTTTTGGAGATTAAAATATTTCTTCTTTTCAGCAAATTTCTTCTGATATCAACCGAATCTAATTTCTGAAATAAGAAAACATGATATATAATTTGTGTTGATAATGAATCTATCATTTATAACAAGGTAAATAGTTTTTGTTAGGATTTCCATTATTCCTTTTGCCTTTACAAATACCTTAAAAAATCATGCACCTCTTTTTCAGAATTTTCCATACCTTTCAAATCCCAAACATCAAGATCGATTCTAAAGGCTAATAAGTAGATAATGAATAAAATAAATAAATATAAGTTTAGTATCATATTTATTTTTTTTTTGGTAAAACAAAAAAATTTTAAAAATACCGCTCTGCCGTGACCAGGATTCGAACCTGGGTTATCGCGGCCACAACGCGAGGTCCTAACCACTAGACTATCACGGCTTCCGTCAAATAATAAAATTATATAGGAATAAAACTAGATTAATACACCTTGACGTTAGTTCAGCTTTCAAGATTGGAGAGGGAGAAAGTGGGCTATATGATTATTTCTTATTAAAGTAGACCAACTTTAAAAAAACCACGGACTCATGAAATAGTTTTGTGCGTGTATTTTATGTCGAAAAATGTATATTATGCGTATATGTATATTAATTTCTTTAACAAAATAAACTGAAGGTCTAAATCACAAATATTAATATTAATCTGTTTTTTTTCAGATCACAAAGAACCAGTAGTTTTTTTTTATCTATTATTTTAAAGGGCGATATTATTATTCAATATTATTTCCCCGTGACACAATGAATTCAGAAAATTCAATTATGCTTTCGAATCAATTTTTCTATATATGAATTCTCATGTAAATAAATACAAAAACCATAAAATCGTGATATTTAATAAAAAAAAATTCTTAAAAGAGAAAATTGTTAATAAACAACTTAAGGAACTGTTTTTCTGAAATTAGTCAGTTCTAACGAACAACCTACAATTCACACAATATTTAATTCTTTGAACAAGGTATGTGGATATTACCAGTACCTCAGACTTACTGAACCGTTTACAACATAAAAAGGGAGGTTACCAAGAAAGTAGGATCAAACGGCTAATAAAAATGTCAAGAACGTACATCAAAATGATTGTTGCACGCTGAATTACGAAGTTTTCTACATAATACCCGCTAGTAGTATGACACCTGCAGCGGGGCAGCGTCCCTTCATCACGGAATGATTATCCTGCAAGCATATTTAAGCACATATTTCATCTCATTGCTGTCGTCATTTTGGAACTGCCAAAAAGACGACAATCAATCTGAAACGGTGATAGTCACTTGATGACAGGACTTTGCTGTAATGGAGATGATCTATATTTTCCAGATTAAGGTCATGAGGAGTGTTCGTGATGTTGTCGGCAGCGTTTCGATAATCAAAAAAAAGGTCCGGTTAACTGAGACACAGCATGTCAGGATAAAGCAAGCATTTTTTCAGCGTTTCGCATAACATACTAGTATTGTTTTTAAGAGAATCAATGCAAGTGTTAAAAAAAAATCTCCTTTTTGTCCCAGAATATTATTCACACAATAGTCGACTGTCATTCTGCTTTTCTTGGCAGCGGAGTGCGTCCACATTTCATACATTGACGTTTTGCTTCACGCATTGCTTGTTACACTTACGTCTCGTATACTAAAAGTAGCTACGAGTGGTCAGTTAATTTATGTTATATTAGTTAATTTTAAGTAATATGAAGATTATTTCAATTAAGGCACACCTTTCATTCTTTGTAAATGAACGTAATTTTTATATCCAACATTTATTTTGAATTTACGATTTTTGTTATTAACATTACCATCTCTGAAATTTAATTAATTACATTTATACCTTCAGGGAAATTCTTGTATTTAGGAGATAATATAACTTATCAAACTAATTTTCCCTAAAATCACCACTTGCAGAAGGTTTTAAATGATTAAATACTTCAAATAAAGCATTGCGATCGAAATCTCGCGTAACTCAGATGCTATACATGTGTGATATACAAAAGAAAAACACATTAATGTACCCGATCTGTTGAGAAAGTGACCATGAAATATACTACTTTAACCTCCTGTGTGGGTTGATAGTAATCTCTTCACTATTAAAAAAAAGGTGAGAAAACATTGTGGGCACCTGAAAGAAAGGTTTCTAATGCGTTACTCCCTAATAAAGTTCTTACATATCTATGGTTAATAGGTTACATGTTATATTAATTTCAAAACCCAAATATTTCAAAAACTATCATTTTGGGATTTTGAAATATTATTACTTTTTAGTTATTTTCGTCAGACATCAACTGAATCTAATTTCTGAAGTTAGAAGACATGATATTATGAAATTTCAGTTGATGATAGATCTATAAGTTATAACAAGGCAATACTTTTTATTGGGATTTCTATTATTCCTTTTACCATAAAAAAAAACTTTATACTCTTGCACCACTTTTTCAGAACTTCCCAGACCGTCAAGTCCCAAAGACCTGGAAAATAACTGGATAGAAGCTAAAGACTAATAAGTAGATAATGAATAAGAAAATAAGTTACAGTATGATATTTATATTTTGTACTTTTTTTGGTAAAACAAAATGAATTAAAAAAATATTATTCTGCCGTGACCAGGATTCGAACCTGGGTTATCGCGGCCACAACGCGAGGTCCTAACCACTAGACTATCACGGCTTCTGTCAAGTAATAGTATTATATAGGAATAAAAGTAAAATTAATACACCGTGAAGTTAGTTCAATTTTCAAGATTGGGGTGGGAGAAAGTGGCTATATGATAATTTATTTTTAAAGTAGACCACTTTAACAAAATTACGGATTCTACGAAATACCTTTGAGCGTGCATTTTATAGTGAAGAAATACGCGTATATGTATATTAATTTTTTTAATAAAATGAACGGAAGTTCCAAATTACAGATATTAATTTTAATCTGTTTTTTTTTTCAGATTACAACGAACAAATGGTTTTTTTTATCGATCATTTTAAAAGGTGATATTATAATCCAACCGTTACTAATATTTTAGAATTTGATTGATAATCATTATGCTTGAATGAAATTCCTTTTAAAAGCAAATTTTTGGCTAATTTCCCTGTGACAACGAATTTAGGAAACCAAATTATGCTTTCAAATCAATTTTTCTATATATGTATTTTCATGTAAACCAATAAAAAAATCTTAGAAGAGAAAATTTGTAATAAGAACCTATGGAACTGTAAGGAGTGCGACCACATTTCATACAATGACTTTTTTTTACGCATTGCTTGTTACATCTACGTCTCGTATGCTAAAAGTGCCTACGCGTGGTCAGTTATTTTATGTTACGTTAGTAAATTTGAAGTAATATCAAGATTATTTGAATTAAGTCACGCCTTACATTCTTTGCAAATGAACGTAATTTTGATTTTCAACGTTAATTTCAGTTTTAAATTTTTGTTATCAACATTACTCATCATTGAAATTTTAATTAATTACATGTATACTTTCAGGGAAATTCATGTATTTGAGATAAAAAATTTATCAAACGATTCCTTCCCTAATATCACCATTGGGAAAGGTTTTAAATTACAACATACTTAAAATAAAGCATTGCGATCGAAATCTTAGACGCTATACATGTGTGATATACAAAAGAAAAACACATTAATGTACCCTATCTGTTAAGAAAGTGTACATGAAATATATTATTCTAACCTTCTATGTAAGTTAATAGTAATCTATTCGCTACAGTTAACAAAGTTTAAAAATGCGTTACTACCTAGTAACGTTCCTACATATCCTGTGGTTAATAAGTTACTTGTTATAATAATTTAAAACCGAAATACTTCAGAAACTACAATTTTGGGAGTTTTAAATATTTCTTCTTTCCATTTAGTTTCTTCAGATATCAACCGAATCTAATATCTGAAATCATAAAACATGATAATATATAATTTCTGTTGATAATGAATCTATAATTTATAACAAGGCAAATAGTTTTTGTTAGTATTTCCATTATTCCTTTTGCCTTTACAAATACCTTAAAAAATCATGCACCTCTTTTTCAGAATTTTTCATACGTTTCAAATGCCAAACATCAAGATCGATTCTAAAGACTAATAAGTAGATAATGAATAAAATAAATAAATATAAGTTTAGTATCATCTTTATTTTTTTTTTGGTAAAACGAATAAAATTAAAAAATACCACTCTGCCGTGACCAGGATTCCAACCTGGGTTATCGCGGTTACAACGCGGGTCCGAACCAGTAGACTATCACATCTTCTGTCAAATAATAATAAACAAAGAGAGGTTACCAAGAAAGTAGAATCAAACGGCTAATAAAAATGTCAAGAACGTACATGAAAATGATTATTGCACTCTGAATTACAAATTTTTCTACATAATCCCCGCTAGTAGTATGACACCTGCAGCGGGGCACCGTCCCTTCACAGAATGATGATCCTGCAAGCATATTTAAGCACATCTTTCATCTTATTGCTGTCATCAATTTGGAACTGCCAAAAAGAAACACTGCTTATAAAACCACTCATAATAAGAATTGACTTAACTGTCATCTGTAAGAGAATTAATACCATTTGAAAGAGAATTTTTTTATGCATGTTAGCACTGAAAAAAATATTTTTACTTATGTCTTTATACCATCCACCATAAAATATAGCTGTGATTATTAATCAGTTTCACAAAACAATAGTAATGGTTAGATAATAACACCATCTCATGAAATGCTCTATAAAATATTCATCATTGTTTTTTTATGATTTAAAATAAACTATCTTTTATATTTATACCTGAATTATGTTCATAAATTCATTAGGCGATGAAATTAATTTATATATATATTTATATATTTTCTTGATTAAAAATATGCACAAAGTTATTACGTAGTCTGTGATTTTGTTAGTGGTTCTATTTTAAAATTAAATAATCATCTAGCCACTTTCTCTCTCTTCAATCTTAAAAGCTGAACTAACTTCACGGTGTGTTAATTTTACTTTTATTTCTATATAATTTTATTATTTAACAGAAGCCGTGATAGTCTAGTGGTTAGGACCTCGCGTTGTGGCCGCGATAACCCAGGTTCGAATCCTGGTCACGGCAGAATGATATTTTTTAAAAATATTTCGTTTTACCGAAAAAAT
Source organism: Lycorma delicatula (assembly GCF_047948215.1). Lineage (NCBI taxonomy): Eukaryota > Metazoa > Arthropoda > Insecta > Hemiptera > Fulgoridae > Lycorma > Lycorma delicatula. The sequence goes on along the minus strand of NC_134457.1, from coordinate 83,633,214 downwards.
TAAAATAATAGGGCTGTTAAAATTTTTTTTTATATGAAACTTTCTTATTGTTCTTCAGAATCGTTACATGCATTTTTCTGGTCATTTCTTTTAGAAAGTTTGGGAAATATTGAAATACAGTATTACATTATTTTGTGCAGTGGTTTTTCTTTTTTAATTTTATTGTTAATAAGCCAGTATACATAACTGTTTTAAAGATAAGTTTGTATACTTTAATGAGCAATGAACATATTTAGACGTATATTGCTTATTTTATTTTTTAATAACCTTAAACTTACGTTCTTGTTATCACTTCATATTATGTTGTAAATGTATGTCCCAAATATTAGTTTCATTCACATTTGTTTTTAAAAAAAATAAAATATTTAATGAAATATAAACGATTCTGTTAAAATATCTAATCTCAGAAAATTAGTTCGTTAGATTGTTTGTTAAAGAAGTTTATCTCATAAAATTCTTCTTAAAATAAAATTCACCGTTTTAATATGTGGTTTACTAAAATTCATGATCTTTGTAATTAATTGACCTGTTTCGTTAATATCAAAACTGCTCGGCAATATATTTTCGTTTTTCTGAAATTCGTTCTAACGTTTTGAAGTAAACCAAAAATGTAATATTCATTTTGAATATTATATTCTTGGATTTGAATACTATATCTTGGGTACCGTGTTTTGCTGGTGTTATCTGAATGAACCATACTACTGAATGATCATTCAGTTACCTGGTAACGTTCCTACATATCCTGTGGTTAATAAGTTACTTGTTATAATAATTTAAAACCGAAATACTTCAGAAACTACAATTTTGGGAGTTTTAAATATTTCTTCTTTCCATTTAGTTTCTTCAGACATCAACTGAATCTAATTTCTGAAGTTAGAAACATAATAATATAAAATTTGAGTTGATGATGGATCTATGATTTATAATAAGGCATTCCATTATTACTTTTACCACAAAAAAATCTTTAAAAATCGTGTACATGTTTTTAAGAATTTACCAAAACTTTAAAGTTCCAAAGTCCAGGAAAATACCTGGGTCGATTCTAAAGATTAATAAATAGATCAAAAATAAGAAAAAATACATATAAGTTACAGTATGAGTTTTTATTTATTTTTTTTATTCTTTTTTGTTGTAAAACAAAATAAAATTTTAAAAAATTCCACGCTGCCGTGACTAGGATTCAAACCTGGGTTATCTATTTTGTTCTACATCATAAAAAACAATGATTTATTATTCTATCGTTCGTTAATCCAGGTGATGTTATACTCTAACCATTACTGTTATTTTCTGAGACTGATTAGTAATCATCAGACCCGTATATAATTCCACCTAAAATAAAAAACCACATTTTTGTTTTGTATTAATCAGTTACAACGAGATAAGGAAAGGAAATTATGCTTTTGAATCATTTTTCTATAGATGATTTTCCATCCAAATTAATTAATAGAAAAAATCATGCTATCATGATTTTTATTAAAGAAATCTATTACTAGGGCAAAGCGTTTTTAGTAAACAACCTAAGTTTTTTTTTTTCTGAAATAAGCCAGTTCTGACGAACAACCAACAATTCTCAACATACTTATTTAGATTTTTCAAACAATCTATGTGGGCATTTTACATACTATAACGTTTACAACATAATACGAGAGGTTACCGAGAAAGAAGCATCAAATTACTATTAAAAATATAATGAACGTACAACCAAAATGTTTAATCATTTCAAATTTTTCTACATGCTACCCGCCATTGGTTAGGCACTTACAGCGGGGCACCTGAAGTTGTACCTTCTTGTCTACGAACGAAACCTCTGCAAGCCTATATTAAGCAAACGTTTGTTCTAACATTCGTCGTCATTTTGGAAGTGCCAGAGAGCAAGCAAGGTTTTAAGACGCTGAAACAGGTGATAGTCACTTAATGACAGGTCTTCGCTGTACAGATGATCGATATTTTTCCAGGCTAAGGTCGTGAAGAATTTGTGTTTCGGCATCGTTTTTGAGAATCAACAATACAAGACGGATAACCGAGACAGATCATGTTCAGATAAGTCAACTGCTGCACACGTTTACTATACATACCACTATTGTTTAAGAGAATCAAGGCAACAAGTGTTTAAGAGAATCTCCATTTTGTCCCAGAATACTATTCACATGAGTGCGCAACATCGACTTAAATTTTATTTTTCTTGCCGGCGAAGTGCGTCACCATATCATACGTTGTTGTTTTGTTTCGGACGTTACTTAATTCAACTGTGTTTCGTATATTAAAAGTACCTAAGAGAGGTCAGTTATTTTATGTTACGTTAGTTAATTTTTCGTAATATCAAGATTATTTCAATTAAGACACGGACTTTATTCTTTGTAAATGAACATAATTTTCATTTTCAACATTTTTTTTTTAATTATCGATTTTTGTTTTCAACATTACCATCTCTGAAATTTTTATAATTACATTTATACTTTAAAAGAAACTCTTGTACTGCTATTAACACCAAGTGCTGCAAGTGAGCTGCGATGTGTAACAAAACATCTATCTTACTTTGCAATCTCAATAATAAAACAAAACCTATCCTAGTCTCAATGATTAAGGTTAGAAGTGAAATGATTACCTTTCACACACATAATCGATCAACTGTGATGTGTGTATCAGTATCATTATACTGATACACACATCAGCCCATTTATACATCAGCTCATTATACTGATACACATTTTGTGTATATCAGCCCATGGCTGATATACACAAAATATATATATATATTGGGCTATATATCCACACAAAAAGCGAACTGAAATTTGGGAGATCCATTAACTTCTCAAATAAATCTTTCCTAAGATCATCACTGGGAGAAAATTTGCATTACTACATAGTATAAATAAAGCTCTACGATCAAAATATATCATAACAAAGATACTGTATGTGTGTGATGTACATAAGAAAAACATATTAATGTACCCTATCTGTTAGGAATGTGTACATAAAACAAATTTCTTTTAATCTTCTATCCTTGTGTGAATAATAATTTTTCACTAAGTTTAAATAAAAGAGTCGGGAAATCATTGAGGGCTACAAAAAAAAAAGATTCTAATGCGTGATTAGGTGCCTGCAGATCCTATGATTAATAGGTTACTTGTGAACCTAATAAGAATTTAATACTCAAATATTTCAGCAATAGTTGCTCAAATGTTTTGTTTGAAAGATTGAAAAATTTCTTCTTTTCAGTTACTTCAGACATCAACTGCATCTAATTTCTGAAGTTAGAAAACTTGAGACTGTCATTTGAGTCGGTAATTATATAAATTATAGTAATTAATTCGGTAATTAGGTAATTATTAATTAATTAATTATTATATTCGGTAATTTAGTCGGCAATTATAGTCGGTAATACAAGAAAATACACTTTATTATACTCGTGCATCTCTTTTTCAGAATTTCCCATACCTTTCAAATCCGAAAGACGAGGAAAATTGCTGGATCGATTCGAAAGACTAACAAGAAGATAATGAATAAGAAAATAGATTTAAGCTATAGTATGAAATTTATATTTTTTACTTTTTTTGGTAAAACAAAATTAATTAAAAAAACACCACTCTGCCGTGACCAGGATTCGAACCATTTTTTTTTCCTGTTTAGCCTCCGGTAACTACCGTTTAGATAATTCTTCAGAGGATGAATGAGGATATGTATGAATGTAAATGAAGTGTATTCTTGTACATTCTCAGTTCGACCGTTCCTGAGATGTGTGGTTAATTGAAACCCAACCACCAAAGAACACCGGTATCCACGATCTAGTATTCAAATCCATGTAAAAATAACTGGCTTTATTAGGATTTGAACGCTGTGACTCTCGACTTCCAAATCAGCTGATTTGGGAAGACGCGTTAACCACTAGACCAACCCGGTGGGTTAGGATTCTAAACTGGGTTATCGCGGCCACAACGCGAGGTCCTAACCACTAGACTATCACGGCTTCCGTCAAATAATAAAATTATATAGGAATAAAACTAGATACACCTTGAAGTTAGTTCAGCTTGCAAGATTGGAGAGGGAGAAACTGGCTAGATGAATGTTTCTTTTTAAATTACACGATGAACTGAAATTCCAAATTACATATGTTAATTTTAATCTGTTTTTTTTTTTTTTGAGATCACATATAACCAATGAATTTTTTTTGTAGATAATTTTACAGAGTGATGTTATTCTCCAACCACTACCAATATTTTATGAGTTTGATTGATATTCATTCATTATGCTTGTAAAAAATTCATTTTAAAAGAACAATTTTGTTTTATTTCCCCGTTACACAACGAATTTAGAAAACCAAATTATGCTTATTATACCGAATCATTTTTTCTGTATATTATTTTTCGTGTAAATACTCGTAAATACAAAAATTACAATCGTGATTTTTAATAAAAAAAAGAGTAATCTTAGTATAGAAAATGTGTAATGAAAAATCTAAGAAATTGTTTTTCTGAAATAAGATAGTTCTAATGAACAACCTACAATTCGCACAACATATAATTCTTTGAACAAGGAATGTAGATATTACCTACATTTCAGACGTACTGAGCCGTTTATAACATAAAAGCAAAGGGTATCAAGAAGATAGGATAAAACTGCTATAAAAAACGTTAGGATCGTACATCTAAAATTATAATTGGTCTTTGAATTACAAATTTTTCTACATAGTCCCCGCTCGTAGTAAAACACTTACAGTGGGGCACCGTCCCGTCATCACAAAATGATGGTTCCTGCAAGCCTATTTTAAGCTCATATTTTCATCTCACGGTTGTTGTCATTTTGGAACTGCCAGAGAGAAGTAACGTTTAAAGACTCTGAAACGGTGATAGTTACTTGATGACAGATCTTCGCTGTAAAGCAGATGATGGTTATTTTTCAGGTTAGTTTTCCAGGTTTCGTGAGGAATTTGTATTGCCAGCAGGGTTTTCGATAATAAAAAAAAAGCCCCCGGGTAACCGAGACATAGCATGTCCGGATAATGCAAGCCAATTTTTTCAGTGGTTCGCAATACATACTACTATTGTTTTTAAGAGAATCAAAGCAACAAGTTCAAGAAAATTTCCTTTTTGTCCCAGAATATTATTCACACGATAATCGACTTACATTTTGCTTTTAATGGCAGCGCAGTGCGCATCCATTTCATACATTGTTGTTTTGTTTCACGCGTTACTTGTTACACCTACGTCTCGTATATTATAACTAGCTACGAGTGGTCATAACATAAGATAACTGACCAGTTATTTTATGTTATGTTAGTGAATTTTAAGTAATATCAAGATTATTTCAATTAAGGCACGTTTTTCATTCTTTGGAAATGAACGTCATTTTAATTTTCAACACTTACTTGAATTTTCAGTTTCTGTTATCGCATCATAAAAATTTTAATTAACTACATTAATACATTCTGGGAAGTTCTTGTATTTTGAAGATAAAAAAATTAACAAGCAAATCTTCCCTAAGATCACAACGGTGAGAGGTTTTAAATTACTTCATACTTCAAATAAACATTGGAATCGAAATCTCTCGTAAATTAAATGCTATACATGTGTGATATACAAAAGAAGAGCATATTAATGTACCGTATCTGTTAGGAAAGTGTACATAAAATATATTACTTAACCTTGTGTCTGCGTTAATATTAATCTCTTCACTACAGTTAAAAAAAAAGGCGAGAACTCATTGTGGGCACTGAAAGAAAGGTTTCTAATGCGTTACTCCCTAATAAAGTTCTTACATATCCTATGGTTAATAGGTTACTTGTTATATTAATTTAAAACCGAAATAATTCAGAAAATAGTTTTAGTAAATATTTCTGGGAATACTTTCGGGAAATATTTTTAAATATTTCTTCTTTTCCGTTAGTTTCTTTAGACATGAACTGAATGTAATTTCTGAAGTTAGAAGATATGATATTTAAGTTGACGATGGATCTATTATCAGTTTAACAATGCAATAATCTTTATTAGGATTCCCATTATTCATTTTAAAAAAAACCTTAAAAATCGTGCACCTGTTTTTAAGAATTTTCCAAATATTTCACGTCCAAAGTTCAGGAAAATTCCTGGATCGATTCGAAAGACTAGTAAGTAGATCACTAATAAGAAATTAAATTTATGTTATAGTATGAAATTTATATTTCTTACTTTTTTTGGTAAAACAAAATAAAATTTAAAAAATACCACTCTGCCGTGACCAGGATTCGAACCTGGGTTATCGCGGCCACAACGCGAGGTCCTAACCACTAGACTATCACGGCTTCTGTCAAGTAATAATATTATATAGGAATAAAAGTAAAATTAATACACTTTGAAATTAGTTCAGCTTTGAATATTGAAGAGGGAGAAAGTGGATATTTAAGTAGATCCGCTTTAACAAAATCACGGACCTACATAATCCTTTGTGCGTATTTTATCAAGAAAAAAAATATATATATATTTATATATTTCATCGAAATAATGAACTGAAGATCATTATCAAAAATATAAAATATTGTTTGTTCTAAATCATAGAAAAAATGATATTATTCTACCATTCGTTCCTCCAGGTGATGTTATTCTCCAACCATTACTATTATTTTCTGAGATTGATTGATAATCATCACACCTCTACATAATTCCACGTAAAATAAAATACAGCATTTTTGGTTTGTATTAATCAGTCATAACGAAATAAGGAATGAAAATTTTGCTTTCGAACCATTTTTTATATATGATTTTCCATCCAAATAAAGAGAAAAATTATGCAGGCATGATTTTTATAAAAAATCGTATATTATTAGACAGAATCTTTGTAGTAAACAACCTAAGTAACTGTATTTTCTGAAATGAGCCACTTCTAACGAACAAAAAATTTAACGAAAACGCATCCAAAATGTTTAATGCTTTGAAGTACAAATCCTTTTAAATTTTTCTGCGTGCTTTTCGCCATTGGTTTGGCACCTAAACCGGGGCACCTGAAGTTTTACTTTTTTGTCTACGAACAAACCCTCCTGCAAGTCAGTATTAAGAACTTATTTGATCTCACCGTCGTCGTCATTTTGGAAATACCAGGGAGCAAGCAAGGTTTTAAGACACTGAAACAGGTAATAGTCACTTTATGACAGGTCTTCGCTGTAAAGGAGAAGATCGATATTTTTACTGGTTAATGTCGTGAGAAGTTTGTTTTGTCGGCACAGATTTCAAGATTCACAATACATACCAATATTGCTTAAGAGAATCAAGCAACATGTGTTCAAGAAAATTTCCTTTTGTCCCAGAATGTTGCTCAGATGATCTTCGGAGTATGTATTATAGACTTACATTTTGTTTTTTTATGCGACGAAGTGAGTCACGATTTCAAACATTGTTGTTATGTTTCAGGCGTTAGTTTTTACCCAAACCTAACTCTCGAATATTAAAACGTATCTACTGGAGGTCAGTTAATTTTACGTAATATCAAAATTATTTCAATTAATGTATGACTTTCATTCTTTGTAAATTAACGTAATTTTGATTTCATTTTTTTTTTTTTAATTTTCGATTTTTTTTATAAACATTAACAATCTTTGAAATTTTAATTAATTAGATTTCTACTTTACATGCTGCAAGTTATCTGCGATGTGTCACAAAACATCTTATATTGCAATCTCAAAAATAAAAAAACCACATTCCCACGCTGAGTAAAATTAGAAGTGAAATGATTTTCTGTTACCCACATCACCCACCAACTATGAAGTGTGTATGCACTTCATGCTGTGTCAGCATAGTGGGCTGATATGCACAGACTATAAATATTGGGCTATATATCAGCACAAAAAGCCCACTGAAATTTAGAAGATAAAATAACTAAACGAATCTTTCTTAAGATCACCACTGGGAAAGGTTATACATTACTACGTAGTACAAATAATGCATTACCATCTAAATTTCGTATAATACAAATGCTATACAAGTGTGATGTATAAAAGAAAAAAAAATTAAGTGTATATGAAATGCATTATTTTAACCTTCTATGTTCATTAATAGTAATCCCTCACGAAAATTAAAAAAAAGAGTTGGGATATCATTAAAAACTCCTAAAACAAAGGATTGTTAATAGGTACTTACATATCCTACGTTTAACAGATTACTTGTTATAAGAATTTAGTACGTAAATATTTTAGCAAAATAATTTTGGGATTTTTAAATATTTCTTCTTTTCAGTTAGTTTCTACAGATATAACCGATACGAATTTCAGAAATAAAAAAACATGATAATATATAATTTGTGTTGATAATTAATCCATAATTTGTAACAAACAATAGGCTTTATTAGGATTTCCATTATTCCTTTTAAAAACACCTTAAAAAATTGTGCACCTGTTTTTCAGTATTTTCCAAAATTTTCAGTGCCAGATATTAAGATCGTTTCTAAAAACTAGATAAAAAAAAATAATGAAACTAGATAAAAAAGTAGATAATGAATAAAAAAATAAATTAGTTATAGTATCATATTTTTTTTCCTTTCTTTTGGTAAAACAAAATAAATTAAAAAAATACCACTCTGCCATGACCAAGATTCGAACCTGGGTTATCGCGGCCACAACGCGAGGTCCTAACCACTAAACTATCACGGCTTCTGTCATATAATAAAATTAAATAGGAATAAAACTAAATTAATACACCGTGAAGTTAGTTCACCTTTCAAGACTGAAGAGAGAGAAAGTGAGAAAGTGGCTATATGATAATTTCTTTTTAAAGTAGACCAACATTAACAAAATCACGCTCTACGAAATATCTTTGTGCATGTATTTTTTATCGAAAAACTAAGCGTATATATATATATATATATATATATATATATATATATATATATATATTAATTTCTTTACAAGATGAACTGAAATTCCAAATTACATATATTAATTTTAATCTGTAATATTTTTTGAGATCACAAAGAACCAATGATTTTTTTTTCGATCATTTTAAAGGGAGATGCTATTCTCAAACCATTACCAATATTTTATTAATTTGATTGATATTCATTCATTATGCTTGTAAAAAATTCCTTTTAAAAGAACAATTTTGTTTTATTTTCCCGTGACACAACGAATTTAGAAAATCAAATTATGCTTTCGAATCAATTTTTCTGTATATGTATTTTCAAGTAAATAAATTCAAAAATCATACAAATGTAATTTTCAATAAAAAAAAGCAATCATTGAAGAGAACATTTTTAATAAAAACCTAAGGAACTGTTTTTCTGAAATTAGATAGTTCTAATGAACAACCTACAATTCGCACAACATATAATTCTTTGAACAAGGTATGTGGATATTACCAACATTTCAGAATTACTGAACCGTTTATAACATAAAAAGAAAGGGTACAAAGAAAATAGGATAAACCGGATATTAAAAACGTTAAGAACGTATATCTAAAATGATTATTGTTTTTTGAGTTACAAATTTTTTTACATAATCCTCACTCGTAGTAAGACACTTACAGCGGGGCACCGTCCCTTATCATAGAATGATGCTTCCTGCAAGCTTATGTTAAGCAGATATTTCATCTCACCGTAATCGTCATTTTGGAACTGCCAGAAAGAAACAACGTCTAAAGACTCTGAAACGATGATAGTTACTTGATGACAAGTCTTCGCTGTAAAGATGATCGATATTTTCTAATCGATTTTTAGTCGTGAGGAGTTTATGTTGTCGGCACCGTTTTCGATAATCAAAAAAAAATCCCCGGGTAACCGAGACACAACATGTCCGGATAATGCAAGCAGATTTTTGCAACGTTTTGCAATACATACTACTACTGTTTTTAAGAGAATCAAAGCAACAAGTATTCAAGAAAAGTTCCTTTCTGTCCCAGAATTGTCGTTTTGTTTCACACGTTGCTTGTTACACCTACATCTCGTAAATTAAAATTACCTACGAGTGATCAGTTATTTTATGTTACGTTTTAAGTAATATCAAAATTATTTCAATTAAGGCACACCTTTCATTCTTTGTAAATAAACGTAATTTTTATTTTCAACAATTATTTCAATTTTCGATTTTTGATATCAACATTACTCATCACTGAAATTTTAATTAATTATATTTATACCTTCAGGGAAATTCTTGTATTTGGGAGATAATATAACTTCCCTAAGATCACCCATCGCAGAAGGTTTTAAATTACTACATACTTAAAATAAAGCATTGCGATCGAAATCTCGCGTAACTCAGATGCTATACATGTGTGATGTATAAAAAAAAATTCATTAATGTATCCTATTTGTTGGGAAAATGTTCATGAAATATATTACTTTAACCTTCTATGTATGTTAATAGTAATCTCCTCACTACAGTTAAAAAATAAGCGGGAAATCATTGCGGGCACCTGAAACAAAGGTTTCTAATGCGTTACTAGGCTCCTATATTGCCTATCGTTACTAAGTCACTTGTTATTAGAATTTAATATCGAAATATTTCAACAACAATAGTTGTTGAAATATTTCGATATTAACGACCCCATAGGCGCTGGTCTCGAACAGTTCGCAGAAGCCAGGAACCTCTACTTGATTAATGATGCGGAGCAGCCGCCAACTTTCTCCAGCGAACTGGGGGAGAGTTACATAGACGTCACTTTGGTGACGGGCGACTTGCTTCGGAAGACAAGTAGTTGGACTGTCTGGCCCGAGGCCAGTGTGAGCGATCATAGGCTTATAACCTATGATATTGCTTACGGAGGCGGTCTAAGAGCGCCAGATTCAGGTCGCTATAACCTAAGGGGCCTGGATCGGCACAGGCTGAGGCGTGTATGCGATGCTGCCTTACAGGGATTGCAGTGGCGCATGAAGAGTAGAGAGGAGGTGGAATTGATGGCGGAGCAAATCAGCCGGCCGTTCCGCTTCATAAAATTGAAATATATGTATTTTCGTTCTTTTTCTTTATCTCTGGTTTAATTTTATTTCAAAAAGTGTTTGATTTTACGATATTTCTCCCAGTATTTTTTACGACTGTAATAAAAATAAGAAAAGTGAAATCTGAAATAAAAAAAGCGGTAGTCACCGGTTGTCTCAAAAAGTTATGGTATGTACTATACAGCCGATCTGTATAGTAAACAAAAGAATGAAAGTATCACTAGTAACTAAGAATCACCTGCACGAATTTCGACTGGCTTGGTAAGCTGAGAATTATATTCAGCTCATTGAAGAAGGCAAGGGAAACGACTTTACTCCTATTTTTCCATTGTTCTTAAGTTATGAATGGCTAAACCACTTTCACTATTTCTTATTTTAACATTTTTATTTTTATTTTAAACCTTATTTCGGTTACGAAATTGCTTAATTATGTTACAATTAAATCAAGAAAAGAAATTATAAAACAATTAAAAGGGGGTTTAATAAATACAAATTCTTTGTTTTTTTTTGTTTTTTTTAATAAAAAAGAGTAACGATTATTATGAAGATATTTAAAGCGTAATTCTAAATTAATCAAATAAACCACACCTAAAACTTGTCTCAGGATAATAAGCCAAATTGACAAAAAATTGTATTTATATATTATAAAAATAAATATACGTACATGTTTTAATTTTAAAGTTAAAACTTTTTAACACACTACCAATACCGTCGTCACGGCTTCGTCCGCGCTATATGGTTATTTGTATTTCCCGTCGCGATCAGGGGATGTATCGGGCGAACAGGAGCTCTGCCACTTGAACCCACTGTGTTCATTCAACTCAAGAATGTAAGTAAATATTAAAGTCTGTTTTATGTATAAAAACTATCAGTGTATTGTAATTTCTTCAGACCAGTTTGATCAGTACAGGACTCATTAATTGATTTTTAGATTTCTCTTCGTGGCTTCTCTCGAGAAGTACATAATCAGAATCATAAACATAAGTTACCATCACAATATCACCAAATCTCGTAAAAATTAATTCCATAGCGGTAGCATAAAACGGCAAAAGTGTAAAAATCAATTTATACGTTTTACATTAAAATTCCTTAAAATATTAAATTCAAAAGAAAAGCAAAAATGGTTTTTAGAACATTTTCAAGCACAAATGGAGCAAATATATAGTTTAGTATAGTTTGGGAAATGTGGAACATTTTTAATAATTATTCTAATTTGTTTTTACCTTTCTTCGAGCAAGGTGCAATCCAATTACTTACGAAAATTAATTTATTTATCAAAGTTATTACAAACAAAATATGAAAATATGTCCTAAATTAATTTAAGAAAATTATAAATAGTAGATAAAGGCTAAATATATATAAGTTATTAAAAAACCACGCTTGCGGGGGAGCTTGGGATGATTAGAATGCATTCAAGTTAAAATATTTAATTATAATAAAATATGAGTTTATATATTGGTATTTGGTGTAATATTATATGCTTAGACAAAACTTCTCTATAAAAGACAGATTGTTACCTTTTTTTTACTGCGTTTTTTTTTATTATATATTAATTATATATATATATATTTTTTTTTTTTTTTTAATACAATAATATTAACAAAGAACAAAATAAATTAAAATAATTTTAGCTTGTAGAATAATTTATAGGCTAACATCTGTATATGTAAATCAATATTGTATCCTCCAAGGGATGGACTCCTAACTTAACAAACTGATCGAGACGTGATTTGGCGATAACTGCTTCTAACACAATTCTCCTATTTCCGATCAGGGCACACTCGCAGTTGCACTTTAGATTTAATTTCCTTCGATACCGTTTCCTCTTTTCTCCCAAAACTGTACTATAAACTAACGGAGTTATTTCCTAAATATGTTACTATTGTAAGCAAGTCCAGAAAATCCCTTTCCAGTCGATTTATAGTTCATTACTTTATGGATTTAATTATGAAAACGAATTATTCGAACTCATGCCACTACAAAAAAATGCTGACAAACAGCTGTGGGTTGTTTCTGATGCACAGCTTACACACACAACTTTAAATTAAGTATTCGTATTTATCATTCTATTTAAATACAAATTTTTTAGTTTATTTAATTCAATGATTCCAATTAAAGCGGTCCGAACATATCATATTTAATTCACGCGGGTATCTAGTGTACTAGTGACCACGGTCAGCACTAACTAAACTAATGTACTTTCACAACTTACAAAGAACGAATTCGCTTGTACGATCGGCAGATTGGTGTAGCCGCAAGGCTTAACGCACCAGGTGCTGAGTCAACAAGCGATCGAGTTCGAGAACTGGCCAGACCGAGTTACTTTTTTTACACTTTAAATATCATTCATTTATTTAATTATACCGCTCAACTGAGACTTCACAACGTAGCAGATGACTAAAACAGCATTTGTTGTGATGGATTGCAATTTTACAAAATGTATTTTTTTGCAAATACTGTTATTTTTTTGTTAGCAAATGTACCTAAGAAAAATATGATCTTAATTAGGCGAAATTTCGAGATTCTGAGGGTGACCTTGCTCTATAACCTCACCTCCTTGACCTTTTAAGTTGAAAGTATAATGGCATCAATGCCATATATATAGAAGTAGTCTTACCAAGTTTGGTCAAAATCGTTTAATACTTCTGGAGGTATAAGATGATAAGTAGATAGAGGCCAATACCAAACAGACGAACATTAACATCCGAAAAATGTACATCAATTTTTTTGGTTTTTTGGGTTCTTAGGTAACAAAACTTGAAGATCCAGTGAAAACCGCATTTGCCCAAAATGCACTGATAACAATGCTTTTCCTTCTAGAGCTATACCATTACTATAGCAATATCTAGGCGGGAAAGTAAAATGACAACTTTTTTTTACTTAAATTCATTATATATATAAAACAAATATATAAATTAGCTCTGGCAACAGATCAAAACTTATGCACAGAGTTAAGATATTAAACGCTTATTAATATTACATGAATAATTTTATCTAGATGCTTTGAATCAACACAAACTGTAAAAACAATTTAAAATTATAGAGAGCTTAAAATATGTAAAATTAGATTATTAATTTTAAAAAATTTTCCTAGTTTTTTTTAATAATTAAAAAATAAAATTAAAACTGTTTACTTATGGCAAAATGTGTAACTAACGAAATAATATCTTTACTTCTGGATACAAAGCATACCTGAAACATACAAAAAAATTTTAACGATTAGTATAGGAAATATGAAATAAAACACCTACAAATAATCATGGATCTGTATATCATCATAATAAAAATCGATTTGAGTGAATGTTCCGTTCCACGTCGAGCCGTTCTGTTCTGCGATCTAGTGGGTGCTAGCGCTAACCGGAAAGTGAAGCTCCTACTAGCATTCTACGTCAGAATCCGATTCAGAGTAGTCGTATGCACTTTCAGTCCGGATGGAAATATTCGGATGAACGTTTAGTTTATTAGTATAAGTTATATGTTATTTAATTTAATTATATATGTAAAGATATGTATCAAGTTCAATTATATATTTCATTTACTGTCAAGACGACAATTCATTAAACCGTTATTCAACAAGCAACAAGGCCTTGTCTTCATTCATCACCTACGAATATACAGTCCAACTTCGCTCTAAATTCTACCAGTGAATTACTACTGCAATCAACAAACTTACGTAACCCTAGATGTTGATCAGATGTTTTATGGAATGAAGGGACAGTTCCTTTTCTCTTTCAGAATTATATTGTTTACTAATCTTATTAAATAGTAAAAACTTTAATAACCAATTAATATATTTATTCACTATTTAACATCACGAAAGCAATACGTAAGGAAAGACTGGAATTCTAAGGACTTCTGACAAGATTGGATTCAAGCAGACTTACGAAGAGAATTTTTGACCAGCGTTATGGAGAAAAGATGAACGTTAAATAGTTCACACAAGTTAGAGGATCAAAGTCTAGCAAACAAAAACGTGACAGATTTAAAAGACAGAGCAATGCTTAGGAAAAAAACCTTAAAAATCAAAGGACCCAAGAGAGGAAAATGCTCTAACCTAAAGTGGTCGGAAGGCAGAAGGAAGCAACACAGTGAAAGAAAAAGGAGGTAATGGAGAGTTAAAAACCAGCCAGAAATAACTAATATAAGTGATCCTATAGTGGCCGGTGCAAACAAAAACATATATATATATATACCTATACAATAAACTATACCTATAAGGGACAACAGTCAAATTAACCAACTTTTAACCGTATTGTAATAACCCGACACAAACGTTCCTGACAGAATAGCACAACAACTTTCATGGAAAAAATGCTTTATAAAAAATATCATTACCTTAAAAGAATGTGGCTCGGACCGTTGCATCTTGCACAAAAAATATTTTAAGCATCTCATCGTTATAAGAAAGATGGAATATGTAAGTATTAAAAAAAACTCAAATTAAATGATTCCTTACTATTGAGAAACAATGTACTGAAAACTTCTGCATAATGTATGAATACATAAATCGGATTAATATGATTACAGCCGATCTCCGTTGTGGTGTGGTAGCGTCTCGGTCTTTCATCCGGAGATTCCGGGTTCGAATCCCGGTCAGGCATGGCATTTTCCATACGCTATAACTTCCATAGAGCTAATGATTACAGCAGTTGATAACCATAAAACTTAAAAAACATTACAACTAAGATTATTATGAATTGAATATTTTAATGTAAAAATAAACAGAAATAACTGAAAACGAATTGCAGGAATGTGATTCTCATCAAAATTATTGAAATTTCCGGATTTTTGAACTGAGAATACGCTTTCTTAGATTACGATCAAATATTTTGTATAAATTAAACTGGTGCGGTCCATTTAGCACTTAAAGAACTATATGTTTGTATAATCCATCAACCCTGCTGTTAACCGTGAAAACATCTAGGTTTTGATGAATGATCAATTCAAAAGAATTCCCCTAGTCTCTCTCATTTCAACCTTAACATCTTAGCTTCAGGAGATACCTCTGCTAATCCGAGCGCTCTTGCGAAAAATTGGATAAGAAATTCCATAGAGATACAACTTCGATAATTCAGAACATTTTTATTAACTGAAGTAATTGCAATTCTTCAGGACGACCATGACAGTCTAAAAATGCAGACCTCCAAATATCTAACTCCGGTTAACAAACTAAGACGCGTATGTTATAATAAAGGAAAGTTAAGAATAAAATTTAATAAATAAATCGAAAATAAAAGTAAAAATAACTTTTGAGTGCTTAAATGTTACTTATTTAATTGTAAAAGACAATTCAATTACTCGCTTATATAAAGCGAGTAAGAAGTGTATTTTAGATAAATAAGCGAGTAAGAAAAGTATATTTCTAATATTTAGTAATAAGTATTGAGTAAGTTTCTAATATTTATAAAACTTAGTATTTAACAGTATTTTAGAAAATGTTTTTAAAAATACCAATAAACGGCAGATTAGCTGTTACTTACTTCTTGTACCAATAAACGGCAGAATTGCTGCTATTTATTTTTACAAGAAGTAAGCAATATTTTTCAGTAAAAATTCTTTGAAGATTCTTCATTAATTTTTTTACTAATCTACAGTCTATTATAATTTTTATTAGAGAGGAGGATTTTTTAGCGGGTGAGAGCCCCGCATTGCCGTCAGTGCGGGCATGATAGTAGCTGGTAGAGCTTTTTCCTCTCACTACGGAAACCAAAAAAAAAAGTGACGTATAATAACACAAATTGTTTTTAGTTCCGTTAAAGACGATTGAGTAGAATGACAGAGTAATTGAAGGTTATACGAGGTATACTACGGTTTAGTTGCCGATTGTTTTCAAATATATAATAATAGTTTCTATAGAAATTAAACTTACATTATTTCTATGGAAACAATATATTTATTATTCGATCTAACTATTCGATCTCTTTATATAATTATTGCTGAAATTGATCTAATCTCGTGAAGGTGTTTTAATTTTGTGTTTTATTTTATAAAATGTATTCAAAAATAGTAATAGTAATATCGACACTAACTGTACTCAGTTACAGCGAGTGTTGATATTACTATTTTTACTAGTATTAGTATTAATACTTCATTAATTTTTTTACTAATCTACACTCTATTATAATAATTTTAATGAGGTAACACATATCTAAGAGACATGGAATAAGATTCATTACCTGCATCTAATGAAATTAAAATAATTTTAGAAAGAAAGATAGTTAAAGTAATTGTCTGAAGTGTGACTAATTTTAACTTAACGGTCACTGTTTCGAATAGCAGCAATTCCAATCGAATTTTTTTAACATTATTGCTATAATATTTATCATCGTCTCGATAAAATACATTGACTGACGGTGTGGTAAAAGAAAAAGAAAAGTTATAGGAAAAACTACGAAAAAATATAAAGTATAAATGAGTTGAATTTATTAACGGAAAAACTACACATGCACGTGCTTACAAACACGCGCGCGAGCGCGCACACACACACATACAAGTATGTGTGTAATACAGGAAACAGATAAGACTTTTTACTTTTTGTATATAAAAGATATATTTAAAAACTGTTTTTTTATTTACTATATTTTGTAAATTAGAAACAAATTATTGAGCGACAGCCATTCACTAATAAAAGCCGATTAGGTGTAATATATCAAAATAATACTATCAGTTAGTGTAGAATTTAAAAGAATATAAAAAACAAGATCAAATTAAAATTAACTAAAAAATTTCGAATAGAAAATAAGAGAGGATAGTCGATGAAAACTATTAATTAAAATTTAAAATACCAAATTTTATCCTATAACTTTGGAATTTTTTTTATCTTAAAGGGGCAAAAACATTTTTTTAATAGAAACCGTAACTTAATTAGTTATCTAGCAGTGAAAATCCGGAGTACATTTATGAACTGCAAGTAATCGAAACATGACAGTATTTACCTTCACTTCCTGGTATTATTTTTAGATCTGACGTTTTGAACAATTAATGTGTACATTAAAAGAAATATATATGAATATTTATTGTAGATAAGTTTAAAATGACTTCCATTTTATATTATTATTTATTAACATGATGAATTTTATATCTATTCTTTAAGGTTATAGTTATGGGATGGAATACAATAATGTACACTGTCAATCATTCCAGATCGCTAAAAAATGTGCTTAAACGAATGTGAAATTTATGGCATAAATTAAGAAGTTTCTGTTTATTAATTAAACAAATAATTAACATATATATATATATATATATATACTTATTAATATATATTATTAATTGATTAGTTATACAAAAGTCTCAAGAGTTGTTCAAAAAATCATGCTTACACATTTATTCGTGCTTCTTTCTTCTAAAATTTATTAAGTAAATAGATAATTTGGAAGGATTCATGTCAAATTACAACAAAGTCGGTTAGGCGGAAACATGCTTTGTTAAATGAAACCGGTTAAAAATATTTACTGGATATTTATTGCTATTATAAATATAATTAATTGCCTATTTAATTAGTAAATTAATATGGGTTTTCCAGCATAATGATTATTCATAACTTCAAGCCAACCCGATATTATTTTAGATATAATAAGCATAACGTTTGTTGATGAGCTGACATTCGTACATAAGTTACTCCATAAAATAGAGACGTATTCATTATTACCAAGATAACATGTATTCAATTCCAGGATTTTCTCTCAGAGAATAGAATAATCGCCTCACATTGCACCGAAGTGAAACAATTGTTTAGATAAATAATAATTCATTCAACGCTTACTTGTAACAACTTTTTCCTATCGATCAGCGGAATTTCCTGCTAGTTTCGATGTCTAGAAACTAAACATTTTATCTGAAAATTTATAAGGCAAACTAACAGAGCTCTCATTTTTCTAAAATAATCGATCGATAAGTAAATAAAACAATAAGCACATAATTTATATACATTTTTAAAAATCTTCTCTTCCTGAGATTTTATTACTCCGGCTTTACAAATGGTCCCTATGTAAACTACAAATATCAGAGTTTCCCGAGGTCCCGAAACAAATCCTTACACAATATAGAGCGTATAGAGCGGTCATTCGAGGCATGAATCACTACATTCTACATTGTCAAATCTAATAATAAATAAATGTTTGAAGCTCTTTATGTTAAAAAAAGAAGTGGTCTAATGCAAAAATCGTCCGCACCATGGTGTAAAATATGGTGCAGATCATGCCACAACAGTCTGTTCTAAGGTACCACAGATTCCAGCTTCCTGCGTCAACCGCGGCGATCAACACCCAGCGAGTTAAAAACGGTGTATGTATCAATAGTATAAAGCTTAAGGTCTATTCTCCCAAACTTCAGAGTTTATTCTTTAGTTCCAGAGTTGCAACTAATAACAATATTGATAATCTGAGTGCTAAAAGAGATGTTCGAGTAACACGATTTTTAAACTAACTCGACTAACAATGATTTTCATAATTATAATTATAGTAACGTAAATAGACAGAATATTTCTGGTCCTACCTACGCTGAAAACGTTAAAATGAGTAGTTCCTGTGATTAACAAACTATTGATAATCAAAATTTTCATGGGTTTATGAATGTCGTGGACCATAAGATTTGAGCGAATGCTTGAAAATATGCTTATATCTGAAAAAAGAAGGTTTAATGTTAGCCAATTTGTCAAGTTTCATGGCTATACAATATATTGCACCAATCACCCATCAGCGAATGCATCAGGGTACTTTTCAGATCGATCGACAATAATTTGGAGTGTTTGCCTTCTGGAAAACCAACCTACAGGCTTACAGATCTTAATAAAATTCCAGATCTCCTGGATTTTTTCATTTTCAAAGGTATTTATGAAAACTATTCATAATGTTAACCACATTTTGACTTGTCGTCAGATCATACACATGTTGTGCTTACAATGTCTATTGCCTTTACGCTAACTGCCAGGTATCCACTTTGTTTAATAAATTTATCCACAAACAACGTTTTCAAGACTTTTTGGAGGAAAATATACGACTGGACATGCCTTTAAAGTCACCGGCCGATGTGGATAATGGAGTACACGATTTGACCGAATTGACACACTCAGCGGTGCGGGCTTCCACTCCCAATTTAGATTCTGCTCCCCCAGCACAAATACATAACCAGTCTTCATCAGAGGAAAGATAGAAGAACGCCGGAGACTATGACACGTATGGCAGAGAACTCGTTACCCTACAGGCAGCGGAAGATTTAACAAGGCTTTTCAAGACTTTAAAGATTAATTCAAGCAGTCTGCTGAATATACTTTATGAAAAGTCGTTACCCCAGCAGTCTATTCTTCTTCTCTATAAAAATAACAGTACGTGGGCGAGACTTCAAGAGAAGACGAACTTATTTGCTGAGCACTTTTCCAACGTGTACCAGCCCAATAATATCGAAACTGATACAAATGAAATTGATTTGATTTCTCCTTTTCAAATGTCCTTACCAATTAAACGCTTTGCAATCCACGAGGTTGCCAATTACGGTAGATACAACTGTTTCAACGTTTGCTGATGATAATGCAATTCTTGCTGTTCATGAAAATCAAGCTACTGCATCTCATATTCAAGATTATCTCACTCTTCTCGAATCATGGCTTACATGCTGGAAAATAAAGATAAACGAAAGAAAGTCAAGGCACGTCACATTCATTCTTCGAAAGGAAAACTGCCCAACTGTTTCTATCTTTAATATTCCAATTCCAAATTTTCAAGAATGTAGATATATAGGTTTTCATCTTGACCGGCGCCTTATTTGGATAAAACATATCAAATATAAGCGAATGCAGTTAGACCTTAAGTTTAAAAATATTTACTTGCTAATAGGACACAGACCTTGGGTCTCAGTAGATAATAAACTATTGATTTATAAATCCATCTTGAAACCAATTTGGCCTTACGGGCTTGAATTGTTGGTTACAGCAAGCAATTTCAGTATTGACATACTTGAACGATATCAGACAAAGACGTTGCGAAAGATGATAAACATACCTTGGTTTATAAGCAATAACCACATACATAATGATTTTAAATTACAAACCGTTAGGTAAGAGATCTCTCTGATCAGTCAACCATATCAAAATCGTTTGGATCGGCGTCCAAATTATATGACAGTCAATTTATTGAATAACACTATCAGCGGTTTTTCAAGATTAATGAGAAACAATATTCTTGACTTGATATATCGATTCAATTAAGTGGTTTTATAAACCAGCTTTACGATGTCCTCTTCAATTTCATTTCTTTTCGTTGTTAACTTTTAAGTTACAAATCACTGGATGTGTAGCTCCTTAATGTTCATTCCAAATTTAGCTTATTTACTTAGTATTCAATTTTAATTCTGAACAGATTGTAATGCTACTGTAACGTTATAACGGAATATAAATAAAAATCACGTAATTGTAATTAGATAAGCATGACAATGGCTTGTAAAATAAACACACAAACAATGATGATTGATAAATTGTAATAAAAGATGTGCTGGACATAATTTACACTAAATACTAGTTTAAATTTACGCTTAAACTGATAACCAAACTCCAATTAAAGTTTCCTGAGTTTTATTATTAGATCGTTGTACCAACAAAGCGTTACTGGAAATATTATACCAGCATTTAAATACGGCTCAATTATCAGGCCTCGTTGTTTCAACTTCCAAATATGTTGATGAAGCTCTAGATTAATAAATAACAGAAATAAGTATTTTTTTTTTTTATTTATACTCGTGCACCTCTTTTTCAGAACTTCCCAGACCCTCAAGTCCCAAAGACCTGGAAAATAACTGGATAGATGCTAAAGACTAATAAGTAGATAATGAATAAGAAAATAAATTAAGTTACAGTATGATATTTATATTTTTTACTTTTTTTGGTAAAACAAAATAAATTAAAAAAATATCATTCTGCCGTGACCAGGATTCGAACCTGGGTTATCGCGGCCACAACGCGAGGTCCTAACCACTAGACTATCACGGCTTCTGTCAAGTTATAAAATTATATAGGAATAAAAGTAAAATTAATACACCGTGAAGTTAGTTCAGTTTTCAAGACTGGAGAGAGAGAAAGTGGCTATATGATAATTTTTTTTTAAAATAGACCCACTTTAACAAAATTACGGACTCTACGTAATACCTTTAAGTGTGTATTTTATAGCGACAAAATACGCGTATATGTATATTAATTTCTTTAATAAAATGAAGTGAAGTTCCAAATAACAAATATAAATTTTAATGAGTTTTTTTTCAGATTACAAAGAAAAAATAGTTTTTTTTAACGATCATATTAAAAGGTGATATTATCCAACCATTACTTATTTTATGAATTTAATTGATATTCATTATGCTTGAATGAAATTCCTTTTAAAAGTAAATTTTTGGCTAATTTCCCTGTGACACAACGAATTTAGGAAACCAAATTATGCTTTCAAATCAATTTTTCTATATATATATATATATATATATATATATATATATATATTTTTTCATGTAAATCAATAAAGAAAGTCACGCAAACGTGATTTTTCATAAAAAAGTAATCTTAGAATAGAAAATTTTTATTAAAAACCTAAGGAACAGTTTTTCTGGAATTTCTAACCAACAACCTACAATTCACACAATATTTAATAATTTGAACAAGGTATGTGGATATTACCAACATTTCAGACGTACTGAATAGTTTACAACGTAAAAAGAGAAGTTACCAAGAAATAGGGTCAGACGGCTATTAAAAACGTTAAGAATGTACTTCTAAAATGATTATTGCTCTGAGTTAAAAATTTTTCTACAGAATCCCCGCTGGGGAGAAGACACTTACAGCGGGGCACCGTCCCTTCATCACAGAATGATGCTTCCTGCAAGCCTATTTTAAGCACACTTCGTCATTTTTGACTGCCAGAGAGAGAAGCAACGTTTAAAGACGCTGAAATGGTGATAGTCACTTGATGACAGATCTTCGCTGTAAAGGTGCTGATCGATATTTTCCAGGTTAAGGTCGTGTGGAGTTTATGTTGTCGGCAGTGTTTACGATAATCAACAAAACGCCCCTGGTAACCGAGACACAGCAGGTTCGGATAAAGTCAATTACTATATTGTTTCCACTATATACCATTATTGTTTAAGAGTACTAAGGCAACAAGTGTTTAAGAGAATCTTCTTTTTGACCCAGAATTCTGTTCACATGATCTTCGGAGTGTTGCAAGATCGATTTACATTTTGTTTTTCATGGCGGCGAAGTGCGTCACTATTTCATACATTGTTGCTTTGTTTCATGCGTTAGGTTTCATGCGAAAAAGATCCATTGCTAGGCTCACTGAGTAAGGTTAGTAGTGAAATGATTTCCTGTTACACACATCACCCACCAGCTAGGATGAGTTTATATCAGCATAGTGGGCTGATAAACACAAAATATATATATTGTATCATCAGCACAAAAAGCCGACTGAAATTTGAGAGCAAAAATTACTTCTCAAACACATTTCCCTAAGATTACCACTGGGAGAAAATTTACAATACTACATATTTCAAATCAGGCATTGCAATCGAAATCTCGTCGAACCTTCATCTAACAACATCTTTTCCTGTAACTGTAAACAAAAATCGAGCCTACGTGTTTTATCTCCATCAGAAAGATGCTGGATTAATTGAAGATGGTACGGTTTACATAATAAACGTTTACGGAGAACTCTCCACACTGTTGTTAATTCTCTGCCTGCAGCCGCAGTCGATTTTGACGGGCTGCGAATGAAACTTGCACGCACACGTTCGACATTGACTTCTGAGGTTGATGGACGACCAGTTGATTTTGGCTTGTACAAGCAACCGATTTCACTGAATTGTTTATACCATGCACGAATTGAATTGTCACTTGGTGGCTTCTTATGAAATTTCAACCGAAATGCACGTTGCACAGAAATTACTGACTTTGACAAGTAAAATTCTAACACACAAAACGACTTCTCACTTCCCGTGGCAGACATTTTCTCTACTGTCGACGCCTAGCGAGCAAATGGTTTACTAACTGCCTATTATATGTGGAAAAAAACTATTTGAAGTACTCTTTCGTACAGTACTTGTTTTATTCTTGAGTGAAATAGTTTTTTGTTAATGAATTTTCGAAACTCCGAAGAACATTAAGAGACGCCCTGTATATTGGGATATATATATATCAGCACAAAAAGATGACTAAAACTTTGGGAGATAAAATAACTTTTCTAACAAATCTTTCGTAATATCACCACTGGGAGAGAATTTGCATTACTACATAATACAACTAAAGCATTGCAATCGAAATCTATCATAACACAGATACTGTATATATGTAATGTACCACATAAGTAAAATGTACCATATCTGTTAGGAAAGTATACATGTAACATTATTTTATCTTTCTATCCTTCTATGTGTGTTAATATTAATTTCTCACTAAGGTTAAAAAAAGTCTCTTAATCACTGAGGTCTCCTGAAACAGAGGATTATAATGTGTTATTACCTATCCTATCCTATGATTAACAAGTTACTTGTTAACTTAATAAGAATTTAGTACCCAAATATTTCAGTAATAATAGTTTTCAGAGTTTGAAATATTTATTTTCAGTTACTTACTTCAGAAGTAAACTGAATCTAATTTCTGTAGTTAGAAAAACTGATAATATGTAATTTGAGTTGATGATCTATAATTTTTAACAAGGCAATACAATTTATTATGATTTCCATTATTCCTTTTGCCATTAAAAAATCTTGCATCTCTTTTTCAGAATTTCCTAGACCTTTCATGTCTCAATGACCAGGAAAATGCCTGGATCAATTCTAAAGACTAATAAATAGATCGAGAATAAGAAAATAAATATAAGTTACTCGATTACTAGATGCTCTTTGAATTACAAATCTTTTAAAAATATTCTATACAATCCCCCTGCTAGTGGTAAGACACTTACAGCGGGGCACCATCCCTTCATTGCAGTATGATGTTGTTTTGTTCAGACACTACGTGCTCGCCTACAACTTGTCCCTAATGACTACATAGCTCTAGAAGTGGTTGCCTATTTTTTGTACAGAATGAAAAATTCAATCCCATTATCATTTTGAGATTTATTTATTAGCATCTTTGGCAATCAGCATACATACAATTTTGTGCAGAAGTATACATGAAAAAACATCTTATTATGATGAATCATCTGTTCTCTCTAATTTTGTCATAGAGTGGATACTTCAACAATTCATTGATGGTCACCAAATCCATTAATCATTGTACATGTTATCACATCCTTCCCTGGCGCTAGCATGCATCATTGCATTTTCTGTATAAATGTGACAAATATGACAATGAATTTCTACCAGTTTTATGTTCCTTGAATTCAAGAAACTGGCTGAAACATGGAAAACACATTTATTTAAATTTTACAAAACAGCAAAGTAAGACAAACCAATAAAATCACATTGCTTTTCATTTCACTTCTTAATTATCAGTTTCCAATTTGTTACTATAAATTGTGCATAGTTCCTCCTCACAAGTTCATGACAATGCAATAGTGACACTCTGGAAACACTGAATTCATGTCTGATCATTGAAATGTGCATGGAATTTATAAACACGTTTTTTATAAGTAATCATTCTATTTCAATAACTTTTACATACTTATTCAATTTAAATCTGTTTTGTTTGAATAATTAAAGAACATATATATTTATTTATGATTGCTTGTGTTCAATCTGTCACATCATCATTAACTGAAGGTTAAAAATCATTTGTATTTAATTAGACAATACGTAACACTAGAAAAATCCACACTATAGGCAGTCATAAATTATTCAGCACATTTTTGGTGTTAATAAAAAAATAACAAAGTAGTGTACTAACATGCACATTTTATTTTTTAATAGGGCATTTTAAACAATTTTGTTTACAACACACGTTGTCTTTGACAAAATCACAAAGAAATACAATGGCGTAACATCAGTGGATTGAGATGGCCAGGGAATTGGTCCAACATGACCAATCCAGTACTAACATGGAGGAAACCGTTCATGTAAGTAGTTCCTAACGTCTACCCAATTGTGGTCGTGCAACATCTTGTTGAAAGTAAACATTGGGTCGCCGATGTTAAATTTGTGGTACGGCATACTCCTGTAATATGTCTAAGTAACTCGCATTAGTAACCATTATTTGCAAAGAAGAATGATCTGATCACTTCATAAACAGACTTCATTAACATTTGCATACCAAATGTTAATTTTTGGGCTATCACATTCTGTTTATCAAATGGCATGAGGGTTCTCATTATCCCAAATTTGACATTACGATGGTTAGTTAACGTGACCAGATGCTGGAAGGCAGCTTCATCAAAAAGATTACTTCTACTAAAAAGGCATTATCTTTGTTTACTTTATCAAGAATATCCACACCAAAATTGTAATGGTGTGGTTTATCATAATCTATAATTGCAAGCACCAACTGAATTTTTTATGCATGAAGCTTTAGGCACTTGTATAGAACCCTTACAATTGTAGATTGTGGTATTTCCAGTTCTAAACTTGCACAATGAGTCAATTTACCCAGGCTTCCCTGAAAAGTTTCTCTTACTCGATCCACAACTACCTCGGAGACAGTAGGTCTGCCAGCACTTTTTTGTGTACTACACTTCCTTTAACCTTTAACCATACCAATGTTTAATAGTCTCTATTAGGAGGATTACTGCTGTATTCCACACAAAAATGTTTAGAAACAGTAATAACAGATCCAATTTCATAAAACCATAGTGCGCACATTGCTTTCTCCTGCGCAATAGCCACTGCTCAATTGACAAGCAGTTTCACATTACTCCAGTGTGTGCATTCAAGGTCATCAGTAACTCTAATACCTTCATTAATGTTTGAAAAAAAAATCAAAGCTACATTGCTTTGTTTATTTTTAATTAACCCCTAAAATGTGTTTAATAATTTATGTTCATCTAATATAACGTAAATAGTAAAATGCATAATTTACTATAGGTTAATTTTTCATAACATGTCACTTAATTTTAGCTCATTTCTATTTTATTAATTTTTCTTCTTTTTTAAGTGATTTTAACGTGGTAGGGAATTTTTTAGTTCAAAGGAAAATGCCACGAGTAACTGGAATTTGAACTGGAACCTTGTAGATTAAAGGCCAGGAGGCTACTATCACAGGCCAATAAACTGTCTATTCTTTATTTACTAATAAAGCTCCAAATAGTTTTTAACATTAAAAAAAAACATTAATTATTGTGTTATTTTATAACGAAGAAGAAATTCATTAGTTAAACTTATTCTGCTACATACAAGTGAATGTATACACAAGGAAATTCTCTCAAAACAAGATTTAATAAATTTATAATTCGCCTTTTTAATGAGTATGAGAAACATGTTCTTCAAAGAATATAAGTATAATTCAAGTTGCATATCACTTATCTTATGATCTCACTTGCATATGGATGGCTAAATAAAAAAACAAAGCACAGATTTAGCTTTATTATGAAACACCTTACCTCTGTTTAGGAAATAAACTGACTGTAAATGAATTCTTTTTTAACTTAAAAAAAACATTTACGTTCATTACAATTTAAATTTATTTTTTTAGATTTAATTTTTATTTAGATTTACATGTACATTTACATTTAGTTCAAGAAAGTTTTTTCTCAAGTTTTTAGGCACAAACTGTATGAACTAAGTTTATTTAACCCTGATACAGCAAAAAAAAAAAAAATGAAATAATGTAAATTATTTTGACAGATTCTTTAAATCTTTTTAATTTTAAAACTATTCATTTGGTTTACATTAGTTGTTTTTATTGTTTCTACAATCAACAAAGCTCTATATCATGAGAATGGTAAACTTATCCCCTCTTTCCAGTAGTAAATAAAAAGAAAATTAATTCTGATTATTTTTAACTTAAAAAACATAAAAAATTACAAACTTAGTTGTCACTTTAATTAAACTATTATTAACATCACTGTCTTTTTACTTCCTTGTACAAAGTAAAGGAAGGAAATATTGTAATCATAAAAAATTTCAGTTTTCAGATTTCAACAGAAATATCCATTTTCACCACCCCTAAATCCATTTTGACTAGTTTTTTTTTGGGGGGGGGGGGCGAAAAACGCCTGAGCGTTATCATCCCCCGGTATTTTTATTAACAAAAGGTAAAATAGCTCCAAAATAATAAAACTTATAAGGTGTAAAAATAATATTAATCAAATAATAAAAATTTATTAAAACAAAAGTCAAAAACTGGAAATAAAACTCACCTAATATCGCAGACGAAGTATTTAAAATACAAAAGTTAAAATAATAGAATAAAGAAACTATATAAAACTTATGTAATTCCGATAGGTTGTGCAAAATGCTCCCTTCTCGGATAATAAAATTAAAGACGTAGAACCAAGAAAATCAAAATTGAAAGTAAAGGTTAAAAATGATCAAAAACTCTTCTAGCATAAAAATATATATGATAATATTACATTTTTTGCAGTAACCTGGTACTTTGCAAAAACAGAAATATCCGGTCCAAAATTTCGTTATTATTGTACAAGATATCACGGATGTTTCTAAGTAGACTAAACCTACGACGCATAACATATGCAGTCCACGAGAATGTGGTGTACAGTCATGCGGCACTTGCATCGTGTGCATAGAGGTGGGACTCCTCCTGACATTAGGTATTCGTGTGTGATCCTCGTATGTCCTATCCGTAACCGGCAGAGGACCACTTCCTCACAACGAGTTTTTCTACAAGAGGAGCCCCATGGCATCACTGAATCTTTAATCTGTCGGAGTTTATCATCCACGGTAGTCGCCCTGTCACCTTGCCACCTTGCTCTCAGTGATTGTTTTACACGATTAATAAAATCAAAGGTAGTAACTCGGGTGGTGAAAGGAGGTTGAATACACGCTTCTTTGGCAGCATAATCTGCTTGTTCGTTACCTGGAATCCCTACGTGGCTAGGGACCCAGCAGAAATTTACTTCTATGTTGCGATTACCTAACTCAGCGATTGCATCGTAAATTTCAATGACGACAGGATGTTCATAATAAAAGTTTTCTAACGCCTTGGGAGCACTACACGAGTCACTGCAAATAAGAACGTTTCTGTATTTAGGTTTAACGATATTTAAAGCCTTATTTATAGCCAGTAATTCAGCGGTGAACACACTCCTAATACCGAGTAGGCCAAACATATATTTTTTCATTGACAACAAAAGCACAACCAACGGTATCATCTTGTTTCGACCCATCAGTATATGTCACCTTGTCTGGGTTCGTCTTTGTGAGAATGTACTGAAACATTTGCCGGAAAACAGTATTATCGTGTTGACTGTTTATCGTGTGTTGTACGGTCAAATGTAAAATTTACACGGTTTATTCTTCACGGAAGATATGAGCACGGACATGATGGAAAGAACTAGGGAGTGTCAAAATTTATATGCTGCAGCAGACATCGGGTACGAACACCCACAGGCGCAGAACAACGTGGACGGTCCTAATACTTCCTTAAATTAGGATTCCTAAAAACTGGGTCAAAATTCGGGTGATTTCGTTGTCCTTTGAGACGGGCAGAATAAGGTAACAAAATCTGGTCTCGTCTATCCCAAAGTGATGGCTCGCCACAGTCTACAAGTAAGCTTGCGATAGAGCTTTATCTAAACGCACCTGTGGCAAGCCGAAGAAAAGCATGATGCACACCGACCAGCATTGTAAGCACGGTTTGACGAGCTGAAAAGTAGGCAACACAACCATAATCTAAACGGGAACGAACAAGGGAATAGTAAAAACGTAACATACATGACCGATCGGCTCCCCAATTTGTGTTACTAAGGACCCGCATCATATCTAAAAGTTTGGAACATTTAGTCCTCAAATCCTTTATATGTTTGACCCAAGTAAGACGGCTATCGAAAAGCAAACCTAGAAACTTGACGTAAGGAGAGATAGCAATAAGCTCTCTGTTCAGAAAAACCTGCGGAATAGAAGGGTTACGTAGCCGAGAAAAGACTACACATTTCGTTTTGTCGGATGAAAATGTAAAACCAGTAGTTCTGGACCAAGCCTCAAGGCGAAATATAGTGTTCTGTAGCAGTCGCACTGCAGTGGGCGTTGAACGACTCGCAATGTAAATAACAAAATCGTCAACGAATAGAGAACATGAGACAGGAGCCTGTACACAATTGGTAATGCTGTTTATGGCTACAAAAAACAAGGTGGCACATAATACACTACCTTGAGGTACTCCATTTTCCGAGACGACACTGTCTGAAAGTGAATCGTTTACACGAACACGAAACGATGGGTAATTTAAGAATCCCCGGATAAAAGCAAGCATATTGCCCTTGATTCCCCATCTCTTGAGGGTGTTAAGAATACCACGTTGTGCCACGAATGAATTAAGAATACCACGAATGCCAGGCTGTGTTGTACGCCTTTTTATATCGAAGAAGATAGCAAAGAGGTGTTGGCGGTTCAGGAAGGCGTTTTGTATGGCTGTTTCCATTGACACTAAATGGTCAATGGAAGATCATCCTTGTCGGAAACCACACTGTTCCGAAGAAAGAAAGCCATGTTTCTCCAAGTACCATGTAAGCCTGCGGTTTACTGTTCTCTCCATTATTTTACACAACACGCGTGTTAAAGAAATAGGGCGGTAGCTTGAGGGATCGGTTTTGTCTTTACCAGGCTTTAGAACTGGTATAATAAATGCTGCTTCTGACCAGCCGGGCGGAAAGACTTGTTCGGAGAATAAACCATTGTAAATACCCAAAAGATGTTGTAGTGCTGAGTTAGGAAGGTGTGAAAGCATACAAAGGCGAACGTTGTCTGGTCCAGGGGAAGTGTCACGTGAGTTCTTAAGTGCGTGAAACAATTCTTTAAATACGAATGGAGTGTTCAATTCACCAACCGAATCACCAATGTTTAACGCCAATATTTCTATCTGTGCTTTGTACCTCTGAAAGTCGATATTATATGATGAGGTGAGAGACACCAAGCGGAAAGATTTTGCTAAAGTATTTGCTACAGCCGAAGATGATGAAAGGAGTTCTCCTTCATCAGACACCGAGAATAAATTGACTTGACGATCTGAAAATTGCATAATTTTTTCCACACAGTAGACGTGGGAGTAGTACGTGAGATGGTGTTCACATATTTCGTCCATGAATTCCTCTTAGCGTTCAAGAAGACCCGACGGAATACCGCAGCCCTGCGGTACAAATTTAGATGTTCAGTTGTAGGTCTATTACTAAATTTGCGTAGTGCTCGCCGTCGATTCTTAATAGCACATTTGCAATTATCATTCCACCATAGAACGGAAGGACGTTTAGGATTACCCGATGTTTGTGGGATATATCTGCTGGCAGTTTCAAGTACCATGGACGTAAAAGAGTAACATTGCTCAAGGATGTTCGCACCATTGTCATACTGTGATTGGAAGGCTTTACGATATCCATCCAAACCTGCCCGTGGCCTTCTCTTAATCTCATGGTCCACACCGAAATAATTGGTTTGTGGTCACTGCCGTGAGAGTCATCACAAACAGACCAATCAAGATGAGAGAGTAAATTCGGTGAGCATAGGGGTTAGACATAGTACCAGACGATAAGACATGAATGTGCGAGATCCATTATTCAGCAAACAAAGGTCTAAGTCTTGTCTCACACTGTGTACTATATTTCCTTGAGTGGAACAGAAGGTCGAGCCCCAGGAAACATGGTGGGCATTGGTCTCCTACTATTAACGATGGAGATGGTATTTGTGTGAGGAGATTTGAGATATCCAGAGCACTGAACTCAGTGTTCGGTGAGAGATACAGATTGCAGATATGTAACTTGAAGGGGACAGAGATCTTTACTGCAACAGCAGGAACGACAGTGGTCAGTTGAATCCTTTTAGCCGATACCTCATCCTTCATGAAAATAGCCACTCCACCACTCTCTCTACCGTCTTATTATGCAGTCGTATCTCTCACAGAAGTATACTCTGTCTGAGTGCTACTTGATCATGTTGTAGATGAGTTTCCTGGAAACACATGACTATCGGATAATGTTGTGCCAGCACTTCAATATCTTCAATGCGGGACCGAAGACCTCTAACATTCCACTGAATAATGTTCATAAGGAAAAAATTATTAAATATACTTAAGAAACCATATAAAATCTAGTTGTATGCGATTCGGTTTTTCTTTTTATTCTTTAATTTAGATAAGTCCGACGCCTTTGGGTCGGGAGGTTCTTCAACCATATCCTCCAGTATATGGGGTGACGGTGGAGGATACTTATTAGAATGGGATGTCGCTATTGACATCCCAGAGGGGGTGGTTATGTGAGTTCCCTTTGTGGGGAGCTTGTTAGTTGGCTTACTCACAGCTGTGGTAGTCTTTGCCCGTACCGGTAGTACTTTGGGAGCAGGAACTTTCGTATGGACCACACTGTTGGATTCATTTACTGCAACGTAGAACTTTTCATTCATCTTTGTCAGCTTTGAAATAGTGGCTGTAAGCGAAGTAACTTAATCAGAAAGCATCTGAACGAGTTTCTCAAGTTCATTGCAGGATCCGCACTGCGGTTTATGAACATTTGAAGGAGTTTGGTTTGACGTAGCGGTGGCGAAAGACGCCTCTGGTTTTACGAGGTTCCGTGAGTTAACTATCTTCCTATATTCCCTGCGTGCAGCCGGGAAAGGCAGTTTCTGCTCAGTACAGATCTTGAGAATTGCCTTTTCTTCCTTAAAGGTTGGGCAATCTTGGGAACGGGCGGTATGTAAACCACTGCAGTTCGCACATTTTTCACTTTCTCGCAGTTAGTGTTATTGTGACCTTCGTTAGCACACCGAGCATAGATTTCCGTTCTCGGGGAAGATTTAGTGTGACCATACCTCTGGCATCTGAAACACTGCCGTGGGCTGAGTATGAATGGGCGTACCCGAACGGAGAGATAGCCCACCACTTTAGTCTTCTCTGGTGGAACAGGAAGACTGAACGTCAGTATAAGAGACGGTGTCAGTTCCTCTGTTCTGTTCTGCCGTTTCATTTCTACAACACCTTGAGTACGAAGTTCATCAGCAATTTCACTTAAATTCATTTCCAGAAGGTCACAACAAAAAATTACCCCTCGGCTGGTAGTTAGGGTCTTGTGGCATGTCGTACTTATGTTTATGCCGCCCTTATTGGTCAGACGTAATAGGGAGCAACTCTGCTCATCATAAAATGTTTCCACCAGAACCGTTCCATCACATAATTTCTTAATGTTCCTCGGAGAACAATACATCCTGTGACGCATTTGTTAATCAGGAAAGGTGAGACCTTTTGAAGGGAGCCACCTTCATGATTATTTCGGATAACAACGAAGCGAACATTTTTACACCTGACACCATCTTCGCCGCTGTAGCAAAATTATCCTCGTCAGACGAAGCTGACCGAGGCCTTTTCACTAGGCTGAAATTGGTTGGTTTTTCAGATGGACCACCAACCATCATACAATTTGTTGAAGGAACTGAAATTTTGGTCCCACGAGAACCGGCGATATAGTAGACCACTCCAGCAGAGCACACGCGTACTGGAGCTAGCTAAATACAACTGGGTTTGCTCAGGTGCCCAGAGGACATCGTTCGAGACTCAATACATAGAGCCACTCACCCATCGGCACGATAGTTCCCACCTTAGGTTACGGTTGCGTTTCGTAAGATGTCGCAACACCATCGAGTGTAAATGAAAGAGAAAATTGTGTCGGCTAGTTTTGGCATGACATCTGTATGTACATACATATACACATACATACGTATGTATCTTGCATAACTTGACAAAAGTTAGCAGTGGAATGTTGAAATTTTGAATTTAAAACTGTTGTAACATCTAGTTGTGCACCTCCCCTGTTTATTGCAATCGACTGGATCAAGTGTCCAAAAAAAGGCCCAAAATCCAAAAAATTGGATTTTTGAATTTTTCTTAACTGCAGTAGTCGGCAATTATTGAGAGCTTTTTAATGATACATCGTAAGTGGTACTTATTTTCATTGGTTCCAGAGTTATAGCCAAATTAAATTTTAATTAATGAAATATTTGGATCTTACAAGGGAAAGGGACATCGGTTCGAATCTGACTTCATTTTCTTTTTTTCAGTTTAAATATTAATAATTATTAACCTCCAATTGAAAAAAATCATGTTATTAGTGAAATAGAATTTGATGTATTTTTCATTTTAATTCAAAAATGTTTACAGAGATTAATTATAAATAAATCAATATATTTTAATTAAAAAAAAAAGTTAAAAAAAATATATGTATATCAAGTCGGATTCGAACCAATGTGTGCATGGTTACAGATCCAACACGTTCTCACTTCACCACATAACTACTTGAGTGACATTAAAAAAAATTAATATATACACTAAGATAAAATGTTGATACAGACACCACAAAAAAAATGTGATGCAATGTGTTAAGAATTGGAGGATCATATATCACTTTCAGTTTAAATGAAGTGCAGGAAAAAATGTGTGTATGTAATTTTAGGCGTACAAGGAAGTCATGGACCGATTTTTTTTTAAACCTAAAAGCCTTACCTAAAGTATTAAAAATTATTATATCCAAAATTTACTCTTCTTTGGTAAGTTTACATTTTATAGGAAATCTCATTAATAACAGAGCAATGCCTCAACAAATACATCTTTCAACTTAAGAAGATATTGATAAAGTAAACTAGAAAATAGATTTAGTTCTCAGATTACTTCTTCTTACCATACAAAAAGTACATAATGCAATGCAGTAGTTCTTTAAAAAGATGATCATTTTGTCAAGATTTCTATACTAAGTATTTCTTGGGTACGACATAAATAAGTTTTATAAATATTCCACAATTATAAAAGGTATTTCTAAAATATAAAAACACAAATATGCAAAACGTTTAGGGAGAAACTGTTGAAACCCTCTTTTTGATATAATTAAAAAACTTTAAAAATATTATTCATGAGTCACTTTCTTCTAACCCCTTATGTCATAGTACAGGAAACACAGAGTATTTGAAAGAAAAAGCTTTCTGTACTAAATCAAAACAAGAGGTAAAGATAGGAACACTGAAATCTCACCTTTCAAAAGCCTTCTATATATTTTCCTTGATATCACAAATCTTTCACATAAAAATAGATTGTGCACAAGTTTGTTTGATGTATGTGTTCACATTTTTATTTTAGCTGCTAGTGGCACAGAACGGACCACACAGCTGCACGCAGCGCACAAACGATTTATACTTCTACAATGATTCACTCATTCTAACGATTTATACTTCTTAATACAAATGATTTATCTAACATTAATATTTATGTTTTGGGGATAAAAAAGGAAAACATTCAGGTTTGAGTTGTGTTAAAAAATCACAACTCAAAAAACAGCTAAAAATGAAGCTTTTCATTGTAAATTTTTCTGTTGTTAGTATCCTAAATTCATGAACATTATTTAGTTACAGTTGGCAAAAAAATTTAACAAAATCATGTGTAATGAAACATAAACACCATGTAACATTTTCGTGGCAGGCCATAGGCCCACCTCTTTTCTAGTATAGAATTACTTTAAAGCTTTTAACAAAACAGATGAGCTCATAGTCTATCCCAGGGCTTCTTAAACTGTGGGTCGCGACCCCCAGGGGGGTCGCGAGACTACTGAAAGGGGGTCGCAAAGATCTGATACTTTTCAATCATTATAAATAAAATTTTAAAATTAGTATACACACTACGTACAAATATAAATACAAATAAAAATCATACAAAATACTATTGTAGTTTTATTATAACTATTTTTTTAAAAAAGTGGCAATGCAAAACTGTTATGTAGGGCCTATAAATGAAAATATGGAAGTAGCATTTAAAATAATAAATACAACGCGCTCCTCGATTTTCAACTGAACGTTCGACATTGATGTCTGGCCGCCGGCGTCAGTGTTTGCAAGATAACTTAGTGATTATAAGTACCCAGACGCCGCGTCGCCTTACAGCTTACACATACAATACGGAAGCATAATCAAGCTAGGCTAGGCGAATCGGCATATTATTTTTATAAAAGAATAATAAAAAAAATTAAATGAAAGCTTCTTTTTCGGCGTCTTTGTGATACGGCGCCTTTGTGCGCTGCACACTTTGAACACGCCATGCGTCGGGGTTGATCTGATCGTAATTTGTTGTCATTGCACTGGTAAAGATTCGAGTGTAGTTATTTTTCTGTTTGTACTTCAGTTTGGACTCAGCTTTGTCTTCGTAGTGACATGTGTGTATTTACTGTGTAATTTTCAGTTGGTGTTTTTAATTATTACGTTAAAGTTCAACTACATTTTGTTTAATTATTTATTATTATTTAACCATCATGGATAAATGGCTAATTAAAATTCCAACTAATAAGTCTGCCACGCCGTCACAACCAAGTTGCAGTGCTTCAAATCCGACTTCTAGCAAAACAAAAAAAAGAAAATATGACGAATCATATTTGCAGTATGGCTTCACATGCTCTTCTCACAACAATGAAGAACAACCAGTGTACTTAATTTGCAAAGAAGTTTTGGCTGCAGAAAGCATGAAACCGTCAAAACTGCAACGACATTTGAATACTAAACATGCAACGTTATCAAAAAAGCCAATAGAATATTTTGAGCGTCTTTTGCAAACATCAAATAAAGAAAAGAACACTTTGGAGAAGTATGTTACTTTGAATGATAGATATCTATTGGCATCGTATGAAGTTTCGTATTTGATAGCAAAAACGAAAAAGCCTTTTACTATTGGAGAGCAACTTTTACTACCTGCAGCTATAAGAATGTCTGAAATTGTTCATGGAAAACAGTATGCTGCTGAAATTAGTAAAATTCCATTATCAAATGACACTGTGTCCAAAAGAATTTCAGACATTAGCAATGATCAATTTCAACAGCTTCTTATGAGGCTTAAAGACAGCTCAAAGTTTGCAATACAACTGGACGAGTCGACAGACATTTCAAAAATGGCACAGTTGTTACTTTTTGTAAGATATATTTATGAGGGAAGCATTCATGAAGATATACTGTTTTGTCGTCCTCTGGAAGGTCATACTCGTGGAAAAGATATATATAAAAAAGTAAATGAGTTTTTTGAAAAAGAAGGATTAAATTGGAAAAATTGTGTTGGTGTGTGCACGGACGGTGCTGCAGCAATGACCGGACAAGATCTTGGTTTTACAGCATTTGTTAAAGCTGGAAATGATCATATTACATTTACACATTGTATGATTCACCGAGAGGCACTTGTTGTTAAAAAAATTGCACCAGAATTAAACACTGTGTTTTTTGATGCAGTCAAAATCATTAACTTTATTAAAAGTCGAGCACTTAATAGTCGATTGTTTAAAAATTTGTGCATTGATATGGATTCGGATTATACAAGTTTATTGTTACATGCTGAAGTTAGGTGGCTATCAAAAGGTCGAAGTTTGAAACGATTATTAACTTTAAAAGATGAAGTTCTTATATTTCTAACAGAGCAAAATTCTAATTTGGCCGATTATTTTCAAGATAATTTATGGCTTCTCAAGCTATGCTATTTGGCAGATATTTTTGATAAAATCAATGATATGAATTTATCAATGCAGGGAGTCTGCGTTAATATGTTTATGTTAAAAAATAAACTTGAGGCCTTTGTTAAAAAAATTCTTATATGGAAGAACAGAGTGGAAAGTGGATCGCTCGAAATGTTTCCATTTACTGACGAGTATATAATTAGTAACAATATTTCAAAAAAAGATACTCCTATAACAAAAATTATAGTTAATCATTTGAAGGATATGGAAGTTTACATGCATAGGTATTTTCCCAATGATATCGATACACAACAATGGATTTGCAATCCATTTTCAATTGAAATGGAAGAAATTAATTTTTTAAACTTAAAAGCACAAGAAGAATTTGCCGAATTAACAAGTGATACTACCTTGCGACTTAGATTTTCTCAAGTGCCTGTGCATGAATTTTGGATAGAAATCAAATCAGAATATCCCCTACTATCGGAAATGGCAATGAACAAATTACTGCCATTTTGTACAACATATTTATGTGAATCAGCCTTTTCCACATTAACTTACATAAAATCAAAATACCGTTCAACTTTAATAAACGTTGAAAATTTATTACGATCTGCACTAACTCAAATTGAGCCTAGATTTAATTATTTGTGTAAAAATAAACAATCACATCCGTCACATTAATATTGTTTGATGTTAATATGTTTTTATTAAAAAAATTGTTACAAAAGTTTATGTTTTCTATTGAATATATAGATATAGTTTTATGTTTTCTTATAAAAAAATTGTTACAAAAGTTTATTTTTTCTATTGAATAAATATATATATATAGTTTTATGTCATTCTATTTATTGTGTTTTATTACGACCGATATCCCGTCAACGTTTCAATTATATATATGTGAAATGAATGGGTACGTATTCTTTAATCCTTATTTTATTTACATTGTAAAATAGTGCGATATTACATCTACATCTACGGTTAATATATATTTCATTATATGGAGGAGGGGGTCGTTTAAAATTTCCTAAGCTTGAAGGGGGTCGCTATATAAAAAAGTTTAAGAAGCCCTGGTCTATCCAACCTTCGCTGCAACATGAATCATGGGTTGGATAAATATATGAAACTTCAGGCAAATAACAGTCTAAGTCACATTTGACTCTTTTCTAGAAAACAGTGATTTTAGTAGAACAATATAAATGAGATAATTCCCTGAATGCATAATTTTCAAACATGAATATCATGGACATGGACTGTTGTTTCCTGAAAATTACTAGTTTAACTTGTAAAACCAATAAAATTTAATAGATGGCAGCACTAATCCAATTTTTTTTTAAAATGTACTTGTTCTTTGCCTGAGGTCTTCATATAGGTTTATATACTTTCACGTAACAGTCAATTAGGACATCTCCGTCTTTCACATAACCATCATGATGACATCTCAACAGGTAGAACCTACCACAAATGTAGGAAATCAGTATTTATTAAGGAATAAGATATATTCAGCTTTTAAAAGGGCCTTCTTATTTCCAGTGCATTCTTTACTTAACCAACCATTTAAAAAATCATTACCATTTTATTTAAAATAAATTAAAAGATTCTCTTTTACAGATTCATTACTACTGGCAATGAATTTTTAAATACTAGTTTAAAAAAAAAAAAATTCTATATCTGTTCAACATGTACATAAAAATGCACACAAAAATATTCATCAATGCCTTCTGAATTGTGATAAAGTTTTTACTTTTAGTATAATCATGTATTAACCTAAAGATTATTTCATCTGTTTGCAATAAAAATAATTTACTGTCTTTAATGGAATTATTTTTTTATTTAATAATTATGAATTGAAATTAATTAGAATTTATTTAATAAATAATTAAATGTTTTGTATAATTAATTATGTAATGCTGTTCTAATCACGTTTCTCTTGATCCATTGAGGTAAATACTTGGGTAGTTCCATTTTCTATCTGGGTAATTAATACTACTTAATATATTCAATAAAATCTAAATAAAAATACAAAATGTAGAAACTATAAAAATTCTTATCAACTGCAACCACAAT
Source organism: Lycorma delicatula (assembly GCF_047948215.1). Taxonomy (NCBI): domain Eukaryota; kingdom Metazoa; phylum Arthropoda; class Insecta; order Hemiptera; family Fulgoridae; genus Lycorma; species Lycorma delicatula. The sequence continues at coordinate 83,593,720 of NC_134457.1, read as the reverse complement.
AACCTCTATAACCAAGCAAATTAGTAAATTAACCTGATCTCCTGAGATAACTCTTCCAGGGTTAATCTTCCCTCTTAACTTTAATGACTTTATCTTGAATAGTAATCAAGTTTATGACACAATACTATAACTGCCAAGTGTCAGTATGGCAGACTTTTCCCTGAAGATTCTGATCTTCAGGGATAATTTTTCATATTTTCTGAATGGGAAAGGGGCATGAAAAAACTCTACTAGTAACTAATTGATTAAGGTAATCAAAGATTATGGTATCTAATGTGATTCAGCTAGTGCTTAGCCTCCTACATGTACAATAATCAATCAAACCTCCAAAACAAATTTTGGCTCTACAGGTATCTTAAATTTAAACCTATAACAATATTTGATAAAAGGAAGGAATTAGGAACCCGCAAGAGCAAAAATATTGAGAGTGCATTGTCGTAAACATTAAGATCATATGCTTTTTTAAATTGGTAGCAGTCTAAAATCAGAGCATCATGTGCAATTTATTAAGTTTACTTGTAATATAAGCCTTTTCCATACCTTCCTATCCTGGCATTCTCCTTCCCATCCTCCTCTCTTGTATATGCTTCTACTCTCTTCTACCACCTATACCAGTATTTCCATCTTTTCCACCCTACCTTCCTCTCTTCTCTGTATAAGTCTATACAGTTTCTTCCATATTCTTATATACACACACACACACACACACACATGCATATACATATATATATACTTTTTTTTGTAATGGTTCCTCCTTCACTGTACCTCTCAATCTTTCATTCCCTTTGAATTGTCAACCCTTGTTTGTCAACCCTTGGAATTCCCATGTTACTTCTAAGAAACTTCATCTCACAAGTCTGTATTGTTTTCATGCCCTTCTTTCATAATTCATGACTGCTGTACATGTAAATATTAAAATATAATTAACCTGGTACATCACTTCTTACTTTTTCAGGATACATTTTGGCTTCAGATAGGACTCCCACACTACAAAAAAAGCATTTAAGCTTGACAAGTCCTCTTGCTAATCTCCTTCCTATTTCCTTCCAAGATACTTAAAATTGCCAATTCCTTCTGCTGTTCTTCTCTATCATCATTGTCCTTGAGGAACTATCTTTCTTTCTGGTTGTGACTACCATCTCACAATTCCTAATATAAATATCATTCATACTATTTAACAATTTTTCTTCACGAATCCAGCTGAAGTTATTTTCAAATACCACTACTCTCATCATTCATCATACCAATGAACAGCAAAGGTGAAAAAGGATCACCTTGCTTCATATCACTTCTCTGTTCCATTCAACCAGTCTTTTCATCTCCTAACTTTACCTAACACTACCTTCAAGAGTAGGTGAACATCTTCATTATTAAATAGTATTATCAACCACCTGACAAACAGATTACAACAAATTTCATTGGTGAACAGGAAATAATGCAACATAAACAACAGGTAACTATATTCAAACATTGCCTCCATTATAGACTTTTACATGTTTATGACAAATTAATTCATAACATCACACTAAGAACATACAGATCGTTTTACTACTTTGAAGAAAAAAATAATTAAAAGCAAGATAGAGGAATAAAAAAAGTATTGTCGTTACTTTATCTTCAAAAGAACATGACTCCTTTAATAATTCAATCATTTTAAGCAATGTTTTTCTGTTTTAAGGGATCCCTAAAATGAAGTTGAATCTGAAAATAACATGCATTCTACGTAAATATAAGAAAAACACTTGTCTTATTGATTGAAAAATATAAAAAAGTTGTTAAATAGTCTTGATAGCAGCTGCTGAACATGTATAGCAGATGCCTTGATGGCAACTGTTCTTAACAATGTGATCTGGTCTAAATTAATCATTTTACATGTTTTATATGATATTTAATTGAAATTAATTTTTTAAGATTCATATTATTTCTCTCTACTGTTAAATTATATTTTTAATTTTATTAATATAAACAACGTAGTACAAAATATTGAGATAAGATCTTATATTGACTTTATCATGAGAGTACTTCAGCAAGATCACACAGTTTAATTAAATGAAATCAATCATGACTGAGGAAGGACCCATGAAAGTACTATCATGATAAGATATGTCTTATCTCAATATTTTGTACTAGGTGGTTTTATGTTATAACACGTTGACTAGCAACCACTCTGATCAGCAATCAGCTTCCTTCGGTAACACTCCCCCCCCCCCCCCAAACACCGAGCGGAGAGTAGTCTTTTCTCTAGCTGTATGTGAGTATGACGCAGTTGAAAGGATTGTTTTGCTGTAGCAGCATCTTTGAAAAATAGTGGTTTTGATACACACTAACGTCGGTTACATATTTTTCGTCTTCAATAGTGAGCAGTCTTAGATGAAAATGGCCGATACATCAAGTCCTTCTGGACTCCAATGTGAATGCAGAAATAAATTGCTAAGTAATGAAGAACTACTGTGATATTTGGAAGATAATGAGAATACTTTAGAAGATAGCAACGATGAGCATTTTCCGGGTTCTGAAACTTTGAGTTACAACTCTAAGGATGAAACTGATGTAGTCAGAAGTGAAGCCAAGGTAGTTAATGGTGAAGTTGAGGCAGTGAATGATGAAAATGAGGAGGTTAGGAACCAGTGGGAAGAGACAGGTATATTAATGCAACTTATAATAGTATTAAAAAAACAAGGAATGCTTATTCCAATTCCTGTTGTGCCATGCCATTAAGCGTTTTTAAAATGATTATTGATGATGATTGATGATAATTTTTGCAAACTTTTGTCAAGTTTACTAAAGAACATGCTGTTGAAGTTTTACATTGTCCACAAACAAAGGTGAAATCCGATACTGCAGATTGGAAGGATGTTACACTAGAAGAATTAAAAATATTTTTATCCTTATTGCTTCATACTGGTACTATTTCATTGCGTCTCAGTGATTACTGGAAAACCAATCCTCTTTTCAACCAATATTCAGAAAGTAAATGTTCTAAAACAATTTATTTTAATTTTATGATGTTTACATTTCTTATCAGCAGTAATACAGATGACCATCTACAAAAAAATAAGACTAGTAATTGACTCTTTTTACCAATAAAATGATCAAGATTTATTACCCAGACAAATAAATGTCTTTAAATGAGTCCGTGGTTCTCTGCATGTCATTTAATATTCTGACAATACATAAAAAAACAAGCACCATAAGTATAGCATGAATTATATATCCTAACTGAACCAAATGGTTTGGTGCTTAAAATTTGTGTATATGAAGTGGGCCATGGACATCTTACACGGTACTGGTCAGAAGAAGTAATGATGCATTTATTGCAAGAAAAGTTAGGTAATGGTCATGCAGTATAACTCGATAATTTTTATAACAGCATTGGCCTAGCTACCAAATTACTTGACCAAGATACATACTGTACTGGTACTCCCAGAGTGAACAGAAATAAACCCCAAAATTTAATGTCTGAAAAATTAAAAAAAAAAGAAGAAAATAAATCTGTAATATGTAATGGAGTTCATGTTGGGAAATGTTACGACAAGCTTACTGCAAATTATATTACTATTAATGGAATCAAATGGGGCTTTCTACAAATCAAAAACGCACTATAACTAAGAAGCCATTTTAAATTATAATAACTTTATGTCTGGAATAGATAGACAAGACCCTTGTAGTAAAAAAACCATTAGGTGATACATATTTTGCAACTAAATTTGTTAAATGCATATTTTTATATTCTTTGTATATTAAGGATGGCTGTTTTTACAGTTTTTGATTAAAAATAATAAGCTGGTTATCCTGTACAGCATTAAACATTCGAAAATTTGCCAAACCTTCTGAAGATTGTTTCCACTGCATCAGTTAAATTGAACATCACCAGAAAACAAAGGAATGAAAGAATTGAAGGATGTAAAAACTGTAGACAAAAGAAAATACGGAAACACAACTGTATATGAATGTATAATGTGTCCAGATCTTTGTTTCAACTGTTTTGAAAATTATCATAAAATGTAAAAATGTAAATATCATAAAATATAATGTAAATGAATATCAACATTTAAAAAAAAAAGTGTAATTTTACATTTTTTATATTATTAATAAATAATACAATCAGTTTCTAGTGTAAAAAAAAATATTGATGATGGATGCTGATCACTCCCACTGGAGTTCATGTTGATGGTATGAATGATGTGGCGAGCCGCATGCAGGCAGGTTGTTGTCATGCAATAACAACACATTCTTTGAAAATAGACTTTACAGAAGCTGAGCTCGTGTTTTTTTTTTTTTTTTTTTTTTTTTTTTAGGAAATTCACTACAGAAACTTGAAGCTTGTGTGTAGGAATATGAAATATAATTTCTGAAGCACATGAAAAATGCCATGCCTGACAGGGATTCGAACCCAGGACCTCCAGATGAAAGGCTGAGATGCTACCACTCGTGCCATGAGTGACAGCATGTTCAGAACATGCTATCTCATCAATTGTAATTTGCCTATTTGTCAGAATCATCTCTCAATGATAACTAGTGGAGCAGTATGTTTACACTGTTATAGCAGGAAAGCAAATGATGTGATGGAGATCAAATTTCACACATGTACCAGCAGTCATACCAATTCTAAGAAGGCAATAGAAGGCACAGAAGGCAATATGACTACCTTGAAGGTGTGTTATGGAAAAAGTATAGTAATTTTTTACTCATCCTTGTATCTATTATACTTTTCAATAATAATGGAGTTTCATTATTTGTCTTTTACTCTCACTGATAAGATTATTTCCAACATGGTTTTTAAGTTATAAAGTAACACATGTTTTCCTCTTGTAACATCACATTAAAAGTATTTTCACGATGGCATAACAATATAGTTATTTCATTCATTGTGTCATTTTTGTATAAAGATGATAGCAAAGATAATTCTAGTGTAATTGTTATTACTGAACATATGATTTCACCATCAATATTATGACTACACTGCACAAGAGAATCTTGAATACTCTTTAAAATTTATTGCCATTGTATTTTGATAAGAAAAAGCATAATTTAATTCATATTTTTAATTCAAATATAAAACACAAGGCTCATTTATTTCTCTTTGTTATCATCTAGATAACGCTCAGTCTAAAACAGAACGTTATATATTCAGTAAGTTTTAGCTCAAAATGTTTCTTCAGACTGAGCACCATGATATATTTTTGTTGACCAACATATGAATAAATATCAAAAGATAAAAGATTTTTAAAAAATACATGCATATATATATATATATATATATATATATATATATATATATGTGTGTGTGTGTGTGTGTGTCAAGCTAAAATCTTATATCTACAGTTTGCTGTTTAACTGGAAGAATTATATGTCGAGATATTTAAATGAATGCTTAAAAGAGCTGGAAATATATGGGTATAAAATACTTGTATCAATAAAAGATATTATTATACAGGATAATTAAATAAAAAATCACAATAATAAATAATTGTTATTTCTTTGCATTCAACCACTCAAACTGGAATGATAGATAAAAGAAAAACAGTTCCATAATTAGCTGGCATGGACAAAATGTATACCAAACATCAATAAAAAAAATTAAATAAATTCTCACATATAACAAATAAAATTTCACTAGGGCAGCTAATTTTTCTAGAAACTTTAAACATCCCATTCATGCCACTTCATGTAAACTAATGAGATACTTGTTGACCAGGTACATCTGAAAGAATAAGCTAAATTATAACATATGGCGAGAATAATACATAGTAATTTCTAAACAAACTTAAAAATTATTTCATTTTTAATATTTATTAGAACGAGTGAGGCACTAACAGATTTATATATTTTTAAGAAAAAGTAAATAAATAAAAGTAAAAGTAAATTATTAACTGCTTAATTGAACAAATGGCTAAGTGCCTAAAGAATGCTTAATTAACATTTTGATTTGTCTTAACTAAATACTTGTTTATCTGGTAGTACACTTCTAATTCTTCAAAATAAAAAGCAACTATATAACAAACTGAAATTTTTGTTATCAATCAATTTGGTGTTGTAGTTTACTATTTTAACATTTAAATATTTGTTTAGTTCTCAGCAAAAATACTCAATTGAGATTACAAAAGATAAAAAAAGATGCTATGACGATTTCTAAATCTACTTTAATAATAATTGTTATTATTAAAGTGACTGTTCCAGAAATTCATCCATTCCATTTAATCTACATATAGTAAATTATTATTTTTAATAAGAACAAAAAATAAATTTAGTAAGCGTTTTTGTTTAGCACATTCTGAAATATGCTAAACAAAAAAGCTTACTATCAATGAATAAAATGGATATTGTTATACACAATGGTAAACATATTTTTATACACACATCTATGACCTTTTCAAGAACAGGACCCAAATAAAAATTACATTGTCTTGAACAATTATATTGAATCTTCATTATCAATGTCATAACATCATTCATAATTCTCTAATAATATTAAAACATATCAAAATGATCAGAAATATTAGAATTTTAAAAATATAACACGACATCATTTTAAAATTAAATTAATATTTTTTTTCTCTGCTGTACTATGCATTTGGCTACTGAGTTTATTGTGGTATGTCAAATGTTTTTTCATAGCATTCTAATACTGCACAATTCCTATGTTATCTGATTTTGCATTTGTTTAATGTTTTACTTAATTTTTGCAATTCATTTCATAAAAAAAATTGTAAATCTTCAAATTTTCTACTTAAATTGAGTTTTTAGACATTAAATAAGAATGATTTGACTTATAAATTAAAATTTTATCTTAACATTTATAAGTTGTATTCAGCAAGTGTAACTATATTTGGAAAGGTTTAACTGTTTATGCTGTACATGTCATAAGCACTTGTGTTATACAAGTTGGTTAAAATTTTAGCCAACTTTGTGATAGTTAATATTTTTCATTTTTAGTGCATATTTTTTTTACATCAGTATAAACAAACAAAAACACGCATGCACACACATCTCACACACAAAACTAACTTAAATATTGCATGAAAATTCAAAATTGCAACTAAAAAAATTTATTTTTATAAATTTAATTTTGAAATTGTTGAGTATAATGTAAAATTGAATGCTGTTTAAATAAAAATATCAGTTACCCGTTCAAAATACTTTCTGTAGTTATTAGATTACCATAAGTAGAATTTTTTCTAAGTTAAAACATTGTATTTACAAAAGGTACTAAATAAAACATTTTATTGCAACAATTTTTTTTAAATATCAACCAATTTGAGAAAATAGTTTTGAAAACTTAAATTTTTGGAAACATCATACACAAACAGAAAGACATCTCTGATTCCTGCAAAGTAAAGTGAAAAAAAATGTTACGATTAAAAGAGTTAAAATGTAAATGGGCTTAAATTTAATTAAAGATAAATTAATGTTCTATGTAAGACACCAAAAACAGTTAAGTGTAAAAATGTATTAAGCAGCATGATGAAACTTCAATATTTTTGTTTAAAAGTTTTAATACAAAAAAAAAATTAATATCTATTAGATGCCGTAACTAATCAATTGTAGGTTTGGTTCTAAAATTAAACAAAAGCTATACTTTTAAACTAAAGCCAGTCTAAAAAACAGCCAAAATATCCCATGTCAAATTAGTAAGAGAAACAAGGTTACAAATGATGAGAAAATTAAAGTGCGTTTTAATTTCCTTTTTACCAAGCCAAACATACTCTCAAGAAACATCATGCCACTGAAATACAAGTGATATCAGTTTTATAACACCTTCACTTTGTTCACTACAGAGATTGGTAGTACTATTGTGAAACACATCATTACTCCTCAGAGAAACCAACTCCTGACACCAGTGTCTGTGAATCTCTGATGTTTTAAACGTATCAAAACCACAAGAAAGGCTGAGGCAGATTGTAGAACACAACAATCAACACACAAACTTCTGCTGCAAAACAATATATGACATAGATGCATTTACCTTACTGCATTACAGAAAGTAATAAAAATATCAAATGCGTTAATTTTACATTATAGCTTCAAAATGATTTCTTAATTCAACCACCATTTTCTCCTTAACAACTACAAATTTTTTCTATATTAAAAAAAATGCTACAAACCTTCAAATTTAAAAAAATTTATTTTCACGATTCAGAAAGCATTTCTTCAATTGTTTTATCATCATGCAATGGGAAGTTGGTAAGAGCTGGTTCACTTTCAAGGAATTCTCTAAGCTCAGATTCAAGATCAACACCAACTCCACTCTCTTCTTCAGGACTACTACTATTTGCCTCTTCACCTGAAGTTCCTGATTCAAGGCATACCCCAGCAGATGATGACTGTCTCTGAATATCAAAATAAAATTAAATTAATTACAATATTAAATGGATATAAATTACAATTTAATACTTAAAGATAAACATCAAAAACAGAAGAATCAAAATTTATAAATTAAGTTAAAAATTAAACATCTGAAGCGGCAAGGAACTTGTGAAAACTCCTTGGAAAATTTCACACAGAAAAATAATTCACATGGATGATCAGACTAATTTAAAAGTTTAATTTTCAATGTTATAATTCCGAATAAAACTTTATACTTTCTCCAACAAATAAATTTACAATTTACATAATTAAAGCTACTTCAAATTATCAGTATGATAATAAGTAAATATATTTTTTTAAACTTTGGCTAACATTTACAAAAAAAAATTAGAAAAATCAAAATAAACTTTAAAGAGTTTTTCGACGCAAGCATGCACGCAGCACACACACACACACACAAATCATCTTTAATGATAGTCTATATAATAAATATACTGAATTATTATTAAATTTTCATTATTTAATTTTCAAAAGTTTATAGCAAAGAAATTGTGGAAAAATCATTAAAATGAGGTAAAAACATTTTTATTTTTATGACTTGATTTTTACTGTGATATGCCTATTTTGAAAATTCTAAAACACACGTCTTCAGCAATTCAATAATAGTTCAGTTCCAGGATGGTTTTAACCTTATAAAATTCTATCCAAATAGACTAAATTTTGCATCCAGGTTGACTCGAACAGTTTGACTTTCAGTCCCATATTTCACCTTAATCTTTAAACAGTTTTTTTTTTAATACAAAATTTTGAAAAATTCTTCTTTTTCAGAAAATCTTTCAATTTTTTTATAAACATATACACAATGAATGTTTTAAATTAAAATAGTATCCTTTAGCAATATATACGTGGTGATACAGAAGGAAAGGAAAATAATTTTGGAACCGATTCTAAAGCTTGAAGTAAGGAAAAAGTTCATATAAACAAATGTCCAAAAACGCTTTGTTACTGAGATACGGCTAATGAAATATTTTTCCTGGATTTCAGATGAAATGAAATCATTATGAAATTTTTAACGCACTATGTAAGGGGTAAACTTGATTGTTTCTTATGTTTTTTAAACAAAAAAATAAATAAAACAGATTACAGAATTTTATTTTCTGTAGTTTTCATATCCAATGTAAAACAAAAAACATGTATAACTTCGTTAAATGACTAACAAATGCATAAATTTTATTATCAAAACTTGTAGAGAATTTAATATTGAGAAAATTGATGTAATAAAGTCTATGAAAAACAAAAAAAAAGTAAAAAAAATCAACTTTTATTATTGATAACAATACAAAAAAAAATCTGATGTGGAAACCACATAACTTCCTTGTATGCCTATTAAATTGCACATACACATTTTTTTCAAATTTAAAGTAGATAAAATTTTATTTTATTAATAACTTCTGATATTTTTTCTCTTTTTTTATTATTATTATTGAATTATTATTTATCGTAAAAAGGTTTTTACAATCAGAGGTTAATATTTTTAATAAATCAATATATCTAAATTAAAAAAAAGTTATGATTCAATCCAACCCCTTATAAGCCCTCCCCTTGTAAGATCCAAATGTTTCAATAATTAAAATTTTATTTAGCTATAACTCAAACCAATGAAAAATAAAATAAAATCCAAATACAGATGGATTTTCAATCTTGAAATTAAAGTTTAAAAAAAATTGCTACTTTAATTAAGTCCCATTCAACCCCTTGATTTCTGGGGCTTAAAATTTTATTTATGCAGTAATTATTTACTTCAATAAGTTGAGTCCAATTTGGTGGAATGTTATTCAACAAAGCTAAAAAAAATAAAAATGCCCACTTGTCTAAGGGGTACAAAAATTCTCTCCAAAAGTGTTAAATATTTAGCCAAATTTCAACATTTTTTGTGAAAGGTTTTCAAGACGACAAAGCAAAACTATTTAGAAATAATGTTGAATATGTCCCATCCCAAAATCCAGCAGACTTAAAATTTAGGAATTAGAGATAACTTAATATGTAACAAAGCTCAATTTTCAATGACTACTATACTAAAAAGTCAAAAATTAAAAATGGTGAAAACTACCCTTCCCCCAAAATTTAATGACACCAATGGCTCATATACAGAAATTTTTGGCTATCACTATTCTTTCCCTTTATAGCTACACTGGAAAGAAAAATAAAAAATAAAGGAAAAGAAAAAATAATCAAATATAAAGCTGAAAATAGCTGCAGAAGCAATAGAATAATAGCCAGAAAAGAAAAAAAGTTATAAAACAAACAGAAACGGAACTAAAGAATTTACCATGAATAAACTGGACTAAACTGGTCTAAACTGGTGGTCCTTATTTTTCAATTCAAACTTTTGCTAATCATACCACTGTAAATTACAACACTGTGTGAAAAAATAATTTGTACAAAACTTCGGGATTGGACAAAGGAAACCTGTGCCACATTCATATTGAAGTTTAGACATTTCAATGATATCACAATTATAGATGATACCCATTACAGATATATACACTTCCTGCAAAAATATTAGTGAATACTTTACGATGAAATTACAAATTCCGACAATAATGATGACGTCATTCATGTTAGCAGAGTAGTTATGGCAAGGTACTTGTGGAGGAAAACAGATGTACAGCTGTAAATAGAGGATAAGGCACCTTGCTAGAACGGCTCCGCTATATATGTTTCAATATTATATCGGAAACCAATTTATTAACGATAAAATCACACAACATAGTGTCTTGAGTCATAACACAGGGCTGTGGCAGAGGGGCTATAAAAATTAATTCTCTATTCAGCAATCTTTTCCGATTCTTACCTGCTTTTCTTTTATATTGCAGCTTCAATCAACATCATGTGATGACTTTTTTCACAAATGATGAAAGAGAAAGTTACGCATGAAATTTAATTATATTCAAAGTTTCTATGATGGATGATTTTGACACCCGTAATGAAGATCCAGGCCCAAGTAAACCAAAGAAGATGAGGGAAACAAAACAGATTGTTTTAATATGAAACTCATGGCAACTTTGAACATAAGTAAAATTATTGATCATAATACAGAGTGTACTGCTGTTGCTGAAAAGCATTAGGTCATGATATTTACAATTTAGTGATTCAATTAGGCACAATTAGGCATAGTCACCTTTGTTTGTGAACTACAAAATTAAGAGAAGCTTTCCAACAGTATATATCAAAGTTTATTGGTTAAAAACCAATACACCATTGGCATGGAAAAATGTTACAAACTTATCGCGAAGAACTCAGTAGAAAGGCTACTTGTTATAATTACATATGACTAAAGTGAATAACGATTAGGAGTTCCTAAAATATCAACAAGCAACACAAGAGAAGTGTGCAAGTGTGGAAGTGTGCAAGTGTGTAACTGTGCAAGCCTTTTGCTTTTAATGTGATTACTTGCTTTTCTAACAATATGGGAAGATTCCAGGGAACTTGTATCCTAACGGAACAGATCATTGAGCAGATTCTATTGTATTTTCCTTGTCATCATCATACATACGAGAGTTTTGAAATTTGTTTTTCAAGAAAAAATAGGAAAATCTTCAAGACCTAAAATGATCATTTTTAATGGTTTTCAAAAGCTTGGCCTAAAATAGATCAACCAATTTTCAATCAAGCATTAATGATCATTATGTATATCAAAAACTGCAGGGTGTAGAATTAATATTAAAATGTGTCAGAAAAATCTAGAAGAAAAACATCCAAGAGATGATAATAAAGAAATTTTAGCACTCATCATCATCTTTCTAGGTGGAAATTGGCCCGAAGGGAATCATTCTGCAGCTTGGAGCTTTACACCAGGCAGGCTAGGTGGATGGCTAAAACCATCCACCTTTAAAACCATCCATATTTATATATTAAAAATGTATATTTTTCATGAAGTTAGGTAGTATCAAAGATATATGTATGTTCATTGTTAATATAAATTTATATTGTTAATATATACATATTCAACCATGGTTCAATCCACAAATCCCTCAAGTACTGCAGGAAGAAAACATTTTTTCTAAAGAAAGCAAGAACTTTTTGACAAATTTGAAATGCCCATTGCTTTCCTTTTTGTTATCCATTAACCTGGGAGAATCATCGTACATAACAGAATTGAAGATTGTAAAAAACTTCAAAACTGTAAATGATCTTGTACAGCAAGTGGTCAAAGTGACAGAGTAAAATAATTTAGTAACTAAAGACGAGACCCACCGGGTTGGTCTAGTGGTGAACGTGTCTTCCCAAATCAGCTGATTTGGAAGTCGAGAGTTCCAGCGTTCAAATCCTAGTAAAGCCAGCTATTTTTACATGGATATGAATACTAGATCGTGGATACCGGTGTTCTTTGGTGGTTGGGTTTCAATTAACCACACATCTAAGGAATGGTCAAACTGAGAATGTACAACACTTCATTTACACTCATATATATCATCCTCATTCATCCTCTGAAGTATTATCTGAACGGAAGTTACCGGAGGCTAAACAGGAAAGAAAGAAGTAACTAAGGAAGAAAATAGTGAACAATACATCATTCAAGTACTGGAGTAGTATTGGAAATGTTATCCTATTGCAACTAAATCTGATTTGATGGAAAACTAAATTCATTAATTTTACATTTTTTATTAGTAGTATTTTCATTTTATAGTATACATGCATATATAAGGAAATTTCCTTATCAGGATTATAAGGGTTGTATTAGAATTTTTTAATAAGTAAAAGTGTTTTTCTACATTTGACAGTGGATATACATATATAACGAGAAGATATCGTGACATCCTTAGAATTTCTAAATTTCAATTCAAATGCAGCACAGGTTCTCTTCTTACAATCATTCTGAAGTTTTACACAAATAATTTTTTCACACAGTGTCAATTTACAGAAATGCGATCAACAAAAATTGAGGAAAGATTTCCACCCATAAGAATAAGGACCACTCTACTGGATGTGGGTTGGAAACTATAAAAAAAATGAATGGCAGAGGATTAATGCAAGATTCTTTAGAAGTTTTACAACACTTTTCTTCATTCTTTTGTAGTAAAAAATTGAAATAATATTCAATCTTAAATTTTCTTTTTTTTTATAAAACAAAATTAGCTCTAACATTTATTCATATAATCACATAATTTACGTTAGTTTTAACTAGGTTTACTTCACTTAATTTTCCACCCCATTTATATTCTTTTTACTATTAAAAATCAACAAGGTTTTTTTAAAGATATTAAATAATTTATTAGCAAAACAAATATTCCAAAGTATCAATAAGTAATAAAAAAAGTCTGCCAAGAACTGCAAACTTTCCTGATGCTGTTCCTTATGTTCTTACTCTTCTTTCTTTTGTAGTAATAAAGTTTTAATACTTGAAGCAATATTCATTCTTATTTCTTTTTTAATAAAAAAAGTAGAATAATGATTACAAAAAATAAAAATTAAAAAATTAAACCTGAGAAGTATCCATTGGAGAACTAGGAGTCGCTGCAGAATCTGATGCACTGTTACTACTAGAAGAATTAGCTGGTGGTGGTAACGGTTCAGGCACAATACCCATTGCTTTACGTATACCAGCAACAGGTGCTATTGCACCAGGAATAACTTGTTTGGCTAGCTCTGTCAAGCTTTCTGTAATTTTTTCGGCTATAAAAAAAAAAGAAAAAGAATTTAATAATTTTTTTTTGTTTTAAGTTCTTATTGCAGTTAGCAAAATTAAATTGTAAAATAGAAAACAAAAGTTATAATATTAAGTTTACTTCAAATTTTAAATAAAATAAAAATATATAATAAAACCTGATGATTAATCCTGTAAAAGGAGTGAAAAGAATATCTCTTTTTCCAGTATCTTATATATGTTAATTTTACAATACACTTAAAACTATCCCATAGATTGGGAGTCTAGCTAGACTCTCAATCTATAGGAGTGATAAATCATCATTTAAGCTCCCAATCTGTTTTGCTATAGGTAACAAAGCTGCTTGCAGCAACATACAGTAGGGTATGTTGTGTTTTCCACAACACAGATGGAGGCTAGAAGTACAGTCATTAATATGATGGTAGTCCATGAATACGGAGAAATTCCTACAAGTAGTCACAGACTGGTAGTAAAAATATGTGAGGTATGATGGAGTAGTCTAAAGAAGGATGATACACCTAAAATGCAACAATACAAATAATGTGCCTCAGGTAAGCATTGGCTCCTCTAAATCATCTGGCAAGCCTCTCAGGATTTCAAGAAGCAGAAAGTCACACTACAATTGGTGATTAAGTATATGCAGATAAGCCAGACAAACAAATAATTCCTGAAAGGACAGCAGCTCGTTTTTTTACTTGTTTAGGGTGCCAATAAATATGGGTGAAGATGCCTGAAATTAAACTTAAAAGGTTTAGGTTGTTCCTTTTTATTTTTAACTATTTATTTTTTTTATTTTGTTATTTTAGGCTTTGAGTAACTGCATGGCTAAAAGCAATGGAAAATTACAGCTGTATTTTCTGAAGGAATACTTTTCCTCACTTCTTTTTTTATCTTTTTATAAATTTATATAGTAGCTTCCTCTTGGATAAAATATTCTATATGTAAAATAGTCCCCTAGTTGGACCTTCAGGTTGAAGACTGTAGATAACAGGAGATCATCTGAAAATATAAGAATAACATTCTTTGGGTCAAAATGTGGAAATTAAACATAAGTTGTAAGCCAGATATAACAGGGATATAACAGGATATTGAAAGATAAGGAGAATTTTTGGGTCAAAGAGAATTTTAAACAATCAACACAAAATCAAAACGAGAGTTGGAATACAAATGAAAAAAAATTAGCACAGTTTTTAAAAGAAATGGAAAAAGTTATTTTAATTAGTATAGATTCAAAGCTTTGAAAAAATGAAGCCAAAATGGTGCTAATAGAATACCTTTGTTACAGAGAAAAGAGTTAACAGCTCATAGAAAGATATAGAAGAAGTACTGAATAGAGGACAAAAATAATCTGATAAAATATTAGAAGGAAAAGAAACTGATGACTTCAATGGAAATCTATATATTATGATCGGAATTTGATAAGAGGTCTGAAAGATTTAAATACAGATAAATCAGTAGAAAATGATGATGTATCATCTGAATCATGATGCCATATGAGATAAATAGGAGTGAATAAACTTTAATCATTAGTATATTAAATTTAACAAACTGAAGAACCTTCTAAATTTTTACAAGTGTCCAATTGTTAACAGAAAAAAGAAGGACCAGCAGATAATTGTGAGAGCTATTACCATCAGTTTAACATTTTGAGCATTGGAAATAAAACGTCGCAGAAATAAAGACAATGAAGAATTTAATATTAAATTAAGGGAACACAATATAACAAAGTGACAGAATTTTGTTATTTAAGTAGTAAATTATAAAGGAATACAGACATCAAAAGTAAACTGGTATATGCTGAAAAGAAATTGATTAGTATCAAATATTTGTATGGAGAGTAGCACTTTATACAGTGAAACAAAAAACAGGGAAAAAGTAAAGACCTTTGAAATGTGGTTATAGGAGGATGTTGAAAATCAGGCGAGTTGATAAAATCTAAATTAAGAGGTGTAAAGATATAAGAAAAGGAGTGAAATTGGAGGCAAAATCTAACAGAGATGATATAGGATAAATCAGGATGCAGATCAACTGAAGTTAAAAAGAGAGAGAAAGAAAAAAATTACCTTTTGATAACTGGAAGCAGAAAAAGTTATGGGTTTTTTTAACCCTTAATCCAGTATTTAACAGCAAATACTGGATGGGATACAGTATATTCCAAAAACGAGGATTTTTCAAAATACTCCACTAATGCTGGCAAGTACGAATTTCTATTCTTATTACCTTTTAGCAAATGTCTTTATGACAGTAAGTACTGTTTATAGTCAGGCAATTTCTGTTTTTCTTGGAATGTAAGTAAACATTTCAAAACAAACTGGGATTTTCTATTATTTATTTTTCACACCCTCTAAAATATTTTTCAATGCATTTAATTCTCTTATAACTTAATTGTTTATATTTAATAGATTATTCTCACATATTAATTTTTATTGTACTATATACATTAATAAACCCAAATGACTATCAGTAAATGATACAGTTCTGATGAAGAAAATGTTTATTTTAATGTTGTGGGTGAATTAACAGAACATTCAGTTCATTACAGTAATTGAACAAGAGAATGCACCAATTACAGATCCGAATCTATGTTAATTTATGTAAGCAATGATTTAAAAAAATATATAGCAAAGATTAAACCAATTTTGGGCTGAAAGGATTTCCTTAAAAGTTTCTCTAAATAAGTTTATATATTCAACTGAACTGTTATGGCTTAATGACATTAAAAAAAAATTACTAAGATTAAACTTCAATAATAAAAAAATTATGTAATTTTTAAAGTAACTATATAAACTTAATACATTACACATATACATACCTAAATGCATTTCAGTATCAGAAGGAGGCATAACATTGCTAAGGTGAGGTGGAGGTGGAGCACTCAATCTATCATTTTGCACCTGTTGTAATTTTTCTAATAATACAGTAGTCTGATCTAAACATTCTTGCATCATATTTTCTTCTTTCCATGCTCTCTCTGCAAAAAATAGATAATAAACATACTTGTAATATACAATTAATTTAAAACATAAAAGATTGATTCCTATAAAACTATCTTAAAAAAATTGGCAGCAAGAATAAAAAAAACTACATCTGTATTAAATAGAACAGTAAACAAATTTCATAAAGCAGTATTTTCTACAACATTCTTGTCCAACAAATTTTTTAGTTATTTTTCTGATCACACCTTTCCTACAAATATCCTAATGAGAAGCACCACAGCTTTTACTAGATATCCAAGCCCACCTTGAAAACAAGCTTTCCAGGGTGCCGGCACTGGATGAGATAGCTCAACATCACCATGTCTACTAAGGTTGACTGATCTAACTCCACTAGATATTTTATTTGTTGGTGTTATGTCAACTATCCAATTTTTTTTTTTATCATATATGTCGATACTTATTTTAAATGAAATTATACATCGTTTTTTTTAAAGGATTAAAACAGAAAAAATATTTAAAAAAGAAAAAAATTATATTTAGAGAAATATTACATAGAAAAAATTACAGATAATCATGTAATCTGAATGAAAACAATTACAAATATTTTAATACAGAGAAAGTTACATTTAAAAGATTGTGATGATGATGATGAATGGAAACCAGAAACCAAATAGTACGATTACAATTCTACAACATTAGTTTACTAAAAGAAAAAAGAAAGCAAAAAGAAATTTAATCTCTGTAACTAAGGTTAGAAATGCCCATTTTCAAGTTCACAAGGTTAAAAACAGTATTAGTTATTAGTCCAGTGTTAGAAAATAAAAATAAAGTTTTATCTCAGAATCCATTTTCATGAAAATATGTAATTAAGCTTCAAAAGTTATATGTTCCTGATGTGTGCGTTTTGTTTTTTGGGGGTGAAAACTACCCCTTGTTAAAAAAAATTCAAAAACCATACATTTTAACATTTCATAGATTGAAATCATGTTTAAATACATTGAATAAACATTCTTTTACGTTGCGGAATATAATTTATGATATTTTACGTTTTAACCTTTAGACAGCACCCCTTACAATGAAATAGTTTTCAACAGTTTGAAATGTTTTAATGGTACATTTATAATGAATTAAAATCCCTTTACTGTTTATAATATAATTTATGATTATTGCAACATTTCAACCCTTAACAACCCTTATGAAAAAATTGTTAAAATTATAGATCTAAGTGTTTTGTAGCTCAAAATCATTTAAATGTGTAGAATAAATATACTCCACTTTCTGAAACAATTTATGATGTGTTACAATGTTGCAACCCTTGGAATTCACCCTAATGACAAAAAAAAACTAGTTTTCAACAGCTTAAAATGTTTTAATGGTGCATTTATAATGAATTACAGACTTTTTGCAGTTGTTAACGTAATTTATAATTTATTGCAACGTTTGAATATACTGCAACATATTGTAATATAGAACAACTGTCGAGAATATAAAAATTTACCGCTCTGAAAATTTCACCGAAAAAATGCAATTGGTTTTTCAATGATAACTTCCTTAATTTTTAACCTATTCAATTGCTCCAAAAACCATTTTGCAGGGAATTTCAAGGGCTACAAGGCATGTAAAGTTCAGATTCCTTGAGCCTTTCATTTTTTAAAGTTTTTGGTTTAAAGGGCTTGGGGAAGATGGTTTGCATTCAAATGCAAACTTCTAATGGTGATATCTCAATCAATTTTATTCTACAGAAAAATTTTTAAAAAAAATGTTCAATTAAAAAAAACTAAATTTTTGTACTCTAGCATTTTCTTTGTATTTTCTTTAGTTTTTCAATTATTGTGAAAAAAGGAAATTTTTTACGAAATTTTAAAAAAATTTTCACATTTGAATCAACCTTTTTTTCAAATCTAGGCATTTCAAACCAGTCAAATATCTACAACATATTGTTAGTACTTAAATAAAGTAAATTGTAAAAGGATTACGTTCAATTACAATTCCCGCAGAAAAGTCATTTGTTTCACTGCTGATATTTTTCTCCGAAAAAGTGAGACAACCATTTTATTTTCATCATAACTCTGTTACTTTTCATGCTAATGACTTTTACCAAAACTAATTTTAAAGGTCTTTTCAAGTACTTTGAAAAATATCCTATAGGTTTTACTTAAAAAACTTTCCGCTTTTTAATTATTTAATGTTGAAAGGTTTGACTTCAGATTTCAGTAAACAAAAAGTTACCTTCAATGAGGCATAACTCGGTTGGTATTGCATCTACAGAAATAAAAAATAAACCAATCTCTTCATTATTTTATAAGCTTCATTTTTTCTAATAACTTTTTTAATAAAACATAAGGTTTTTGAGTTATTCGTGAAAAATCGTTCAATGGTTGGATGAAAAATCAAGAATTTCATTCACGAATAACTCAAAAAGTATAGACTTTAGAAAGAATTATTATAGAACATTTTTTGCTTAGAATTTATTCCTTCATCGATTTCTGCAGTTATTTTGAATGTAATAATTTCCACTCCTGAGAAGAGGTGTCATCCACCCCCAGGGTAAAAACACACATCAGCACTATATAACTTTTGTTCCTTGACCTATTCCCTAATTAATGTCCAAATTTTGTTCATCAATTAATTTTGTCCATCGATTTTGTTCAAAAGGATTCTGAGTGAAAAACCATCAAACATTAGACTATATCACAAGAATTCACATAATTAGTAGTCCCTAGTAACTGAAAAGACATAAGAAAATGTCTTTTTATTCACAACTTCAAGATCCTAATATTTAATATGAAATCAATAAATAAATATTTACCATAATAATCAAGGAAACTGGTTTCAATTCCTAGATCTGCCAGTGTTTTTAACTGTGAAACATCTATTTTTACGTCAGTTGCAGTTTGAGGAGCTGGTTTAGATTCCATTAACTGTTTAACTCTTTCTTCCTCTTCTCTGAACTTTTTCCTTTCTTCAAGCACTTTTTTGGTCTTTCTATGATCTCCTCCAGTCAATAAATCTAATAAATTATCTACCATTGTTAAAGTATAATCACAATCTTTGGCAAAATTTAAAATACTGAAACAAAAAATATAATGAAAAAATAGCATCTCAAAAAGTAACAATTATTACATAATTAAAGACTCCATACAACATACTTAGCATGTAATAGTAAAAAATAAGCAGACCCATAAATTATCCAACTATAGTAATATACAACACATATAATATAATGCATGAATATAATATAATTCTAAACTTATGTATAATATACAACCTACTCAAAAAATGAACATTTATAAGACACCTGTGCATGTGCGTGCATGCACATGCACACACATTTGGAAACTTTTCAGAAAACTTGTGCTTTACTAAATCAGTATACTTGTCACCTTTATAAAAGACATGTTCAACGAGAAAAATGCATTTCTCAAGCAAAAGAAACATTACATTTCTCGCAATTATTGATTCTGATAAACAAAACAAAACGAAGCACGTTTATTTATCAATTGACGTCTTGGTTTATTACTGAGCAACACCCAATGAACTCACAGGGCAACCAACCTAATGCTGAAATAACAGAACGCACTACATAATTCTAAAGTATATTACGCAGACTTTCAGATATTAAAACTTCAATGTTTTGAAGTTTTAATATTTGAAACATTCAAAACAGCCTTAAAATATCATTCAAAAAGACAGACAGAAATTATGCCCCAAAAACCAACACAATTAAAAAAAGAAGTAAACATAAGTAGTAATAAAGTAAAGAAATAGTAACCCAATTTAAATACCTTGGAGAAATAATAACAAACAATTTAAAGCTAATAACAATAAACTAATTACATATAATAATATAATTAGGTTATATAATAAATAACATCTGGATCAAAAAAGAACTGGATGACAGCCCTCATCCATCCACTACACAAAAAAGGAGAGAAAACAGACCCTAACAATTACAGGGGAATCTCACTCCTATACACACATACTAAATTCTTTCAAGAATCATCCTCAACAGGATCGGTTTACAATTCGAGAAAGAACTAGGAGAATACCAGTGAGATTTCAGACCCTAGAGGAGCTCTCCAGACCAGATCATGAGTCTCAAGCTAATAATAGATCATAACAGGAAAAGAAACAGAGACATGATGACACATTTATGGATTTCAAGAAATTTATGACTGCATCCACACAGAATCCCTACTAAAAATTCTATGACACCCTGTACTACACCCCAAATTAATAAACATGATAAAACTGACCCTCACAAACACTAAGTCAAAGTTAAAATTCAGAGGCGAGCTCTTGGAACCATTTGAGATCAACATAGGACTGCAACAAGGCTGTCACTACTATTATTCAACTGCACTCTAGAAATGATAATGAGGGAATGGCTCCAAAAAATGCCCTAAAAGTAAAAATGGACTGAAAAATCAAAACAAACTGTCTTGGTTTCATCGATGACTTGGCAATGCTAGCAAACGATATTGATGAAATTAGATCACAAATATTAGAACTTCAAAAAACATTATAAATAAAACTGGTCTCAAAATATAATTAAAAAAGACAGAAATTATGGCCTAAAAACTAGCACAATTAAAAGAAATAAACAGAAACCGTAATAAAATCAAATTAATATGTTAAGTCTTAATATGTTAAATGTTAAAGCTTTACAAAAAAATTTTACTAAATTAATTTTCCATTACACGTTTATCTTTTTCTCTTAATCCCAATTTTCAACTTAAAAATGTCCATTTTTATTGAAATCATGATGCAGGTTTGCAAAGTTCTTCTGTGCCTCTTGTACTTCAATTATTTTACATTCATCATGGCTATGAGACAGACTGGAGCAGATAAGTATGGTAATAAGAAAACACTCTTAATTTGTAAACAGTGATTCTGATGTCCCCTAAAGTTTATTACACAATCAAAAATAAAACCATACCTTTCAGCATACTGAACAGCTGCTTCATCACCATAAGTCTGAAAAACAAGGTCAGATTCTTCCTTTGTTAAATTTGCAAATGTAGAATCGTAAGAAGGTGCATATGATCCAAATGCTCCATAGTATAAAGGCTTCACTGGAAAAAATTAAATCAACCATAATGAGCTTTTATGATTACATTACATATAGCGTAAATTGATTTATACTATGTACAATTAACAAAGAACAATTTATGAACAATTCCTTACACTATTTGAAACATCAATCATCAGAAATTAGTTGAATCAACCATGTGCAGGAGTTGAATAATGTTTCACAGAAAATTTCAAAACAATAAAGTAACAACTTCTTGTAATGCACTCTACCTCGTCTGCAGTTCTGCCTTGTTGTCATTCTTTTACAAAAGTTAAGTTTTTACAGCATGCTAAAAGACAAATTCAGCAAAGCAGGTCCTGCTTATCAAATATATTAACAGAAAATGTTTTAAAATGTACATTTATTAAGTAACAAAATGTACTTGTAAATTTATTAAGGTTATTATCTACAAATGTGTGACCTGTTTCTATTAAATTATTTATAGAGATTCTACTGTATATACAGCTTGAATGTGTTCTTTATATCTGTGATTGAATGTGTAGTTCAACATTTAACATTTAAAAAATAAATCTCTCATTCTGATCAGTACCTAATACAATATGCATACATCACTTGCGAAGAGATATGCTACACCCAGAATAAAAAATGAAATTCCCAAATTCCCCCAATAATTCTCTGAATGGTTCAAGAAACTGTAGTAAAACCTTGATCAGAGCAGCAGCACAAAATATACAATTAATTGTACAATAAAACCTAGACATGATTAAATTCTACATTAGTAGTAAAATATATTTCAATATGTACTCCTGTTGAGTAATTCATTTTCTTCTGTCTATCAATGTATATTTTGTTATTTTTCTTTTTATTGTCGTCGATTGGCTTCAACAGCTCGTTAATTGCTAACCTTAGGGTAGCCCTGAGAAGGGCTGTTGTCATCAAATGGCTTCGACAGTTCGTAATCCATAACCTTGTGGTGGCCCTGAAAAGGGCCATTTTTGTGTTAGCTCTGACAGGAGCTGTTGGGTGCGGAAGCTGGTCTCTGGCAAAGTCGGGGAGTTGCGGCTTGCCAACCAGGCTTTTCCTCAGCGGCAGTTGGGTCCCCACTACAGCTTGACCGTGGTGGCCGCCAGTGCCTCGCAGTGTTGGGTCGGCATTGATCATCCTTCGCCAGCACAGCCGAAGCAGTTCTCCCCAAGCGATCCCATGCTGGGTTGGCTACTGCTGCCGAGTCCACCAGCCAGGGCAATTGAAGCCTGGTGAGCTGAAGCAGGAGCAGGAAAGTAGCTTCCGCATCCAGTAACTCCCTCGGCAGGCTGGCCACAGGCCTGCTGCTCCGGCGGAGATGTTGGCATCTGCCAGGTGGTCCCACATTGAGCCAGCCAGGGAGAACTGTCTTCTTCAATCTTCTTCTTCTTCTTTTTCTTGGTCTTCTCCAGGTGGTGGTCGATGATGAATTGCTTTCACTATCATGGTGCATACTCTTTTATTGGAGCCTGAGAGTGGTGGGGCTGCAGCGCCGCTATGGTGAGAGTACTGCGCAGTGGTAGTGATGCTTGTATCGTATACATCCGTATACTGTGCACCAGTTCATATCTGAGTTGCTGTACCATGTTCAGCCCCAATATTAAATTAGGCATATATGTGATAACATTATATAAACTTACATATTTTTAATTATTTGAAAGTGGTACACAGACCTTATTTCCTGAAAATGTTGGCAATTTTGTACAAATGTTGATTAGTGTTTACAACATTATGAATTTTCTGTTTTTTTGTATTTTACATGGCATGTCATGTATATATTGATCAAACATCATCAATAAAATATCAAAATTATATTTTATTGCACATAATTCTTTGTTGGAGTTGTCTACTAATAAGAGTTACATATTAGGAGATGGAAAATGTGAAAAAAGCTCCCTTTTTGTGCTTTTTACTGCAATTAAAAGTGTTGGATAAGTGCCAGTTGTGGTGGGTTTTTCAACATATTTTTAAAATAAATCTTTGATAATTTTTGCCTTTTAGATTCTTATTTTCAGATTTATAAATATGTCTCCATGATCATGCAGATAGAGACTATGGGCTAAATATAAATTAATTTTAATTAAAACATCTTTATCTTTTTATCAACAAGCTTAAATAAAAAAATATTTTCCTATAATTTTTTCATTAAAATTATGAAACTAAATCCTGTTTTCAATCAGTCTTGTTTGCAATATTAGTAAACCGACCATTTTTTTATCAAATTTCAGCAAATATTATTAAAAATAGATCAATTAGATACTGTAAATTTCCCTTTAACTGCTTTTGTTTTTTCTATAGTGTTTAGTATTTTTGTGGATACCTCTACTCATGAGAATGTTTATCAAAAATACATATTCTTAACAGTCAACATTTCATCAGATTTATACTATAATGTTGATAAATGGTTATTTATCATAATGCTCCTAAACATAAAGTTTAAAAAAAAATACCTCCCCACAATTTTGACAACTGCGGCATTAACATGTTTTTAGACCGTAAAATGATATATTTTACACTAGACCACACTTGCTGACAAATTAACACCTCATTGCTTTGATTCTTCAAATGATTAGGGGTTTGGTAAAAAATAAAATCATAAATAATATAAAAGAAAAATTTTTTCTCATAATAAATGATGAAAAGTTTTCTTTTTAATAATAAAAGCTAAAATTAAAGAAACAGAAACCATATTTTACATTAAAATAACCTTGGCGTTTCATATTTACCAGTTTTAGCAATATTTCTTCTATCTTCTTTAAAACCTTGCAACTGCCCAGTTCCATGGCTTAGTTTACCAACTAACTGTCCAAGCGACACTGGTCTTTCATTTGTTTCAGGGTTTACACCATCTCCTGGCACTAATATTGCTAAAGATGTGGATCCATCTTTTTTCTGACGTAAAAATCCCATCTAAAAAAAACATATATATACATAATAACTTTAATTAAACTTCCTTCTTTGGTAGAAATATCCAATACTGAGATTAATGAAAGTTCCAAACTAAAACATACTAATGGTTTAAAACAAAATATATTTTTTTAAATTTTATTATGTCACCATCAGATTTATAATTATAAAATTAACACTGAAATAATAAAATAATTTTTGAACTTATTTCATTGCTCTATTAGTTTTGAACACACAAATTTTATTGTTCATAACTACAATTTTTTTATAGTTAAGTTTTTAAACAAATTTTTTTGTTATTATTTTAATAATAATTCTCAGACAATGGCAAAGTACACCCAAAGAAGTACTTTAAAGAAACATAAATGACTGTAAACATTAATTTTTACTCTACTACATCTCTGTAAGGGAAAGATAATTCTAAATTGTCTTCTATCAAATAAAAGAGGATAAAAATTAATAAATTAAACAGTCAAAATAAATATTGGGTTTAAAGAAATTAAAAGTAATCAGTTCAAATTAATTAATAATGAATGAGACATTTTAGGTAGATTTCATAAGAAAGCTACCTTATTGTAATGGGTACCATGATTTGACTTCCGGAAAATTTTGACATTTTTGTGTTTCACATCCCCCAGATCCCAAAACCACCCTCAGTTCAAAAGTTTATATATATATTCATTTCTTGTGCACACAATAACTGCTGTAATTTTATGTCAATCACTTTCAAATTGATACATAAGATATAATGACCCAAAATCTCGGTCGAGTTTGTTAATGGACTAAATCAGATCAAATTTGTTAATAAAGTTCCTACCACTATTCTTTGGATAAGGGCCTAAAACTTATCTAAGTAAAGTTTTTTGATACCACCAGCCATTGGCCCAGGAGATGGAAAAATGGGGTTTCAAAAACAAAGAAATCATACCTCACTTAATGGACTTGTATGCTACACAAGTGAAACTTTTTTCACATGCAACCATTGTCGTATTGAGTAAATTTGAAGTTTTCTGAACTTCAAATTACTTTGAACTTCAAAAAGTGGAAATCTTTTTTATCCCCCTATTTAGCACCAGTAAAATCTACCTCCACCTTCTGGTGTGCCAAAACAATTTTTTTATATATATATTAAAAGAAACCAGACATTTTTAGGCAAAATTTTTTCCCCTCAATAATGTTGTAATGTCCAGGTGATTACGTTGCAATTCAGCATTCAAGCAGTGAGATCCATCATACCATCAGTTTTCTTTACTGCAAATCAGTTTTCATAATAAACAATATCGATGTTACATTTCCTCACACATAAGTTTAAAATTTATTCATCTGCTGATGTTTTTCAGCCTCTTTGACTGGTTCATTATTTATGTTTATATAATTATCCTTAACAGATCTTACATCTTTACCTTCAACAGCACCCAAGCACTTACAGATGTTATTTCTATAACACATGTCAATTCAAAATGATGTACACATAACAACCTCACAAACCGAGCCATCAACTTTTCAACAGCCAATTAGCATAATTTTTTCTAAATTGTGTTGCCACATCAAGCAACATTTATCTAATTCCCCTTTTACAAATAATACAAACACATTAAACCAGATTAGTCCAGCCTGATTATTAGAAATTCCTAATACTTTTTGGGAAAAAATTGAAACTTAAAATAAGAAGATAATATTGTGAGTGTTACAAACCCAGTTTAATTAATCATATTGTAATACATTATAACAAAATAAACAATATATTTACAAAAAATGGATTATCTAATTACCCATAAACATTCAACAAGTGCGTACTTGATATACAGATTACATATCAAACAAGTACTGTTTAGGTTAAACATAATAGTGTAAAATCAATTGTCATTTGTACATGAATAAAAGGAATTATACACACAGAATCAATCATAAAATTCCGACAGAACTTAAGCATATAATATAATGTCACGTAACGTTTTTAGTAATTTGGCATCAGGGAACCCAACCTTACTCAAGGAAAATAAGAAAAGGAACAAGGCAAGACTATTAGGTATCTACAGAATCCATACAACAAAAACTTAAAACATACAAGCAATATTAAATACTCATTAAGTGAATTAACAAATAATCAAAATCAATAGTTCTATACACACCTTAAAAAAAAAAACAAATTAAAACCACTAGAAAAAACATCACATAGGAATTAAATAGCAAACCAACTAACAACTCACTTTTGTATTTGGTTTCTTAAGAGAGAGCTTATCAGCAGCAGCTTGAGCAGCCTTTTGTGCTTGTTCTAAGATTTCTTCTGGTGTTAGATCATCAGGAATAGCATCAAATTTGCTTCTGTAATAAATATAAAAAATACATACTTTCAAAACACAAAAAAACAAATATTTATCTTTAATTTCACAAAAAAAATAAATAAAATAAAAGGGAAAATAATAATCTGTAGAGAAAAAATTAAATATTAAAAAAAATATAAGATCTGGGGATCTTAGAGACCACAACCCTTTTGATATTAAACGATGACCAATACATCCCCGTAACATATACAAAATTTCATTAGCAGTACAACATGTTGCGAAATAAAATAATTTATTTAATTTTGTTATGTTTAAGTATCCTGCTGGAACCAACATTCTCGTTCATGTAAATCTAACATGGCAATAAACTGTTCGATTTAGTCGCGAAAACCACACCATCTATAGATTTGTCAAAACGTAACGGCCCATTTACACGATGCCCAGGAGATCACAAACCCAACACCAATTTTACATGCGTATAATGATAATTTATGAAAAGCGTGTTAGGATTTTCAGTGCTCCATATTTGGCAGTTTTGGCTGTTAATCCAAGTAAAACCAGGTTTCTGAAATAAACATGAAATAAACATGATCCAAAATTTCAGTACCATTGTCATCAACAATACTGTAAACATTTTCCATAGTCAACTTCTTGCAGTTCTTTAACAACATCGAAGCAATAAGCATGCAATTGTAATTTTTTAGCAGCCCTGAAAGCTGTAGATAGTAAAAGCAGAGCCTGTGAATATAACTTTCTGAACGATTTTCTGGGTGAGTGAGTTAAACCTTCTTTCATCATATCCTCCAGAACTTCTACTGTAAACAGTGATTGTCAACCTGTGCTTTTCCAATCATGTACACTCCCAGACCCACAAAATTTACTAATCAAATGCGATATTGTCGACTCATTAGGAACTGAAAAATTGGGAAATTTTATCCAAAACTCGTCTTTCACTCACTCATAATATTTATACACGCAATAAGTCTCAGTAATAAACACTCATTCATCCTTGGAAAATGACATAGTTAACACAATAGAGATAAATTTATACTGATATAGCACTAGTACATAAGGACATTTCAACTGCTACAAGCTGATAACTTATGAACAGTGTTGCCAACTGACATGTACAGAGAAATAAAATTTACCTATGTGTGACTTGTACCTTCTTAACCTTAGGGTTACCTCTTTTTTGAAACACCCGTTTTTTTTTCACCTTATGACATCACCAGTCAGTAGTTCATGTGACAGGTGTTAAAGCATCCAATTATGAATAACTTCACCTATTTAAGTAACAAATTGACTAATAACAATTCATATCAAGCTGATTTAACTGTAAACAAATTCTACATTACAGTACCCAATATAAAAATTGATCATTTCCAGTTGAACAATTTAAACTAACTGAGCTATACATAACAGAAAATTATCTTATACTTCATTACTAAAATTACATTAGATTCCCAATTATTTCTTATAACTAGCCCCTTTTTCTAGAACACAAATAACTTATTATGATAAAAAAAAATTAATAATGACCAATATGACTTCACTACATACATAGAACCACTAGATTATAAATGTTTGTCTAGTAGATGGATGAAATAAGCACATTTCTTTAATCACCTTCTTATCCATTAAATCTAATGACTGACAGCTGTCTAACTGAATCCATCACAAACCAAATGCTTCGGTGTGTCATAATTGTTAGCTCCACCAACTTCAACAACTTGCTTTAAAAGTATATCCAAGGCCTTTCCTCTAGCTGACTGTCCAAGTTTTACTCCATCCAGAAATTAACCGTTGTCTTAATACATGACATAATGAAACATGACTTCAGTTTTTTTAAAACTTTAAGATCGATCTACACTCCTCTAACCACTGTGGCAACTCATCATTCATCAATACTTTATTCAATTTATCCATAACATTCTTTCCAAAATCATACTTTATAGACCTCTGAGGTTCTTTTCTCATTCCTTCCTGAGATTCATTTTTTAATAGCATAAAGAGCAAACTTTGAATAACTTCTACATAATGAGTCTCTTAAAAGAAACTTACCTGCAAAATCTGTTAACAGTCTTCTTTATACTTCTTTGTGGGATCGTTGTTAATGATATCAAGCACAATATAATGGGGGTTTTCTTTTAAATTATAACATCCAAATTAAACATACAAATTTGAAAGAAATGTACATTAACTGCCAATGTTGTTTCCTGTTCAATCTAATGTTTAATTTCATAATTTAAAAAATGTAGTGGTTCACTTTAAAATCACTGAAAATTAGTGTAATTTGATTTATTTAATGGCTAATTAAACCAAATGCCAAGTTCTATCCAACTGCATATGGTTCAGTAAACCGTACACTGTTCAGCATGTATATTGTTCAACACAATTTTTTTTTTAATAAATCATTAAAAAAAAATTAAGACAAATTTCCACACACATTTTCCTCATTGAAAAAAAAGAGATTATAGGCCGCATAGTGTAACTTAACAATTGACCATACAAGGGACAGTATACCGTACATTTTACTAATATCGTCCCACCTCATCACAAGTGTGACATATATTACGGTTATAAATGCAAATGAAACTAAACCAAAAGCAATTATGTTATAAATTACAATTCATAATACACTGAAGCTGCAAGAGGTAATTTAACTACTGAAAGAAAATCAAATTAGATTAATTAAGATGTAATTGTAATTTGATAATAACTTTAAAAAATTATGAAAAATAAAAAATCCATGGAAAAATACATAAATTACTGTAACATATTAAATAATGGCGAATGTGTTATTTAATTATTACAATGTTTTAATTACTCAAATAATCTAATTTAGATACCCATATAGGTTAAACATTTCATTAACATTTGAATTAGTTAAATCAAACTTACTGATCTGTGTTCTGTATTCAAGCTTTATGAAAACATTTCTTAAACTCCAGATAGTATCTCTAATGGAACCTAATCTTCAGTATCACTTGCTGTTTCATTAGTGGAAGTTTCATCATTTAGCTTTATTATTGAAGTTTGTCAACTTCAATATTCGTGGCATATTCTTCTTTACACCAGTAATCATTTTCAATTTCCATAACTTTTTCACAACATTTTAACCAAATACTAGCATCAATGAATAAATTTTGTTCAACGAGGGCAATAGTACCTGCTCCTTTAAAGGTTAATTTTCAATCTCCCACCCACGTTTTTATTATTCCCTCAAATTGGTTCTACTCTTGAGTATTCTCTTTTAATCATCGGTTAATTAAAGGAAATATTCCACCTCTTTAGCCACTCCTGCATTTCTGTTTTAAAAAGAGTTTCCATACTCGAAATATTTTCTAATTTGTAACAATGGTATGGCACATTAACAAGAACTAACTACTACAGAATTTGGTTTCAATTTCCCCAAAAGTTTTTTGGAAACACATTGTTTGAAATTCCTGTAGTTCATATTATATTTGTATTATATATTATATGTAATATAAATTACATATTATTTTATTATATTTTTCATAATATATTAATTTTTTTATTTTGTTTTTAATATTTGTTTTGTGATCCTTTGTTTTATATGACTGAGTTTTTGCTATCTTCATGATTTGTTGGGTTTTTTTTTAATATTTGTTTGTATCTTTTTACAATCCCCTTACTGTTAATTTTCTTTCATTCTATGCCACTAAAAAAATATATTTCTTTTACTTTTTTGGCTTTTTCTTTTTTCTGTGTTTGTACAAAATTAAAATTTTCAATTGAACTTAAATATTGTTTTTATTATGTTCTTTTGTTCACACAGTAATAAACTAGCTTTTCTCCCATAAAAAAATTATTTTTCCCTTTTTCCCTGAAAATGGGAAGCAAAAAATGAATATAGTTATATTGTCAAATGTGTACAAGTTATTAAGTTTTGAGTAATCTTGTTTGTTAGGTAGCATGATGTGATTCACCATTTATGGCAAAGGTATATTAATAGCATGTTAAAGAATTTATAACTGTACTTATAGTAGTATGTTCCTTCTGTTTGTATCTTTTGCTTGTTTTTCGGGTAGTTTGTAAACATAGAATTCAGGTTTGACATTCACTGTGCAGCATAAGATTCACTGTTTGTACCATTGGTACTTGCTCAAATGTAACTTGCATACAAGGTGTGTGAGAAAAGTAAGTGATTGGTAATGCTGCAAGCGATCTGGCAATGCTGTGTCTACCGGTCTGTGCTAGACCGGTTTGTTCATCCCTTCCACAAGCTCAGTACGAGTTTCAACTCCGTTCAGCCAACACATAATTTTTGACAGCACCATCAGTGAAATTGTGTTTTTGTTGTGTTACGAAAACGGAGCATCGGAATTTAGAGCAACATTGTGCAATCAAGTTTTGTGTTAAACTTGGGGAATCCACGAGTGTGACCTTTGAAAGGTTGAAACAGGCCTATGGGGAATATTGCTTATCAAGAGCACAAATTTTCTGCTGGCATAAATCATTTTTGGAAGGCCGAGAACACGTTGAAGATCAACCTCACTCAGGGAGACCTTGAACTTCAAAATCTTGGCTAAAACGTTGAGCGTGTGAGGGTTCTTGTTAGATCAGACTGTCGTTTAACAATAAGAATGATGAGTGAACAGTTAAATTTACACACTTTCACCGTACATCAAATTTTGACAGATGATTTAGACATGCAAAAGGTTTGGGCAAAATTGGTGCCGAAAAACGTCACAACGGAACAGAAGGGCAATCGAAGAAACATGTGCGTTGATCTTCTTGAGAGGATTGACAATGACCAAGAATTCTTCAATCGTGTGATAACAGGTGATGAATCCAGGAATACAATCCTTGAGTACAATCCTGAAATAAAGTGGCAAAGCAAAGAGTAGCACACTCCATCATCTCCCTGACCGAAAAAATGTTGAATGAGCAAATCAAAGATCAAAATCATGCCGATTTGTTTTTTTGACAGTAGGGGTCGTGCATAAAGAATTTGTTCCTTCAGGACAAACTGTCAACCAAGTTTTTTTACAAAAGTGTCCTTGAAAGGCTCAGGAAAAGAGTGATTCGCGTGAGACCAGACACTGCATACAACTGGATGCTTCATCATGAATGCCCCGTGTCATACGGCCATTTCCATCAGGGAATTTTTGGCCTCAAAAAGCATTCCTACAGTTCCTCAAACCCCCTATTCACCTGATTGAGTCCTGTTGACTTTTTCCTTTTCCCGAAATTGCAACATGTTTTAAAAGGATGTCATTTTGGAACTCTGAAGAACATTCAAAAGACTATGACCGACCAGTTAAAAGCCCTACCAGTTGAAGCCTTCCAGCGATGCTACCAGGAGTGGGAACAACAACTCCGCTGGTGTATAGCTGCTCAAGGAAACTACTTTGAAGGGGATAATATTGTTGTTTGAAAATAATAAAACCTTTGGTAAGTAAAAAGTCAGTCTCATTACTTTTCTCACACACCTCTTATGTGTAGGGTCCACGCTATATTGAAGAACAGTTATGCGTGCATTTCACAAAAATTTTTATTACAATAATAATATTAAGAAATCATATTTACAATGACATCATCATCTAATTACTGTATTTACATTTGCATTTAAAGTTATATTTAAACTACAATTTATGATATCTGATCCTTATTACAATAGGTGTGTAGGCCCTATTGGATTTATAAACAACTATAACATATAACAATAATTAATAAGAATTTAGTATCCAGGGAAAATTATGATTTTTTATGGGAGAAAAGCCAGTCTATTGTGTGAACAAAAACTAGAATTGAAAACTAGAATATTGCATTTAATATTTAAGTTAA
Source organism: Lycorma delicatula (assembly GCF_047948215.1). Taxonomy (NCBI): domain Eukaryota; kingdom Metazoa; phylum Arthropoda; class Insecta; order Hemiptera; family Fulgoridae; genus Lycorma; species Lycorma delicatula. The sequence continues at coordinate 83,560,747 of NC_134457.1, read as the reverse complement.
ATTGAAAACTTTACAAATACAGAAAAAAGAAAAAGCCAAAAGTAAAAGAAATATTATTTTTTAGTGGCATAAAATGAAAGAAAATTATCACTAAAGGGGTTGTAAAATATTAAAAAAAAAATCCCTACAAATTTACTATCTTCCTATCAGGAAGATAGCAAAAACTCAATCGTACAAAAGAAGGTATCACAAAACAAATATTAAAAACAAAATAAAAAAATAAATGCATAATAAAAAATATAATAAATATTTATTTATGTAAATAAGTGTAAAATAAATTTATGAATAAGAAAATGAAGTTAACCATGAAAAAATATAAGCTTCACTAAGATTAAGACTTTTTTTTTTAAATGTAAAAACGACTACTTTTTTTTTTAAGTAAATGATAAAAAATAATATTGTTAACAAGAAAAATAATGATAAACATAAAATTTTAATATTATTTTAAAGAGCTTGTGGCTGGGTATGCAAACAAAATAGAATAAATAATCTTATAAGAAGTTTTACTGCAATTAAAAAATTGGAACTTATTAACATGAGATTAGTATAAATACATAAAATATTTTTAATAATAATAATAATAAAACTCAAGAATCTATAAAGTAATATTTTAAAACAAAATCTTGAAAAATATTATAAAATGTTAATGTATAAGTAATATACCTGATCATCTTTACAAAAAAAATAATTAATTCCAACTCATAATCAACTATTAAGTATAATAAATACACTACGCACCTTTTTCTTTAAACAATACACGAAACTTAAAACCAATAATTTTTTAGCCATTACTCTTCTAACGATTACATATTTCTCTGACTCACAGATATTTTACACTACTTTTATGACTCATTGTAATTTTATAAATTTAGCAACTTAGTGCATCAATAGCTAACTACCTACCTAAAACAAATTTAATTCTATTTCTGTAATGCAGAAATTATTTTAACGACACAATATCAGTTCTGAATGTATTTAAATTACAGAAGTTGCAAAAACAAAGTGGAAATGGAAGGTAAAATAGATTATATTTATGATAAATTTAACAAAAAACAAAACATACAAAATGTTAGTGATGAATTTAAAAAAATAACTTTACAGATTTTGTAAATATAAAATTTTAAAAGCTGTACAAAAACACATCTAATTGATTATCAGAGATAAGAATTAGACATTAACAGAGATAAACATTAAGACTAATATTGATATGGCAAGTATATTTGCTACTCAGTTAACTCCAAGTCTAGCTGTAAGGCAAACATTGATATACTCAGGAAAGCAAATTTGGGTTAAACTTATTTCTCAGATGCTTTATACATGGCAGATCCATAAGAAAGAATGCGACAAGTATTGTAAGACACAAACTAGCCCATCCTTTCAGTGGAAAATAACACATCATCACTATTCAGTAGGGGTTATCCTACATTTAATAACAAATAAATAGAAGAAGTTAAATTTAAACAAAAAGAAAAAAAATAAGTACTACCTCCTGAACAAACTGTAAATATTGACACTGTTGACACTTTCTCACACTTACACAATTAGATAAGTAGGTAAAAAGCTTTCTTTACTAAAGTTCAATACATTTCATCCTTGTTTTTGAATAGAATTATAATGAATGAAGAATCCTATCTTGTGAAGTGAAATGTGAAGTGAAATCTCTGTTTACAATTCTACATGATAGATATTATTTTGAGGAGGTTGTAATCAAAAACAAATAGGAAGTCATTTCAACTGAAACCAAATTTTCTGAATGATAATAACAGCTATACAAGTGAGGCAGAAACTGTCTTCCCAACTTCAAAAAAAGGTTTGCAAAAGAAAAGAAAATAAATTTTTCCCATTTTCTTTAAACAAGATATTTATAAACCAACATTATCATGCAAACTAGTGATGAGATGTGTATTTCATGAAATTAAAAATAAATCTTGCTGTATATAATCTTCAGTTTGCAAAACTTCCACTAAGGTCTAATTTGAGTCAGCCAACAACAACTAGAGATTCACCATTCCAGTGAGTTGAATCTTGAAGGCATTTTACTGGAAGAATCCCACAACGAAGGAAAAATTCATACGTCTATGCTAGCAATGGAAAAATTAGCAAAAATAAGTTTTCAGAATAAAAACTGTAAAATGACTTATAATTTAGACAACTGTTTTAAAAAATATCATTCAATTTCAAATTATAACAAGTATAAATTTATTATAGATATAATTATTTTTTTTAAGTCTTAGTAATGAATAATAATAATTACTGATGAATAAAACTCATAACCACATGCAACAACCTTGTTAATCTAACACAGAGCATGTGATTATTTCATATCTGAATATACATATATAAAATCAGTACCAACTGATCTTTCAAGTAGTCTATAAACTCAATAGTTAACAGATTAATGTCTGGAGGAAATGTGATTTATTGTGGTGTAATTTCAGCTAGCCAACAAAAATATGATTTTATCATCCTGGTTAAAAATATCCTACTCTCTTGAAAACCCCATTATCTGAGCAAGGGAGGACTTTACTTAAAGCTCTCTTTTCTTTTAGTCAATTGTTTATTTTCACACTGGGGTGAATTTAGCACCTGTAGAACTAATAAGTTGTTTATATTTTTATTAAGGCATCTCTGTCTTTGATACTGCCTAGATCCTCTTTGTTTCTTATCTAACACAAAAACTCCAATTAGGGCTGAGATCCTTCCTAAGTACGGCAGGCTTCCTACTAATACATACAAAGTACATATATAAAATAGGTAAAAAAAGGTCCAATTGGCTTACTCAGGTAAAAAGTGAGGTCCTCTTCTTAAAGGAGTAGCTGGCCCATCCTCATCTAACTTATCAACATTTCCAGGAATCTGAGCATCATCTCTGTCACCATCCTTATCATCTTTATCATCTTTAACCTAAAAAAAATTATTGAGTTACAAAAATAATTTATGTTAATGTATACATAGCAAATTCTTAGAAAATTTTGAGTTGTGATTTTTAAAAAAAAAATTAAATTTTAGTTTTAGTGGAATTGTTTGTAATTAAATTGACTAAATATATTACCTACAGTGACAAAAATGCTACCAATTTACATGATTCAAAATTATACTGTACATTGTATAATTTAATGTTTGAATTATAATAGTAGATAACTATGTGTCCATTGAATTTACTTCTATTTAATGTTTAAAAAAATTATTATTATTCACTCAGCAAAAAATAAATGCAATTTATGATAAGAAATTTTTTTATCGTAATTAAAAAGTAGATATACTGAAAGAATAACACAAAAAAACTACTTCATAATTTGAATCATGGTAATTAGCTACGATTTCAAAAAATTACTAAAGATGCCAAAATCCATCTCATGTAGTAAAAAAGCATTTATGAATTTCATATATTGCTTCATTTACATAAAAAATAGGTTTTTTATGTTCATCACATTGTATTGCTGTATAAAACTTATTTGGGACAAATGGTTACCTTATCAAATACATGCTCTCTTTTAAAGTGAAATATACACTACAATTTCTTAAAGTACACTATATAAAGTTAAATGTCTGCAATAACATTTTTTAAATAAAAGAGGCTCAACACAGTTTTCTTTAGTAAATAAATGTTTCATAATTTACATAAGAGTAAATTTTTCATGATTTTAAAAAATGTTCAAGTTGAAAAAATTAAAGGATATACGATTTAAAACAACTTTTACAGGATTTTTTTTTCTGAGGGATTTGCTCTTACACAATCAAAGGTGTTAATTCTATTTTAATCCCTTCAATAAGATAAACTTATTTAGCAGTTGGCAAGCTGGTTTAATGGTAAGAACACTGATTTCTAAATCGGGTGTTACTAGATTAGAGTCCTGGTAAGGGTCTAGTATTTTTTTTACCTACTTACTTCTTTAAATTAAATTGTGTATCACATATCTGAGATCATAAAAAAGTTAACAATACTTCACTACTTCTAGATAAACTTCATTACATTAAACATACAATAAATGCTGAATATAGCAATGCATACCCAAGTAATGGTGAGTAATTTTGTAACATGAGATAAAGATAATAAAGTTAGAAAAAAGTAACCGTGATGAAAAATAAAGATGAAAAAAATAATTTAAATAATCTTATCATTGTAGCAACAATACCTGTAAAATATGATTATAAATAAAATATTAAACAAATAAAGACATTAAAACTAACCTTCAAATCACTAATATCAAATCCTAGTTGTTCTTTTGGTATCTGATGCATAAATGGTAATGACGGTACCAACAATCTTAATTTTTCTGGACTCATTATTTTAACGCCTGTGTGAAGTAAACGTTTTGCAGCTTTGTAATATATCGTATCTGGATGATTATACACCATTGCATTGCCACACATTAATTTAAAATCATCCTGAGTAAAAAGTAAAAAATGTATAAATTATTATAATACACAGCAAGCGGCAAGAAAATAAATAACAGTATGTATAAATCTTACAGCCCTGAAGGAATTATTAAGAGAATAAAATATAGTGGACATATTTTTATTGAATAACATATCTGATCAATGTTACTTAATATTCACAGATATATTTATTACCAAAGAGTATGCTACTTACTTACTCAGCAATAATATATATATATATATATATACATACACTTTTTTTAATTATAAATGTTCTGTGTATTTAATTATAATTAATTAATTATTAATTTACATTCACTGTAATGTGTAATTAAAATTTGTTGAGTATTATTAATTGAATTACAGAACTAATACGTTAAATTTAATTTTCTCCAGAATTAGCTATAAATTATGGATAAAATAAAGAAATGAATTAAAGTACAATAACAGAATAATCTGACAAGTCAATTTATACAGAGACTTAATATATAATACATTATTAATACATCCAACTTTAATCCTGTTATTCATATATGAAATTTATAATACCCTGTTAATAAGACTTGCACTAGACAATAATATTTTAAAAATAAACTATCATCCTTAAAATAAAGATGTTCCACAGATAATTTTATTTAAAAAAAAAAACTAGTTAAAAAACTATACTGCCACATATTATCATTTTAAAAAATTAATTTTCATAAAATTAAATTAATAAACATCACAAAATAGAGGTACTGTAAATTTTATTTTTTTAAATAAAATGTAAAATCAAGCACAGTATGCCTTATTTTCTTATATTTTGTTATAAAAATATAAATACATCTCAAATCTCAATAAAAGAATAACTACACTCTTTAAAAGATAAAACATTTGAAAGAAACACGTTAATATCACCATAAAATTCCATGAATTCAAGGTACTAACCAGAATAGTATACAGATAAAACAGACAGGATAAGGAAGGCATATAGATTTGAACTAACTCATCAGAAAAAGTATAGATGTAAGGATACAAGGCAGTGAGATTTGAACTCTCATATTAATCTTGGAAGAAAAATTAAACATTCTTAACCATTACTTTGTATTATTTCATTATTTTATAGAAATTGATATTACAACAAATGGAATAGTTTATAAAAGGGTTGAAAGTGACTTCCTCCAATATCTATACACACCGCACACGTTTCAATTTGTTTTCAAATACTTTAATCAACTAATGTACTAGAACATCTTGTATATATGCCATACATATATTGTATGGCATACATATATACACATACATATATTGTATGTCTTGTAGTAACTAGATGTTACTAGAACATCTTGTATATATGCCATTATTGTAGTTTTTAGTTTATCAGTCATGGTATGTTCCAATACACTGCTTGTTTCGCTGCCCACCCCCTCACCCATAAGAGTAATCTGGAGGATCAGATTGGACGATCATGCAGTCCACAAAAGCCTCGAAATGATTTGTTCACCAAAGACATTTTGTAAAACGTCATTCAACGTACATTGGCATACATTCAAAATGTCATTGGCATCACAGCACACCTGTGTGCACTGTAACGCCATCTTGTTGGAACCAATCATGATTGATTTCCACTTCTGTGAAAAACGGGCAACAGAGCCTGTTGCCCAAAATGTTTCAATAAGAGTTCAAACTGTCTTGCGGTGAGGAACAGGAATATTTGGAAACTTTTCAGAAAACTTATGCTTTACTAAATCAGTACACTTGTCACCTTCACGAAAGATAGTTTCAACGAGAAAATGCATTCCTTTATCAAAAAAACCATTATGTTTTTCACAACTATTGATACACAAAAAAAAACAAATGAAGCACATTCAATCACAACTCAACAACTGACATTTTGGTTTATTACTGAGCAATGCTCAATGAACCAACAGGACAACCAACCTAACACCAAAAGAACAGAATGCAACACTTAATTCTAAAGCATACTGGCACAGTGATTTTTTGAACGCACTAGAAAAAACAAAACTATCAATATGACCTTTTATTAAACTAGAGACCACATTTGATAATATAGAGTGAAATAAATGCTTAGGATTTGAGACATGTAACACTGTAATAAGCACAAAGAAGAATTACTTATCTATATGAGAACAAAGTAGCTGAGATTAGAATATAAGCACAATGCATACAGAAGTAAACAAAGAAAGATGTAGTCTGTTCCTGCTTATTTTAAACTTATATATAAAAGAGATAATACACAATTTAAATGAAAAAGTTTAAAAACAGAGTAATAAACCAAGAATAAAAATAAAGATGTTATGATTTAATGATGATGTTTATTTTCAACTAAAACAAGACTAAAAAGAAGTTAGAAGAAAAATTGAATTTGTGGATTACCGACAGGAGAAAAATTTTAATTTGGATGTAATAATAATATACCAAATATTATTCAAACAAGTACAAATATACTGTACGGAATTTACTAAACAGAATTTTACTTTAGAAAGTAAAATTACAAACAAATGCGGACAACATAAAAAGGACATTAAAAGCACATTATTACAAGAAAGGAGAGACTATGAAAAAACAAGGTCTGTTTTCAACTAATATAAAAAAAAAGTAAACAAATACAACGGAAGTTTGCTATTACAGAAGACTCAATGGATTGATGGAATCTGAAATTAGTTTTTGTAATGATTTCTTGATTGCATTACTCAATGTTTAATAATATTTTGAAATCAATGATAAAAGGATAATTTTTTATAATTTTTTTAAAGATTTATTTTACTTTTTCTGGAGATTTTAATTATTGAGAAATGCTTAAAACATTTTTTTTCATTTATTACAATCCTTGATTGTTCAGATTAATGAAAAAATGATTTTGATTAAAGGATTAAATAAATGGTTAAGTGAGCCACCAACTGTACATATAAGACACAACAATGTATAATAATGACTAGTGATTTTAATACATACAATATAATCATTGAGGATAGTATAGCTTGAATCGTCAATTTTTTGCCGCATAGAACTGAAATCCATAGGTTGAGGTATGATCTGTGAATAGCCAGGAGCAATTTGATCAGTTACAGGCCAAGCAAAAAATTGCTGTGGATCTTTTTTTTCTAGAAGCCTCTGTAAATGGTCTAACAATTTTTGCAACGGACTCTTTTGTTCTTGTCGCATCCGCAATAACTGAACACAAAGCCTAGGCTCTCTACCTGGACTTCCCACACCTTAAAAAAAATAAATATACATATGTGCTTATACGCCAATGAATATAAATAAGTACAAATACAATCTACAAATTTGCATTGTCAATGTTATATTTTATTTATGCATTATATGATGACTAAAAATATCAAAAATTACCTTGTCTTAAAATTAACAAAACACTACCATAAAGGTTTTACTTATTTTCTTCTTTTATAACCCATTTGATAATAATTTAGCATTTTGCATAACTTTCTACATTTTAACATACCAGAATCAACACTAGATTAAGGCTCAATCAAATAAATAAATCTTCATACCCAAAGTCTGAATCAGTATGCTAAGATGATATAAAACCACTAGAAATAGCGTAAAATAAACAATGAATAAAAAAATATCTATATGTTGTTGGCAACTTTTAGTGACTAATGAATATAGCAGCCAATTAAAATAAGAAATAAACTAAAATATAGAAACAAAATTAACAAAAAAAAATTATTCTTAAAAGTACAAGCAACAGACATATGCACTCAAAAAAAAAAATTACTCAGTAATAGAATCTATTTATTTATTTATTAACACCCATAAGTCACTGCCCAAAATAGAAAATGTCTTATTGAATCGACAGACTTCATAAAGTCTTATAAATTGTCAATAAAGTGATACTATCAAAACTTTATTTGGAAATTTTTTAACAGAAGTTTGTAAACTACACTGTGAATTCTGTCATTGATATTTTTATCGATTTTGCTTGGGAAATGCTTTTTCCCCTGCCATACAGCCCTGATTTACGTCCAACAAACTTCAATTTCTTACCAAAGTTCAAAGAACTACTCAAGGAATTCAGCAGTCTGAAAGAGATCAGCTGTCATGCCCCAGGACATTCAATACCTCTCAATAAAGATTGTCTCCTGACAGGAATCCTAAAGCTGCCAGACAACTGGCAAGCTGGGGGAACGTTATGTTGAAAGACCTTAATTTGGTGGAAAAATTATTTTTTTTTTTAATGCTGATGATCAGTGCATTATTTTTGGGGCAACCCTTGTATTGTAGCAATATCTCTGACAACCAGTGGAGTCAGATGTTCACTATTCAAAGAAAAGTTACATCCTATATTTCCTATCTTTATATACACCGATAGTAATTTATCAGTGCAACTACAATTTTGGATTAATAACGACTAAACTGTGTGCAAAAATCTATTAATGCTGACATGACCTTTTGTTAAGTAAGCATAGGAAATTAAAAATTCAAAAATATTTTTCATTTAATAATTGTTTTTTGTTATTTGAGTGCCTGTGCTCACAACCATAATTGCAAATATCTAGTTGACTGCATGGTCACCAAAATTAGTGTGTCTGGCTACAAAGTAAATAGTTAATAGCAGCAATCTACCTATTTATCCTTTGTTATCAAAACTCAAGTATGCAGGATAGAATATTTTATCAGAGTGTACCTCAGAAGAGCAGCGTGCAGTTATTTGTTTTGTTATCTGAAGGTTTAAATCTGCTGGTGTCTTTTTACTGAATGAATGCTCAGTACAATGTGAATTGCATCAATGAGATAAGTTTTTACGTATGGATAAACAAATTTAAGTGGTCAAAAAAGTGTAGATGAAGCACATTCCAGGCATCCACTAGGCATGTCAAGAGAAATTTTGAAGTTGAACAAATTACTTTCAACAATTGTTAATCTGTGAAAGAAATAGTACAGGACAAGATTAGTAGTAGCACAGTGCACAATATTATCCACAATGACTTTTAAGTCAACAAATGGTTTGTTGGTACCAAAAATGTTGACAGCACACAAAACATCCAAGATTACAGATCCATACAGAACTAAAAATCTTGATTTGATCATGAAATGAAGACATTTCTAAGTTGAACAGTGACCTGTAATCAGATATGAGTTTGACATTACAAACCAGAACTGAAACGACCAAGTAAAAGGTGGGGACACACTGAATACCCAATGACAAAGAAATTCCAAAATCAGCCTTCTGCTGGTAAAGTGATTGATGTTTACTGTCTTTTGAGACAAAAAAGGCTTTATTCAGAATACTGAGAACAGTACCAATTATTCAGTTGGAAAAATGTTTGAAACTGGCTATTTGCAATAAACAACATAAATAATTCAAAAAGGAATGACTCACAAGATCACCAAATTCGACTGATATCTTAATACATCCATAAATATAGTCCTAATTTGGCACCATTGGTCCTACTACCTTTTTTGTCTGTTAAAATCTCTCTTACATGGCAGACAATTTCAAGATAATGAAGTGAAAACAAACACATAAATATGGTTTAGGGGTCAACCCAAAAGACTCTTTGCCACTGGAATACAAAAGCTTGCAGGAAATGGCATAGTGAAAACAGGGAATTACATTAAAAGTAATGCAAATATTAAAATCTGATCATACTGAGAAGTAAACCTATAAATGTTTAAAGTCTTATTTATTTATTGAATGACCCTTACAAATAAAACACTAAAAATTAAAAACATTATATTGTAGATTAGTGATTTCTATTAATGACAATTATGCATTTATTTTAACTTAACATTAAAAAACAATAAATATGAAATCTAAGGAGGAAAGAATTATGATTACTATGTTATGACACACATACCTTCACCAAGCTATACACTTTACATACACACACGCACACACGCACGCACACACACACACACCCACACACCCACATACACACACACACACACACACACACACACACACACACACACACACACACACACACACACACACACACACACACATACATACAGCTGCTGTCAATTTCCAGATGTTAAATGATTCATAACCAGGTAGAGGTGTAATTTGTATTTCTAACATTTTTTTTTTGTTTACACTTTTCTTTCCTAACAACGTAAAATTTAGCACTGTCCAACAAATGCTAAAAATCAAGTTTAATATGATTTTTTTTGATGAGCTAAAAATAATGTTACATGCTGCAACCCATTAATACACTATTTAATTATATTTAAAGCATATAGTATAGATAGTATATAACATATTATAATAAAGTAACTCTACCTGGTTTTAAATCATGAGCAAGGGAGAGGCGCTTAGGTAGTGGAGGTTCCGGTAGTGATTCTTCACCTAAGCTTATATCATCTTGGCTTGATTCCTCTCTTATTCTTTTTCTTTTTTCCTGTAATAAAATTTTTCACATAATAAATATCAAACACAGTAAATAAAATGCCATAAAAAAACCTGTAAAACTTCAATAAAAGCTATTGCCTAACATTAGTAAACATCTATGAGACAGCAACTTATTTCCCCTGTTAAATGACAAATTATTTCTTTCTGTTAAAATGGGTTAAACAATAATTTATTGCCAGATTCACAAATAACAATGAATAAATATCTCCATTGCGAAAAGTAGTAGTAATAACTGCATAATGCAATACAAATCTTTGGGAAATAGGTGGAGTCAAAAGGCAAGGTTTTGCAGCGATATATTAATTTTTTTAATAGGCAAGAATTTTTTCCCAACTTGGTCAATGAATTCAGTCTATCCCAGTCTTCATATAATTGTATTAAGTGCTTTCATTGTATTATCATTTCATACATGACAAAATTGCCGCATCAAGTTTTTTTTGGAGCCAACTAGGAGCAGCCCTGTCTTATGTAAGAAAGCAAATTTGGAGAGCAAATGGCACAGCTGTACAACCTGCTACAGACTCTTCAATAAAGACCAAATAGTTTCTGGTACTATGAGCAGCTGTTCATTTTTTTGTGTGTGTGTTTTTGGTGGGCAAGAAACACTTCGGCATTATCATGGCCCAGAATAAAATTTTATAAAAGAAAATAAATAGTAAAAAAAAAAACAGTCTTAAAAACTAAAAAAAAGCTTGTGTGTACTTACTTATGTATGCACGTAAAAAGTTATACTTCTTTGGGGTGAATAAAAAAAGAAATTTTTTAACATTCAAACAAATTTGAACTGAGTCAAACGATTAATAGACGACATTAAATACCATGAATAAGAGTTTGAATAAATAATACTTAAATTCAATTAAATATTTATTTTTCACACTTTAAAAAGTATTGAATTATTCGTTGTCATATAAAACAAAGTTCATCAAATATATTTTGATTAGTTTAGTTACATTAATTCTTTGGATGATGACTGAATAGGCACAAGGGCTATCAGTGGCTTATGATATGAAAAATATGATTTATCTTATATAGTGTATTTTATCAAAAATTTTGTTTTTGGTAAATTTAAAATTATTTATGCAAAATCAAGAATTTATCTGATGTGTGCTATTTTTTGTCATTAAAAAATATAATTAAAAAAAAAATCAATCTCAAATCTTGATAGACAATTTTCACAAAAAAGAATAAAATAAATATTCACTGCAATATAAATAAAGTTTTATGAACAACAATATTCACAGTTTAAAATATCCATCTTCAGAAATATGTGTATATAAATATATATTTATTATGACTCAATATCTGTTATGTTTACAACACGTGCTAATCACTTAATTGCGTTGAACAACTGACTGAATTAGACAATACATGCATGTGCATACAAATTGATCAACTTGGGCGTGTGCAAATTTTCATGGTGTGTTACACTGACACACGCAACTTCTATAACTTACTGAAAATACATTCTGATCAGTTTTCCTAACGTGCCAAAAAAAGTATAACTTCAAAAATTAAGAAACTTTCAACTAATATAACAGCTAAAAATTTATTTTTAAAAACACTAAAAACTAAAATCACAGCTATAAAAATAAAATTAAAAATAAGCGTAACACTAAAAACATAAAATTTAACTAGAAATAAAGAGTTTATAAAAGTGCAAGAGGGCCCCAGCTTAGATAACAGAAAGACTAAAAAAATGAACATAAAAAACTAAATTCTAGGTTAAAAACTAAAATATTTAAAAAGCTAAAACTTACAAGTAAAAAACAGATAAAATATCACAAAAAAACTTAAAATTAATATCACTAAAAAACATATAACAAATATCACAGTGGGACACTTAATAAGGTAATATTTATTTAAAAGGAAACAAACAAAAAATGTATCAAATTTAAATAAGACTCAATAAATTTAACAAAGTCCGAGAGGGATGTAAAAGGTTCCATCTTGGATGTAGAATACAAAAAAAATAAAAATCATGACAATTAAATGAACAGAAAAACAAAAACATTAAAATAATTCTTCAGCACTAGAATAAAAATTATATACAATTTTAAATTTTGGGTAAAATATTAACACTTCGTAAAAATAGCAGCACTCGGTCTAAAATTTCCTTATTATTGCCAAAAATTTGGCAAATGTTTTATGTAATTTAAATTTACAACATAACGCCGTCTAACATATGCAATCCACACATACATGGCGCACAGGCATGCGGCAGTTGCATTGTCTGCATAGGGGTGCGTGTCCCACTGACATCAGGTACTTGTGTGTGTGTGTGTATGTGTCTCTAGTATGTATGTCCTAATCACAATCAACAGAAGATCACTTCCTCATGACGAATTTTTCTGCATGAGAGTCCCATGGCAACACAGAATCTTTAATGTGACAGAGTTTATCAACGGTAGCTGTCCAGTCACCTTGCCACTTTGCATGAAGAGACTTTTATATAATTAGTAAAGTCAAAGGAGCAACACAAGTGGTGAAAGGAGGCTGATTACATGCGTCTTTAACAGCAGAATCTACATGTTCATTGCCTGGAATTCCCACATGGCTAGGAATCCATTGTTTTGTTTTTAATTCTTTGATGTGATTGACCCAAGTAAGGCGGCTATCATAAAGTAAACCTAAAAACCTAATATCAGGAGAGATAGTAATTAGCTCTCCGTTGAAAAAAACTTGCAGAATGGTAGGGTCCTGCAACCAAGAAAAGACTACACATTTTGTTTTCTCAGGTGAAAAGGTGAAGCCGGTAACCCTTCATTCACCAAGGTGATGCTAGCCAATAAGAAATCTCCAACACGAACACGAAAAGTTCGGTCATTTAAGAAATCCCTGATAAATGCAAGCATACAGCCCTTGACTCCCCATTTTTGAAGGGTGTTAAGAACACTACATCACCAGGTTGTGTCGTATGACTTTTTGATATCAAATAAGATAGCTACGAGGTGCTGGCAGAGTACATAAGCGTTTTGAATAGCTGCTTCCAGTGACACTAAATGGTCAATGGAAGAACGACCTTGGTGGAAACCGCACTGTTCTAGACATGGAAGGCCATGTCTCATCAAGTACTATGTGAGTCTGCAGTTCACCATTCTCTCCATCACTTTGCATAAAACACTTGTCAAAGAGATAGGGCACTAGCTTGAGAGGCTTCCTTTGTCTTACGACAATGGAATGTGAACAGACCAAAGGGAAAACTTGTGCAGAGAATAGACTATTATAAATACACAATAGATGTTGTAGCGCCGAATTAGGAAGGTATGAGAGCATACTGAGATGAATTTTGTCAGATCCAGGGGAGGTGTCATGCGAGTTTTAAAGTGCATGTGACAACTCATTGAATGAAAATGGAACATTTAATTCACCGATCGAATCACCAACATTCAATGATAGTACTTCCATCTGTAATTTGTACCTTTCAAATTCATTACTGTATGATGAGGTGAAGAACACCGAATGGAAACAATCTGCCAAAATACTTGCCACTGTAGAAGGTCATGTAAAGAGTTCTCCTTCATGAATTAGTCAGAGAATGGATTATTTTGGTGATCCACAGATTGTACAAATCTTTTTAACAAAGTAGACATGGGAGTAGTGGGTGAGATGGTGTCCACATAATTCCTCCTAGTGTCTAAGAATACCCGACGACATACAGCTCTAGCCTTACTGTACAAATCTAAGTGTTCATTTGTAGGTCTATGGTTAAATTTGCACAGTGCTTGTCATTGATTGTTAATAGTGTTTTAGCAATCAGCATTCCACCAAGGAACAAAAGGACATCTTGGGTTTCCCAATGTTTGTGGGATATATCTATTATCATTGTCAAGTATCAGAGATATAAACAAGGTAAGTTCGTCAAGCGCATCTTCACCATCATCACACTGTGATGGGATGGCTTTATGGTAACTGTTCCAATCTGCCTTTTCAACAATCCATCTCTGTGGTCTTTTATTCACCTTGCAGTAAACCAAAAGTTATAGTAATTGGCGTGTGGTCACTGCTGTGGTCGTCACAAGCAGACCATTTAAGACGAGGGATTAAATTTGGTGAGCAAAAGGAGAGGTCAATGTTTGACAGTGTACCAGAAGATGAGGACATAATGTGTATGACCCATTCAGTAGACAAAGGTCCATGTCATGTCTAGAGTGTTTATCATATTTCCTCAAGAGGAGCAGAAAGATGAGCCCCAGGAAATATGGTGGACACCAAAGTCCTACTATTAACGGCGATGGGATTTGCATGAGATTTGACAATTCTGGAGCATTGAACTCAAAGTTTGGCAAGAGATTATGCAATTTAAAGATGACTGAGATTTCTACAGCAACAGCAGGAATGAGGGTAGCTACTTGTAGCCTTATAGCCAACACTTCATTCCACATGAAAATAGCAACATCACCACTCTCTTTACTATCTACAAGACAGTCTTATCTCTCACAGGTATATCCTCCGAATGTTACCGCATCTTGTTGTACTAAATGCGTTTCTTGGAAGCACATTATTAATGGTTCATGTGCACGCATCAACACTCTAACATTTTCAATGCAGGACCAAAGACCCACTGAATAATGCTCATAAAAAAATGTAATCAGATGCAGAAATATAGATAAATATATGACAAAATTAGTTATAGGTGATCTGGTTTTTCTTTTTCAAATGTTTAATTTTAAGAAATTCCAGTGCCCTGGTATCAGGCAGTTCCTCTACCATAACCTTCAGTATACATAGTGTTGGAGGAGATTTTGAAACATGGGTGTTAATGATATCCCAGAGGAGGTGGTTGTGTGGGCTCCCTTAACAGGGAGTTTATTATTTGGTGGCTTATCACCAGTTATATTTACTCCTGTCTGCAAAGATGAAACTTTAGAGACAGGAACTTTGAAAGGGATCCCATTAGTGTTAGTTTCACTAGTTGTAACTACAGACTTCTTATTCATCTTTGTTAACTCAGAAACAGTTGCAGTAAGTGAAGTAACCTGATCAAATAACACCTGAGCAAGCTTCTTCAGCTCACTACAGGATCCGCACTGTTTGTTGTCTTTATTTATAAGAGCTTTACTTGACGTTGCAGCAGCAAAAGAGACATCCGGTTTAAGCAGGTTTTGAGAGTTAGGCAGTTTTTATATTCTCTTCCGGCAGCTGGGAAAAAAGCATTTTCCTCAGTACAGATTTTTAGGATTACCTTCTCTTCTTGGGCAATCTAGAGATCAAGCTGAATGTGTTCCTCCACAGATTGCACATCTTTCTTCCTCCTTGTGGCTTTCTTTTGCACATCTAGCACATACAGCGGTGTTGTAGTATGACAGTACCTTTGACAATGGAAACACTGGCATGAGTTAGGGATGAACGGTTGTACTCTAACCACTAGGTATCCCACTTTAATTTTCTCCAGTGGTGTGGGAAGGTTGAAGGTTAATATGAGGGAGGGAGTAGGTTCTTCCATCCCACTCTGATGCCTCATTATTCTCTCCACCTCCGTTAACACCTTGGGGACGAAGCTCTCCGGCAACTTCTTTAACATCCATCTCAAGAAGATCCCAGCAAAAAATTACTCTTTAGCTAGTATTCAAGGTTTTATGAAACAGCACATTTATACTTATACTACCCATATTTGTTAAGACGTAAGAGCAATCGACTTTGCTCATCACTGAAAGTCTCTATTAGAATTGATCCATTGCTCAGTTTTCTTATGTTCTTGGGAAAACCGCTTGAGCCAGTTACTACTTTATTGATACAAAAAGGTGAGACCTTATGAAAGGTGAGACCACCTTCCTAATTATTGCATAAAACTAAAAATCTGACATTTGGATACTGTAAAGTTGATTTGTCACCATTTAAATTATTTATCTGGGGACATTTGTCGTCATTGGACAAAGCTGATCCAAGATCTTCACTGCTTAGAATTCTCTATGTCTTCTCCTATCTGTCATCATCAGACAGTTACTTTGAAAGGATGTACTACATTCCATATTCAAATTTCACAAAAAACTTAGCAATACCCAAGTTGAAGTAATATTTAAGACTCACTAAGATTGAATATATCATTAAATATTTAATGATATAGGGTAGCAGTAATGC
Organism: Lycorma delicatula; assembly: GCF_047948215.1. Classification (NCBI taxonomy): domain Eukaryota; kingdom Metazoa; phylum Arthropoda; class Insecta; order Hemiptera; family Fulgoridae; genus Lycorma; species Lycorma delicatula. The sequence goes on along the minus strand of NC_134457.1, from coordinate 83,543,913 downwards.
AAAGAAAAGAATGATATTAACATTCCAAAAATTGCTCATTCAATATTTTTAAAGAGATTGTTACACCTAGAAACTTCTTAATTTGGCACTGCTAACTCTTTTAACATGAGCATTCTAAGAGTTTCAGACTGGCTTATACTCAGTCATTCATAACTTGTTGGAAAAACTTTCTAACATCCTCATTTACACATAACCTGCCGGAAAATTATAAAAAAGTCACACATTGATGTTTATCAATATGTGACTTTCAATGTCACAACTTTGTTGACTTTCAATGTGTAAACTTTTCAAAAGAAGTTTTTCTTTTGAAAAGTTTCAGTATAATTTGAGAGTGACAAATTAATTTTTTAAACTTTCAATTTAAAACCTTAAAAAGTAAAAATAAAGAGTCTTATGTTCACAATATTTTAACATCAATTCATATTTATTTATAAAACATTAAATTGTATGTTAATCATTTTTAAACTAATTAAAATTTAAAAAAATAATAACTAATTAGTTGTGAAATTTATAACTGATATTACAATGTTTCCTAGTAATGGTTTATTTTCAATAGTATTCAAAATGTTTAAGACTGTAATTGTGTTTTCGTTATGGTTCTATAAACCTATATAATGTTGGAAAAAATATTAAGATAAAATTTAAGTTAATAAAACATTAGTAAACCATTCCACATATGAATGAGAAATCATACTGAATGAATTTATATAAATAAAGATTAAAAAAGTATATTCCTAGAAAGTAAATTATTATTATTATTAAAAAAAATTTGTGTTTTATACCATATTATAATATATTGTTCTTTTCATTTCAACCATTTCCTCACCTCATCATTAACTACAATTTTGTCATTAAAACAAATAGTTTAATATATATTTTTCTTTAATAAAAATTGAAAAATGTTAGTATAATTTTTTTTTCTATTTTACTCCAAGACCTTAAATTTAATTTTTTTTTTAAAATAGCTGCCAGACTGAAACTGACAGTCAGAAGAAGTATTATAAATTCTTACAACAAATTCTTAAAATAATACTATTCCAAAATTACTTAAACAATAATTTTTATATAACAATGTACAAAATTATAGAATATTTATAATTGCACGACCACATCACTTAATTAACAGGGTGCTCTTTATGTATAATTTGTTATAAATCTGGTACATTTTTCATCAAATACACAGAACCCTAATGAATAACATCCCAACACATAAGGGGAAGACACCTACCTTGTGACGCTACTGGTCGCCACACCACCCTCAAACCCTGAAGGGCTTTACCGGAGGCTGTCGTTAAACACTCTAACTGATTACATCTCAGTCATCAGCCAGGCCTCGGTCGGGATGCCACCGATGTAAATGCCTCTGCAGACATTTGCATCAGTAAAATATATATCAAATTTCACCTTCATATAGGCTTCAAACGAACATCTTCATATCCAACCTAACATGATTCTCTCAAACCAACTGACCAAAAACACAGAAGCGCGACCCTGCACCTAGTCCAAATTTGACAACACCATTCATGACTGTGAATGCCTCAGAAAAGGAACAAGTTTAAGTTAAATCATTGCTACATTCATACCAATCAAAATTATGTTTTACACAACATAGAAATTCAGACCTGTACCCAAATAAGTTGACCAATTTAGGTCATCTAACAAGGGGAACATAACCTCATTCAGGTCCGCGCAGGAGCTGAGGACAAATCCCGCACCCCCACCCAGTCCCATCATGAAGTCTTGCACAGCATTTCCAAGTCACAAACCAGGGCTGCCACCAGCAGAACAAAGCCACACCCTGGTTGCAAGGGTTACCATACCCTGGCAGCACGGCCGCCTGGATACGCATGGTACGGTAATTCAACCCCCAATCGGGATGAATGACTCTGTAGATTCCTTAAGAAGCAGCAGCAGCATTTTTTGTACATGTTCCTTGAACCGAAAATTCTCATCAAGGATAAAACACCTAGGTATTTTTGAGTTGTAATGTACCGAATGGAGAGACCAGCTATCCGAACCTGGATTCATTGGAAAGCAGCCAATCGGCCCTTAAGCAACATTGTGGTTTTCTCTGGACTGAAAATCATCTTATGTTGGAGACTCCAAAGTTGCAGTGTCTCACAAGCATGAGCAGCTCAGAACTCGTTACACGAATCCCCTTCAATCAGTAGCATCGTGTCCATCAGCATAAGCAATGACATGACAACCATATGGCAACCTTAAACGCAACATCAAATCGAATTCTATGATTCAAAGAGGACTCAGAACACTGCCCCAAGGGCATCCTTTAGTTAAGGTCTTACAAACCTCCAAGACACCATCATGCAGGGAAATCGTCCAATGGCTGAAATAACTTGAGAGCACTTCTAATTCATTTTGTGTACACTTATGCTTCTGCATCTGAAATAGGGCAGAGGGCCACCATAAGTTGTTAAATGCCCCGGATATGTCCAGAAAAATCCCTAATACATATTTAGGTGGACTAGAGGAAGCTATATCCATCACTTTTAGTGCTCTTGTCCAGTTGGAAACCATACTGGTTGTCCATTAGCAAATGATCAATGGTCAATCTAATATTAATACGCAAATATATAACCTCAAAAACCTTGCCAATTCCAGGCAAGAGCATTAATGGACAGTACGAAGAACTAACAGTAGGATCTTTGTCACCACCTTTGAAAGGAGCAACCTATTATATATTCTAGTTAGAGGACCAAGGAGTACTAGAAGTGCTCAGACGAAGAGTTCCACTGTGATACAATCATATCCGGGGACCTTGTTCCGTGCCATATTACAGCTGGCACACCTCCACCTCAGTGATCTCAGAAGATTGTAAGTCGGTCTCAAAAATCGCAACTTCCTGCCTGACAGGCTGGTGGTATGAAACCCCACCCACCATAGTATAATCTGGGAGCAAATCATTCAGCAAAATATTAAGGACACGATCCTTATCAATTACCACATCTTCATGGGTTGACTAAGCTGACAAGAGGGCATATTTCCTGCACTTATGTCCAAGGGCTCTGTACACAACGCCCCAAAGGTCTCTATTCCCTTGCTCCTGGGCGCCAGGAATTATGCTTGGAGGACCTAATGCTACGAAAGTACCTAGCCCTCCTTCTGCAATAATCTGCAGAAGGAGGGCTAGTTAAGTAAACAAGATTTAATAAGGTTTAATGTATTTTTTCCATCAAGTTATGTTTCAGAAACAAGTAACATAACTGTCTTTCCTAGCCACTAGCACATATAAGTTTTTTTTTCATTTTATCTCTGAATCTTATATCTGAAAAGTATACATGTTAAAAATGTATTACCCAAAATTTTAGAATGATAGTTGAGAAGTTACAAAACACTCAATAGATAAAAAATCTATAAATTATAGCAAATTAAATCTATTATTATAGCAAATTGTTTTAAAATTATGTAAGAATTAATTTCCTTAAATTTATTCAAAATACCTTATGATGATGTTTCTTTTTCTTTTCATGTTTATCTCTGTCTTTCTCCTTCTTTTTCTTTTTCTTCTTAGCTTTTTTATGAAGTTTATCTTCAATTCTTGTAGCATTTTGGAAGGAAGCAACAGAATGCATAGACTCTTCGTCACCAGGAGTGGCAACACTGTAGTTTTGAGGCAGCGAATCACTGCTGTGTTCTGGAGTAGATGAACTTCCGACCTTCAGGATCAACTTTAAACCAGCAGGCCTCTCCGCAGCATTCAATTGTTTATCTTTATGAAACAGATAAGTTCTGTTGAAATTAAGAAAAACCAATGTTAATACTACTAGTTAAAAATAAAATTAAAAGTAAAAGAAAACAATTACTTACATTGAAAAATAAATTATGGAATTTTAATATATCAGGTAATAAAAATATACATATACGTAATTAATATAAGTGCGAATTGAAAACCAGTGTTAGAGAGATAATGAAGTGCTAGCATATGGCAGAAATATATTTAAAAAAAGCAAATGGCAAAATACAAAGGAAAAAAATTAAAAGATAAAGTTTTGAAGAAATGGGAACTGATAAAATTAAGAGATTCTATTCTGAGATAAAACTGTGATAGAGCTAAAAAGCATTTAACATGCGCACCAAATGTACTTCACACACACTCAGAAAATAAGGGAGGCCATTCTGGTTCTCAACTAGGCTTAGAAAGCACACAAGAAGAATATAGAAACATAGAAAGAAAGAAAATAATTAAAATTTTAAAGAAAACTGAACTCATTGTTTTTCAAGTAGTAAAAGGAAAATGTAATTAAGAAACTGAAAGAAAAATTTGGAAATGAAGTAGTCTCCTAGAATACAAAATAAAATGTTAAGACTCACTACCAACAACATTGTTCCAGAAGTTAATAAGACAAATTTCTGGATGGTTTTACAGCTAGAAGAAGAATTCAGTTTTAAAGTACTTGTAAGTAAAACAACAATAATGCAAGGGAAGAGAAAGTATTATGAGAAATTATATATTAAGAGAGATGAATATCATAAACCATAGGATAAGGAATTTTTTTTATTTAGGAAGTAAATTCTTAAAATTTGTTGATACAAAAAGATAAATATTAAACACAAGGAAGCAAGGAAAGCTTCTATGCAGAAAAGAAGTATCATATATTATCTGAAAGAATTTTTTTTAAATATTTGTAAGGAGTGTAGCACTTTATGATAACATAGCATATATAAGAGGAAACACCTTGTTAAAGGATTTATTGAAAATCAAATGGCTTGATTAAAAATGAGATGAGATCTTTACACACACAAAAAAGAGGAGCAAAGTTGCAGCAAAATCTTGTAAATCAAAAAAAAAAAAAAAAAAAAAAAAAAAAAAAACTAGGACATTAAGATTTACTTACTTTAGTTAAAGAGGGGCATGTAGAGGGTAAAAACTGTAGTGAAAGATAAAAAAATGGAATTTATAAAACAGGCAGTTGAGGACATAGGATGCAATAATTAAACTGAGATTAAAAGGTACGGCAGAACACAATGAAAGGGAGACAGAATTAAACCAGTCAAATAACTATTGTAACAAAAACTCACAGAATAAGTACGGATAAAGTGTTGAAGTTTAAAAATTTCAAAGTAGTTTAAAAACTATTTTGAAAGTACTTCAAGTAATTGAAACTACTTAGTATGGTGCTTTCAAAATATCAGGATCACTGTCATCAATTTCAAGCAGCTGAAATACCACTTAATAGCACACTATTACAATACAAATAGTAATCATTAAAAATTGGCAATCACAATGAAAATGGTACCACTTTAAAACCCACTTTCAGTAATAAGATTTGTGGTTATAGAAGGAATAAAACCATCTGAAATTTACTCCTGGATGTTTAACCAATACAAAAGAAGTTTTATAAAACAACATAATCTTCACAGAAAAAATAGCCAAAGTATTAAGAACCAGTGTGGCTGCAGAACTAACTGTGATTTCAATTCCTGTATTAATGAGAAATAAATTACAGTAAAAAGAATTGTTGAAATTTTTAATATAGGCAGTTCACTCAATTATTCATTGGAAACTGAACCACCAAAAAACATGTCCAAGATGGCCTCAATACAGTTTATTGGCACTAGTAAAGAAATCAGACTCATATTATTGAATAATCTTTAGCAGTTACAAGTTCAAAGTTTCTGAGTTTTTTGGAAGACAATGTATTATCAATGACCAATAATGTCAATTTAACTCTGAAAACAAAGCAAACTCTTCAGAACTGAATAACCCACACTTTTTAGAGAAAAGTTTCATACCAACAAAGGTACAAAGTGGCTGCTACAAAACAAAGAATCCTTAGCAGTCGATACATTTTTAAAACAAAATAATAAAAACTTTTTGCTGAGGAAATGTATATTTATAACACACAGCTATCCTTTCTCAAGCTACCGTCAGCACATCAGATTGGGAAAATTCAAAAGGACTGTAAATTAGTTTGTAGATTTTTCACGGGTATTTAAAAAAAATAATAGTACAATCATTATATATCCACCTAAGAATTGTTGCTGTTTTTCTTGCAGTGCAATTTACGCCAAACAGTTCAAAACCTTTTAAATGGACAGATAGTTAGAGTCTATAAAACTCCGAATTTTTTATCAAATGTTGATTATATAAATATATGATGTACATTAGCAAAGAGTATGATAGGCCCATATTATTTAATATAATGAAAATACTGCAAGTAATTTTATGATAAACAACTGCAACAAATCTCACAGCTTGCATCAGCCCACTACTGTTTTGTTAGACACTAACACTATCACTGTTCATACTCACGATGTCAATTTCATGTAAACCCCCTAAAAAATTGATAATTCTGTGCAATTACTTTATCAGCTTATATTTTTTTCATACTTCAATATACCATAGTAGACATACTTAGGATCAGAAAAACACAATATCTAAATGTTAGAAAGCAGATCTGGACAGATGACCTGTGCAAAGTTAAAGTCTGCACCAGCATATAAGCACTCTAGTCAATTGGCAATCAGTTTTGTGAGTCATGGTGACCTTTTCACTTTAATCCATTCTGTGGAGAAAGGTTAGGGTAAATGTTAAGGTTAGAGCTTTGTGGGAGAAGAATAAACCATACACTAATTAAACTAAGTTTAATAACTGCCAGAGTCAGACTTTGAATCCGCAGCTGTTGATCATGACTCACAGCGCTCTTTATAAAGTGATTACCCATCACACACATGACTAAGAGAACCATATAACATATAGTGTTGTCTCTCTCTCTCTCTCTATATATATATATATATATATATGTATATATATATATATAGTGACTATACTACCATCTAAACATAAATTAAGCGAAGTGCCCTAAGAGATGGTCTTAAGTATTGCCATACCTGGTAATTTATCTCTATCTTCTCTCCACAAACTCTAACGTTACCCCTAACCTCTCTACACAGAATGGTTTAGCATCTGAGCAGGTCTTGATAACTCACAAAACTGATAGCTAACTGACTAGAATACTGAATGCAGTGCAGACTTTGGCCTTGCACATGTCATCCACTATCTAAACCTCCTTTCCACCATTAAGATCTTGAATTTTCCTAATCTTATGTACATATATTATGGTTAAAGTATGAACAAACTTGATATTGATCAAGTAATTGTTCAGAATTACCAAAAAGTTATATAGATTAACTGTGAAAGTAAAAATTACATGATAACAAGAAATTTTATCCAATAATAAATCTTTTTACCACATTAAATTTGTTATAATTTAAACATTTAGCTTTCAAATTTGTTAAATTCTACAGTAAATAAAAATGAATGATTAGAGTTACATTACAGCCTAATTACAAGAAACATTAATAAGAATCTGGAAAGTTATAATATCCAAATTTAAAAAAAATAAATTTGAAATAACTCACTACATACATTTACATTTCAATAATTTTATAATATTCAGTAGTATTAGATGACACAGGCAGCATGCTATCAGGAAATTTTGTGACCTGAACATGTCCCCCTCAATTAAACTAAATTTTGAAGTAAACCTCGATGTCTTCATATTAATATCTGCTGCTACAATATATTCTCTTGATAAAAAAAAATTAACTACAGAACTTGTTTTGTATATCTTCAATATTATCCCTTCATTTCCAATTTAATTATGTTTTTAACTTTTAATTATGAAACATTACAAATAACTTAAATTTTATAATTTTTGTTTTTTATACAATCATTTTACTATCATATAGTTCTAAAACCATTCTATTATATTTCAACTGTTATGAAATAATAGCAAGTAAATTTATTAACTATCATTCAACTAAATAAAAAATAATGTCAGTAAAGTATGTAAATCTATCTCAATTATAAATAATTTGCAATAATTAAGAGCTTATCTAATAAATAAATCTATCAAAAACAATGTAAACAGAATTTATGGTACTACTTCATCTGATAAACAGTACATTTTGTGCAGTTACACAGTAAAACCATTAAATACTAATAAACTTACACATACACCGATCAATTTCAAAAAAAAATTTCTCACTTAATCTTGATCCATGATTATTTACAAATGAAATGTAAATGCGTTTTTATTTTGAAGACAAAACATTCATTAGACTATGAAAACTAGTAGTTGAAAAGAATTAATAATTTCAGTACGAAATATAATGTATTTTATCATTCTTAATGTATTTATATTCCTAACAATTGTTAATACACATATTCCTAAATAATCTAAATAATAGCTTCCTTAGTAACTAGCAAACAAATTCAAAACATACTTCAAAACAAATTAAAACTGACGAACAGAGTATTAATATACAAATAGAAAAGGTAGCCAAAAAAATTCAACACAAAAAAATCTTGCCTTCATTAATTCAATCAAGAGAAAATGTATATTTAGTCCACACATTTTCTTTAGAGTTACAATGAGGATAACCAATTAGTAAATTCAAAGTGTTAATTGTGCACTATTATTTATTGATGCCACTCTGATTAGATTCTTTTCCCATCAAGGAACTGTTGCAACAATTCCTTTCTTAGAATACCACAATGAGCATTCCTGATGTGGTCTATTACTGTACACTCTGATTTCACTTATTAAAGATTAATATACTTAATAAGTAATACTAATTGAATATTTATTTTCAAATTTCCCTAAGAGATCATTTATCACAGGTTAATGTTCTAAAACCTTAAATATATTTATTTATAACAACAGACTCTTCTAACATTAATGGCAATGCTTATTGTTAAGACAGAATCAGATTGGGAAAAAATCTAAATAAGATAATCTAATATAAATAAAAATTGAAGGTTAATAACGTACGTAACTTTTATCTACCACTTTTAACTAAAAATTTTACTATTTCTAGCAAAGACTGAAATACATTAATTAATGGCCATAAATTCAACCTATCTCCTAATGGCAAAATATTTCAACAAATAACAATGAAATACTACAAAAATACTATGATTAAGATTTTCTTGCTTACACATAACATATGAATAAATTAAGCCTAACAACTCATACCATCCCAGCATTATCACAAAATTCCATGGTACTCAAATGGATACAAGAGAAATAGTGAGAAGAAATATTATATACATTACTGAAAGTATATTTATCACAAACTTAACATAGCACTCCTCTAGCATAACATTTTTATAAACTACAACAGAAATAAAACACCAGAATTATCTTTATAACATACTGCTTATTCCAATTAATTGATCTAGACACCTATATTTCATCCATTTTCAGCATCCTATTGGTAGGATGTGTTAATGTTGACCCCACCCAACCAGAAGCAACAAATACAATATTCCATTTATACAAATTCACTAAGCAAAGTTATATGAATAATAACACTGATCTAATTTTAAATTAAGTCGTTTAAACTACACAAGAAAATGTCCATATTTGTTGTATGAACTAACGCTGGATACTTAATCAAAAAATCAATATCCACCCACAAATCTTCCTATACTCACGCACAAATTTTAAATATATCGTATAAAAAACAGTAAGTTTTCATTTCTTATGAATCTGTTTCATGAATGGCAACTTATAAACAGTAATTTAAATGTAACTTACACGAAGATATACCTTTCTTCTAAGACGGCGTACGTTCCATTGCGATAGTTAAAAGATGCCTTTTAATAAAATATGCATGACACTCAACTTTAAAATTAACTACAAATAGGTCTAATTTAAAATAGAATAATTCAATAAAACTGACTCCCTTTTAACAAAAAAGAAACAACTTAGCAAAATCGTGAAATAAAACTGCTTAAACACCGGCAGGTTCAATATCTATTTTCCATTAAAAACGATAAAATAAATACTCAAAACGACTAAAACGTTTCATCACATAATCGTAAGAAGAACATACAAACATGAAGCTTAAAAAGGTAACAACATATTAAAGAATAACATATTACATCGACGGAACAGCCTACCTCCTCTCACATGAAAGGATACAACTGCAACTAAAAATGATCATTAACTCATTGTTTATTTTTCTTTTTTTAAGTATGGCAACTCTAAATCTAGAACTCACCTTCACCTTTTTCCCTTTTATGTTTCTTATGCTTTTTAGGTAATGTTTCATCGCCATCGCCACCGGTAGTCGCCAGGGTTAATTATTAAATAAAACACAATACACTCAAAAAAAAAACCACAATAACACTTAATCCACTACTTTATTTTTATGTTAAAGCAAAGTAATGACAGTTTTGTTTTTTTGCAACAACGCCGAACAACGTGTATTCAATCGTTTACTACAAAATCAACCCAGATTTTCTGTAACTTTTATTAACAGAATACAAATGCAATCTTGAAATAATATTTACAAAAACAAAGTTCAGTTAAATTAATAATCTAATAACGTTTAAAAGCTCAATTACTTTCGTAGTGAACCACAAAATGGCATTAACCATTCTAACGGAATAATTTTAGTTTAACTTTTAGCTAAGAGATAGCGTAGTAGTCTGAACGCCATTACATGATGTGTTACGTTCAAATGTAGATAATTTTAGTTCAGAGTTAGTATACCATAAAAATAATTATTTTGGCCTATTTTAAAATAACTTTTTTTAAACCTTTTTCGGTTAGCGGGTACTACTTTTTTCTTTTTTCTAAAAAATAACAATAAAAATGCGCATTTTACATTTATATATCAGTAACCAAATAAACCAATAAGCAAATGACATTTTTACTGAAAAAGCACAAATTTTCCATATTAATAATCAATCTTAGATTAGTCTTCTATATTTTTATTTCTACTCGTCTATTTTATTCAAACGTGGGTATAAAAAAGTACCTGAGAGAGATCCAATATCACTGAGTTGGTGAAAACGGAAAGAGTCTGCAGACGGCGAAGTCAACGCGAACTACGTTTACAGTTCTTCTGTTTAGCCTCCGGGAATTACCGTTCAGATATTACTTCAGAGAATATGTATAAGTGTAAATAAAGTATACTCTTGTACAGCCTCAGTTCGACCATTCCTGAGATGTGTTCTTAATTGAAACCCAACCACCAAAGAACACCGGTACCCACTATCTAGTATTCAAATCCCTATAAAAGTAACTGCTTTTACTAGGACTTAAACGCTGGAACTCTCGACTTCCAAATCAGCAGATTTGGGAACACACGTTCACCACTTGACCAACCCGGTAGTTTAAACGTTTACAGTTTAAACATGATCTAACCTAACAGTGAAATGAAAATGAGGGAAAAACATAATCGTGGAAACATTATATTTTAGTTCAATTAGATTTGTAATAAAGAATACTTTCAAAAAATACTTCGAATTTTGTTAGACAACGGTTTTTTCATCTGATGGACCGTGGGACTCGAATATGATCATTTTATTCAATTTTTTACGGTACTTTTGCGATAATATATAAAACGGGTGTTTAAAAAAAGACGCAACCCCTTTGTTTGACGACGTGAATTTATTAAAAAAATATTAATGTTAATAAAATACTTATAACAACATTATTAAAATTATCTTTAGTAACTTTACAATAGATGTTCAAAAAGATTTCCTGTGATCCCGATGCAGGTTCGTACACGTTTCGTAACATTTGCAGCCCCTTTTCGTAATGTTTGAAATCTCACTTTCAATGTTAGCCTTGAGTATTAGATTCGTCAAGTGTATGAGGTTTACTTTTAAAAACTACACTTTTTAAATACCCCCAAAGGAAACGTCTGCTGGTGTAAGATCTGGGGATCTTTGAGGCCACAACCTTTTGATATCAAACGATGACCAAAACATTCCCGTAACATATCCAACATTTCATTAGCAGTGACACGTTGCGTTATCCTTCTTGAACTAACATTCTCGTTCGTCTAAATCTAACATGGCAATAAACTGTTAGATTAAGTTGCGATAAACCACACCATCTACATATTTGTCAAAAAATAAATAGGCCCTATTACACGACACGAGGAGATCTCACACCAAACACCAATTTTACGTGCATATAATGATCATTCATGAAATGTGTGAAGATTTTCAGCACTCCATATTCGGCAGTTTTGGCTGTTATTGTAGCGATCCAAGTAAATCCATGCCTCATCGCTGAAATAAACACGATCCAAAATTTCAATACCGTTGTCATCAACAAGAGAACGAAACCACCAACATCAACAAGAAAACGAAACCAACCACAGTACTGTAAACGTTTTTCCGTAGTATACTTCTTTTGGTTCTTGAACTACACCGATGCGATAAGCATGGAATTGTTATTTTTTAATAACACTGAAAGCTGTAGATAGTGAAAGCCCAGCCTGTGAAGATAACTTTCTGAGCGATTTTCTGGGTGAGCGAGTTAAACGTTCTTTCACATCCTCCAGAACTTCTACTGTTAACAGTGACGGTCGACCTGTGCTTTTTCGAACATGTACACTCCCAGTCTCATGAATTTATTAATCCAACGCGATATTGTCGACTTATTAGGAACTGAAGAGTAGGTAAATTTTATCCGAGACTCATCTTTCATTCATTCGTAAGATTTATACGCGCAATAAGTCTTAATAATAAACACGTGTTTGCCCTTCGAAAATGTCATAGTAAACACAATAGAGACGATTTTATACTGGTACAGCACTAGTGCATAACGACATTTCAACTGTTACAATCTGCTAACCTTTACAAGTTGCCAACTGACATGTCGGGAGAAATAAAATTTACCTATCCGTGACTTCTACCTTCTTAATCTTAGAGTTTCATCCTTTTTGAAATATCTTCATATATATATATATATATATATATATATATATATATATATATATATATATATATATATATCTTCATATATATATATATATATTTTTTAATTCAAATAATTCATTAACATATTGACAGCTGTGTTAATAAAATTTAATATTATATGAAATTTAACCACCAAAACACACAAATTAAATAAGTTATTGGTGTGGAAACAGGTTTCCAAGAATTGGTTTCCACAGCAACTTCAGTTTGTATTGATTTTTCTAATTACATTATAATTCTTTTAAAAAATCTTTTATTTTTATTTTATTTTAGATTGTTCTTTGTTATGAAGTACAGGGTCCGGCATATAAACCTGACGATTTTTCAGGGATAATAATTAAACTGTGTTTCGTACTATTAAAACATTTAATATATCAAATTAAGATCAATTTTTGCAATTTATAGTGAATTACTTACATAGATTTTTTATTTATTTCAATATTATGTCGTCCAAATGTTTTCCATTACTCTTCACACACTCACTTAACCTTATTCTAAAATGTGACATTGCTCGCTTAATCATCACTTGTGGAACTGCTTCAATTACTCGTTGAATGGCCTCCTTGAGTTCTGCAATTGACTGTGGTCGACTACTGAAGAATTTATGTTTGAGATACCCTCGCAGAAAAAAAAATCATAAACAGCCAGATCAGGTGAACGCGCTGGCCAAGGAATGTCGCCAAATCGGGAAATCAAACGTCCAGGAAAGGTTTCTCGCAGAACATCCAATGCGATTCTCGGCGTATGGGCGGTGGCACCATCTTGTTGAAACCAAATTCCATGTCCTTGAAAGTCATTCAGTTTCGGTCGCAGAAATTCATTCAACATGTTTACTTATCAATGAGATGTTACTGTTACTCTGTGATTTAACTCCTCAAAAAAAATATGGGCCAATTATGCCGAACTTTGAAACCGCACACCATACTGTAACATATTGACTGTGAAGTGGTTTTTCAAAAATTTGCCGTGGATTATGCGAAGCCCAATAACGGTAATTTTGTTTATTCACAAATCCTAACAGATGAAAATGTGCCTCGTCACTTAAAAGAATAATGGCATCCTGGTGGACATTTTCAAGGATGACCTCGCAAGCTGCTTTGCGAAACGCCCAATCATTTGCATTAAGTTGCTGCACTAAATCATCTTATACGGATGGAATTTCTGGTCGGCATGAAGAATTCGTCGTACACTTCGATCTGAAATGGCTAGTGCAGCAGCATGTCTCGCTGCTGAAGGTCGTGGAGACCGCGTAACAACTAAACCTTACAGCCTGAAAACATTAACCTTACAGCATTAATGTTTTCAGGCGTTCTCACAGTCCGTTTTCATTTTTAAATTAGATGATGTGTTCCTAAAATTCTTCACCCACAACAATATCGTATTCCTACTAGGAACAGTCGATTTAAATTGAAATATCTGCGAAATAAACGCTGTGTTACAATAACCGAGTCATTATCTTTAAAATAGGCTTCAATCACAAACGCTCTTGTTCACCCAACCACGACATACTGGCTACTGAAATAGCATGAATAGACCTATTGATGTGCAACACTCCCGCTTTCTCATTGAAATAATTGCTACAAAATCATCAGATTTATATGACGGACTCTGTATTATGAATGCATACGCAATTTTTTTTGTTGAGTAATGTAATAACAGTCTAAAATAAAATTAAAATAAATTGTAATTTTTTTTTGTTTAATTATAATGTAATTATAGAATTCAATACCAACTGAAGATGCGGGATGTTGTGAAAATCGATTCTTGGAAATTAATTTGATAAGTTTAATTAATCGAATTATTGTGTTTTGATGGTTTATATTTCATATAAAATATAATAATTCCTATATATAATATTCCTATGTATGTAGGGAATCTCTAATTTAATTGAATGGTATTTTCATACTCCTCATACCTAAAAATGCAAATAAAAGTCATTTTCCCCCTCACTCATACCATGCAACCAAAGGTAGTTCCATACTTTTCTTCAAAATCAGTAAAAATTTTTTTTGTTTTTTTTAAATCACATTTTGTTCCACTCCATTGAAAATGAATACTTCTTGCATAATTATTGATGAAGTCTGATTAGAGCTGATGTGTCTTCACCTCGTAATATCCAAATATTTCATTAATTAGAATTTTATTTGGTTATAGCTCTGGAATCAATGAAAATAAGTACCACTTATGTTATATCGTTGAAAAGCTCTCAATGAAGGCTTATTACTACAGTTAAGAAAAAGTCCAAAATCTAAATTTTTTGGATTTTGGGTTTTTTTGACAATTTTAGTCCATTCAATTGCAATCAAAAGGAGAGGTGCACAATTAGATGTTACAACAGTCCTAAATCCAATATTTTAACATCCTTACGGCTAATGATTTTTGAGTATGTGAGATACATATGTACATACAAACAACACACCGAAACTAGTCAAAATGGATTCAGGGATGATCAAAATGTATATTTCCATTGAAATATGAAAACCTAAATGTTTTATGTTCACAATACTTTCTTTACTTCTTACAAGGAGATAAAAATTACACCTAGAATATTGTTGAGTGTTGCTGTAACTTATAATTCTGTGAGTAACCTAGAGTTAGTTTCAAGTTTTTAATAATGAACTTCATTTCAATCATTTTTATTTACTCTCTCAACTGATTTTAAGTTTATTCCTTGCAGCATAGGTTTCCATTGCTTGATTTTCCATTGGTTTTTTCTATTGGTTTCCATTGCTTGTAACAAAGGTAGAAAAGAGGAAGGAAGAAATTATGATTATTATAGAAATAACCAAAACAGTACAGGGTATCCAGTATCCATGAAGTAATCATCAACCTATGTTTGATTTATGTAAATCTCTCTATCCATCGATTGCAATAAAAATAATACAATTACGTATTTGGTAATCCCCAATTCTTCTCATATGATAGGCAGAAGTTATCATTTATGTGTGGTAAAGGCTATGGAATATCCCAAATATATCTGTGCATCTAAACAAAAGCATTTGAATTTCAATCAATAAAATACAAATTTAATTTGTTTTTTTAATATTGGCAGAAGTAAAACTACAAGCTGATTTTTTTCATAATTGACTTCTATGTTTCATTGCTGAGAGTACTTTTTATTTTAAAAACCACTAAAGTTTTTGTTTGCATTTTGTTTCCACTGTATAACAATGATATTAATACTTGAAGCTCACATCTTTTAGATGAAAATGCTTTTACTGTGATGATGAGAATACAGAATACTGAAAGAAATGTTTCATCAAAGGTTTCCAGATATTGATGTTTCACATTTTAGTACTGTCGTAACTTGATCAATAAGTTCTATGGTAGTGGATCTGTCAAAGATGCACGCGAGTTCGGAAGACAATCTATCCTGACAGAGGAAAAGTTGGATGATATATCTGATTGCATAGCTCAAAATCTAAAAAAATAAATAAATACATAAAATAAAATTTGCAAAAGTATCTGGAATTGTTGATATAAGAATAACCTGTTTAATTTATGTTAAGAAATAATCAGCACTTTAAAGTAATTATAAATGCAAACAGATACAAATGATAAAATATTTCAGTCATTTAGAATGAAACCACAGTCACAAATGATACTTTTCTAATGAAAAAAATAATATTATAGAAATAATTTTATTACGAGAAATTGCTTATTAATATTATCACTAAGAAAATTATATACAGTTTTGTTTATTTGACTTTTTCAAACTGAAAAAATAAATTATTATCAACATTAAGTGTTTTGAATACTTATTAATTAACTTATGCCTACATTTTGTTTAAAAATACTTAGTTAAAAATGTAGATATTTCTATTTACTCTTTTTATTTTCTATTTACTTTAAATTTTAATTTATCTTATACAAAGTTCCTGTATTTTCTTTTAAATTTAGCTAACTATAAAGTTTTAAACATTTGTTTTTGGATTTTTTAATATGTATTCATGTATAGTTTGCCTGTATGTAATTATCTGTAGTCTTAAAGTGAAATACAACCCTTCAATTATTTTGATTGTCAAAGATCAAGGGAAGACTGAAATGTACTGTATATTGGAATGTAATAGAACAAAATGTCACACAAAGCAACAGGTACTCTTGTACTTTCATTCTTTTAATATTAACATTCTATAGTGCACATACACACACCCTCTCATTTTTTATCAGTCCCTCTTTTGTTATGGATTGAGTATGTTTGCTATGTCAAATCATCTAAAACAACATGCAATTATTGCATTTTTAACAGTGGAAAAAGTGAAAATTATCGTTGTGTAAAAGCTGTTGGTAATGAAAATGACAGAGCATGGAATAAAAGTACTTTGATTCACCCCCATCCAAAAAATTCAAAACACCATCTTCTGCAAAAAAAATGCTCTTGTCAGAAGTTTGGAATGTATACTGACTACCTGGCAGCTGGATAAGTTGTGTGTAAGTCTTAGTGATATTAAAACATCTTATGAGATGTGTGTGTGTGTCCTTTTTGACAATCCATACAGCTGATAATTCTGTAACACGATAATGCTTGACCACCCACTCACATGCAAATGCCAAGATTTTTGTAAGTTGAAATTTGAACCTACTCTCTAATACCTTACAACTTCCCATATAAGGAGTATTCCATTTGTACTAGCCAGCTTTGTTTCCATATGATTTTCACTTCTTTCTGCGATTAAAGAGGGAAATTAAAGGTATTCATTTCACCTTAAATGGTAAATTGAAGAACAGTGAGATCATTGATCATGGAAATGGAAAGACCGCCATCAATCTTCATTGATGAATTAAGAAAACTGCTTCACTTTTGGGAGAAATGACTTTTTTGGGAAAATAAATATAGGTATTTGTATCCAACAAAAAATATTTTTATGACATATTTGTTTCATTTGACTATCTCTTTTTATTTGAGAGTTATGTCCAACTGTGCATTATAATTTCCCATTATACAATCCTACCAAATAATATCTTAAGTAAGTAGATTCTGCACACCTGAACATAAAGTAGTGCAGTAGTAATGTTCCCATGAGTAGAGTAGCATGGTGACTGTACTAAATTATTTCTGTCATGATTCTATATGATCAGGTACCTTGAGAATGAATACCAAAGTATTTTATCAGTTTGGTCAAGATTGGCATTCCATTCACCAAAAAGTAAACTATTGCAAAGACATTGCTTTTTTTAAATAGTAATTCACACCAGTACCTTAGTATATATAATGCTTTTAGCAATTATTGTAACGCTTATTATTAGTGATTTTATTTATGTTTAGAACTGGAACACGTCAAAACATAAATGAATTGGTGATTGCAAAAACACTAGAAGTGTATTTTTTTTAAATTCACTTTTCCTCCATTTAAAATTCTACTGATTGAAATACACAATATAGTATAGTAAAAAATACATGTATATTATTTTTTTGCAAAGTTATAAGGTGTTAAAAAGTATGATGATTGTAAAAACTATGCAAGCTACTGATATTTTTTTGCAATCAGTAATTCAAACTGTTGTTTGATGTTAGTAACATTATAATTTAAGTTCAACTTATAATTTGAATTAGCTATGTTTGTTTTTTTTGGGATTACAAACAACAACCTATAGCAGGGGTTCTAAAACACTACACTACGGACAACCTTTAGGTAGCATCATTCCTACTTCAAAGATGCTGTTTCGAAGAATGACATCTCTATTGCTGAAATAACTATATAACACATTCAGCTCATTCTGCATAAAATCACACTTCTGCAGCTGAAACTTGAAAAGAGGGCCATCACAAATTATTAAAAATACCCCTGCCTTGACAAAATCCATATTGATCATCCTTCAACAACATTCTACATTTCAACCCATCAGTAATACAGACACAAAACCTTCTCAAAAACCTTTCCAATAACTGACAGGAGTGTTGAAAGACTATACAAGGAGCTTACAGTGGGTCCTTATCACCACTTTAGATACAAATTTAAGAACACCTTTTTTCCAAGAAAGAGAGAAGTAGCCTACAAAGTGCATCTTATTAAAAATTCTAGTCAAAATACAACACAGATTCTAACGGAACAGACAAGGAACTCCATCCACCATGATTCCATTAAAACTGGTGACTTTATTTTTACCAGAACTGCAAATTATTTGATATACCTCTGCCACTGTAATTGTCACAGATAAAACATCAGAGCGAAAAGTTGCAACTTCCTCTTGGACTCGCAGATGATACAAGGTTTCATTAGTTATAACATAGCAATAAATCATACAATAGAATATTTAAAATCTCAGCTTTATTTTTAAATTTACCCTGCTCGGTCGAGAGCCAGTAAAAGAACATTTTTCTTATGCTTATAATCTAGGACTCTGTACACACCTCAAGTTCCAACAAAAGAACACAAAGTATCCCTTTTTGATGTCCAGGCCAAATGAAAATATTCAGACCCCTGTCTTCGATAGTCATCTTCTAAAACTGCTCACTGTTCAGGATCACTCTCCTGCCAAGCAGATTTCCTGAGACAGTTCACAAACTGTTTCAACAAATATAACTCTACCAAGGTTTATAACTCACCAAGGGGTAATGCTCTCTTGACTCAAACTTCAGGGAATTTAATTCTCAGTGGCATCGATGAAAGCCAGAGAAAATCTTTCTAACAGGTCGTCCAATAGAATATCATCCAGACTTCGGTCTAAGACACGAAGTCTAGCAGAGAGAATATTAAGCCAGTCTGCCTTCCTCTGCAGGAAGTGCCCTGCTGATCAGAGACATTGATTCTAAAATGACTGGTTCCTTGTCATCTGCTATGACAACCAGACCATTCCTAGAATCCTTTATATTCCTTATTTTCAAATTTGACCTTTTGCCCCAAAGAGCAGTCTGAAATTTATCTCTAATTTCTGTTTTTGTAGAGGACTCTTTCCTGTTTGGGAAGATGACCTCTGGCTGTATGCAAGTTAAGCTGCCCTCCCACGTACTTTTAAGCACCTTGGCATAATGTTTCTGCTCTACCCTAATAGGCACAGTCGCTAGTACCAGAACTGAAACTGCCTCTTTAACTTCAGCTTGCTTAGAGACAAGCACCTCAAATTCATTCGTTAAAGCAGAGAACATTGTCTTAAACTCATTAGGCCACAGGATCACTTGTCTGTGATCTGCTGCAGAGGTGCTTCAAGGGCCTTCAAGAAACCTCTAAAATTGCTCATATTGTTCCTCAAATTGTACTACTAGAGACAGAACTACCAGCTCTGCCCCCAGACAAAATCACTAATCAGATTATTTTATGGAACCCGGGTTGATGGATGTACCAGCTACTTGCCTTACTAGTTTGGCTTTTGTCATTGGAAGAGAAGACGGAAATATTCTTCACTCACCTCTTGACGACCTCTTCATTTCTAACATGCCTGAATTTTCCCTCAGATTCTACAATCAATATCTTTGCCAATGCTTCCCTAAGTAAATAATATAAGCTAAGTTAATCTATCTGCATATTTACTGATATCTACTACTTTAGTTAGGCCCACAAATGTAACAACTGCCTGCAGTAAGGTACAGGCAGCCATAGGTATGATTGTCCCCCTGTCACTCTTCATACCTCTTAGTTACTGCTGGATCGTTTACACAAGAACAAGCAATTATGAAAATTTAGTTTATAAAATTAAATTTATTAATATTACTTAAATTTATTTTATATTGCATTGTGATGCATATCTCTGTTATGATTCGTTAACCGATTTATTTTTATGTAAAAAGTTTTATTTAATTTCTATTTTTCAATATCAATTAAATCTTTTATGTGCATATAAACTGAAAATCACAACTCTTGAAGTATTCATAAATGTAATGAAAATAATATATTATTAACAAAACACTTATCCTTTTACACCGGTTTAATTTCTTGTATTATTCCAAATTTTCCACACAATTCCTTTTTCTTTGTAATACATAATTATTAGGGTTTTTTATATTAATAATTGCATAATCGTTTGTAAAACATGTTACTGCATAACATTATGAAACATGTTGCTGGATCGGTATCTACAACGTGCAACTGGATCAGAGTCTTAAACTAGTGTCAGTTTAGAATCTAATATGTGATGATTTATCACACTGAGAAACACTCAGCAAAATCAATATCTAATCAACATTTGAAACTTGCCACTAATTCAGGATCTGAATTCTTTGACTGAATAAGGACCAGAATATTTCAGCAA
The DNA here is from genome assembly GCF_047948215.1 of Lycorma delicatula. Lineage (NCBI taxonomy): Eukaryota > Metazoa > Arthropoda > Insecta > Hemiptera > Fulgoridae > Lycorma > Lycorma delicatula. The sequence continues at coordinate 83,522,978 of NC_134457.1, read as the reverse complement.
GAGAGAATTTTAATGTGAATAGGAATCTGGATCCGATAAGAATCAGAAGCAGTATCCTAAAACAAGTTCGAATCAATGCAGGCGTAACAATTTTTTCAGAACACAGACATAGGATGTCGTGTTTGTCATCTAGTTTTCTAAAAGCATTTTCCACAACTGTATGATTACAAGTGAATGTTCACATTCCACCAATCTTAAGTAAATTTCACATAATTTACACAGGAATGTATAGTGAAAGTTACGAGGAAGAAATTTTTTTATTTCATTCTAAATAACAGGTGATGATTAGTTGGATATACAGAGTCTTCTGGATCGCTAAAAGATCCTATGACATGCTACATTTTTTTTCAATTTAAGCTGATGTATACCCAAAGCCCCCTCTTGCATCGCCAATGCTCATCACCTTGTCCTATAAAGAACCTTGAGTGAGTAGTCCTAAACAGGACTGTAGAAGTATGCGAAACTAAAAAATTAACACACGATATGGGGTTTAATATTCAGCAAAACAAATGTTGGAAACAGGGAACTCTAACAGGAAGAATGAAAAAATTCACAAATATCATAATTTTATTTCACATTAAAACAATCTTTCCTAAAAAATTTGTTAAATATGTCGAGAATAGGAAAAATGTGGTATATAAAATACTTCAAGGAAGACCAGTGCAGGTAACGTATTTGTGTAACAGAATTATGTTTTTAAAAAGTGCATCGTGAACACAGTGTCTGAAATGTGCACATGTATCAGTCGTAGTTTATAACATGTGACTGGAAAAAATTCTGAAACATGCTAGGATTAATATCTTAAACCTCCGATTGGAAAGGAATGTGAAAGAAGCGACTGTATATTATTAGTTTGATGCTTGTACGTGACAGTGGATCATTGTTGGTGTCTGAAAAATGCAAAAGGATCAGTCAGAAACATATTACAGTATCTGTTTCTGAAACTTATGATGTATCCCCCCCTCTCACTCTCTCTCTCTATCTGCGCGCGCGTTTGTGTGAAATGTGCAAGAGGATTCGATTCTGAAACGTACTACTGCTGAACATTCTGAAACATGCCATTGAAACATGGAGAATAATCACAGTCAAAGTCTGAAACTAGCAAGATGATCAGAAACTGAAACATGCGACAGTATCAGAGTCTGAAACTGAATCTGGGTCTGAAACATGCTACTGGATCAGATTCTGAAACAGTTTATTGTTTCAATATTTCAAGCTACAGGATCAGAAAATGAAATGTGCAACTGGATTAGAAACTGAAAGTTGTGGCTGCAAAAGTATATGAACAACACAACTGGAACATGCGACTGGATCAGAGTTGGTGTCAGAGGTTTGTGGGAGTGTTAGGGTCTGAAACGTGTTACTGGATCAGCATCTGAAGTATTTGACTGGATTAGAAAATGATACATGCGACTAGAATAGAAAATTAAATGTGCACTGGGATTAGAGTGTAAAACTTGTGACTAATTGAGAATCTAATATGTGATCATTAATCAGAATGTGAAAAATTTGGCCTAATCAGTATTTCAAATGTGCCACTAATTAAGGATCTGGATTCTTTGACTGAATGAGTGCTACTATTTCAAGCAGTGAGAATTTTAAGGTGAACAGGAATCTGGATCTATAATAATTTACATAAACCTGATAATTTCATAAACCCGAAGACTGGCACCTTTTCATAGATTTGTCCAAGTAAAGTATAAAAAGGTTCTACTACACAATGGTAACAAATATCCTTCGATAATGATTGCTTTACACTCCAAACATACAATAAAATATATAAAATGGTAATTCAAATTAAAAACAAAATTAATTTAATACACAATTTAACTACAAGTACCAAAAATACAGTCCCAATTTACTAAAAAATGTATAATAACAAATAGAAACTTTTTTTGTTTGTTTTGTGTCATTTGACTGGTTTGATGCAGCTCAAGATTCCCTATCTAGTGCTAGTCGTTTCATTTCAGTATACCCTCTACATCCTACATCCCTAACAATTTGTTCTAAATATTCCAAACGTGGCCTGCCTACACAATTTTTTCCTTCTACTTGTCCTTCCAATATTAAAGCGACTATTCCAGGATGCCTTAGTATGTGGCCTATAAGTCTGTCTCTTCTTTTAACTATATTTTTCCAAATGCTTCTTTCTTCATCTATTTGCCGCAATACCTCTTAATCTGTCACTTTATCCACCCATCTGATTTTTAACATTCTCCTATAGCACCACATTTCAAAAGCTTCTAATCTTTTCTTCTCAGATACTCCGATTGTCCAAGTTTCACTTCCATATATAACATATATATCCTTCATATAACTCTTCAATATATTCCACCCATCTATCGACTTTACCTTTCGTATTATATATTGGTGTACCATCTTTGTTTAACACATTATTAGATTTTAATTTATGTACCCCAAAATTTTCCTTAACTTTCCTGTATGCTCCGTCTATTTTACCAATGTTCATTTCTGTTTCCACTTCTGAACACTTTTCTTTAATCCACTCTTCTTTCGCCAGTTTGCACTTCCTGTTTATAGCATTTCTTAATTGCTGATAGTTCAGTTTACTTTCTTCATCACTAGCATTCTTATATTTTCTACGTTCATCCATCAGATGCAATATATCATCTGAAACCCAAGGTTTACTACCAATTCTTTAGTATCATATATATTAGTAAGATATTTTGTTAATTTTTGATGTGTAGAAGTAATTATGTAGTAGCGGTTCTATGTACAAACCTAAGTAGACAAGTTTTGGGACTCTTGAGTCAAATGTGTTTATTATTTTCTTTATTTTTATATGTAATATGTATCAATCATCGCAATTAGTAATGTTTATTTTATGTAATGAGTTTTTATAATTTTTTTGTAATTTTTGTAAGAACAACATATGCAGGATAGTCCTAGTACATTATTTTGCAAATCCCGACATAGTAAGTACTACAGTTTTGTAAATTTATGTAAAAATATAAATTAAAAATTTTTTGTGTTATTAAATTTGATGTTTTTTAAAAAAGGTTTATGATTTGATATTTGATAACGAACCTGAAGCTTACAAGAAATGATATTAAACTTCAAATGGGAATATATATAATCATAATAAATATTTAATAATGATGAAATATTATCATTAGCTTACTTTCACTTCAGTCTGTCACTCTTGGTTTACTGTATAATTTGAAATATTGTTTTTGTTGGTTATTTTTTATGATTAAGTTAACAATACAAACAATATACATGATAAAACACACCACAAAATAAATTTTTACAGCCGAATAAGCACAAATAAAAAATGTTTTTTTTTTTGACGTTCTCACCTAAGCATTAAACATTTTTTTTGCTGGCCTCCATGGCACAAATGGTAGTGTCTCGTCCTTTCATCTGGAGGTTCTGGGTTCGAATCCCAGTCAGGCATCACATTTTCACACGTACAAAAATTGACATTCATCTAATCCTCTAAAGCAATACCTAACAGTGAATCCGATGGTTTAAAAAAAAGCAGTAAAAATTAAAGAAAATATTAATGATGAATTTATATTGAAGAAAACATTTCGTGAGGTATCCATCTTCATTAGTGATTTCAAAAGAAATACTAAATTTTTAAACTGACACAAAATATAATAAAAGTTTTAGAATATTAAATAGCAATATATGTTAAAAGTTTACTTGTAAGCTTTGTTAAAACTAACATGATTGTTTTAAATTCCTATATATTAACTCAAATAATTTAAAAATCTAATATTACTTATAAAAGAACTTATAGTGAAAGTACTTCCAAAAATAATTTTATGTTCGTAAGAAAGAATCACTAAGATATGAATTCTTTCTTAAAATTTTACTACTTGGATGAGTTCATAAATCTGGATGATATTCATAGCAAAATGTTTGATAACATTTAACTGCAAACTTCAAGTTGTTCAAATCTGAAATAATTTTGACGACGAAGTTCTAGAAACACTGAAGTGTTATGGAAAACTTTATTTCATTCCAGTAACAAGATGACCATCAGTATCATTTGATAGATTTATAATACAACACAAACTATGAGATAAACAAACTCCTAACAGTATGATCACAAATGTGAGAATCATCCATAGATATGTTAAATAAATTTAAAATGTCACAAAAAAAATATATTAATAAATCAAAATGTTTAAAAATTAAATTAACTGCAGCAATAAAAAATCAAATAAAGTTTTTTAAAATAAAAGTTAAAAAAAAATTTACAAATAGCAGTATCTGTGACTTCATTTACAGATATGTTACTTCAAAGACCAGATTTAAGAATGTAACAGAAATAAAAACATTTATTTTAATAATAAAGATTTCCATTATATTAATGACGTAAACATGGTACACCAATCAGAATCTGGTTGAACATGGTATACCAATCAGAGACCTCATCCAACAGAAGGATACTTCTTAAAAGCTAATACGTAGCTTAACTTATTTGATAATGAAGTTTCCCAAACAGAGATGGTCTTATTTAAAATTTTTGGTTCTTAAATTATAAAGTAACAATGTGATTACCATAAAGATTTCTTCAGTAGCTATCTTGAGGTTTCATCCGCACAATTTCTTTTATCTATTATTTCACCTAATAACCTTATTCATAAAAATAAAAATAAAATATGTTCCAGTTAATAATAATGAAAATAAAAAACAAACACTAATAAACACTTTTAAATAATGAAACCAGCCTTATGCGATTTTTATAACAGAAAACCATTAAAATTCTGTCAAAAAACATAAATCAATACTTTTTCTTTAAATTTCACTTGATTAAAGGGACAAATGATGAGTCTATAATATTTGCCCATTTTTATTACAATCTTGTATGATTACAGTACAAATAAATTAATTCTACATAATTCTACAATAATAAAATGATTACATACAATGTTATATACATAATACATGGCAAAAAATGATGATCAATAGCTTGCTACAACAGAACAGCAATGTATAGCTTTCATACCTTTTGCATGCTTCTTTTTTACACAAGGTCATTAAAAAAAAAAAAAAAACTGAAATTAATCACACTGAAGAAGGCTACCCGATAGTAATTATGATCAAAAGCAAGCAATTTTTTTACAGAAATAAATTAAAACCTTCCTCAAACAAACCTGAATAAATTTTTTTTTATAAATTTAACAATTTCCTAATGACCTCCATGTCTATAGCCATCCTTTACTTTAAGCCTTCCTTTTTACTTTAATTTTAGATAAAATTTCATTATAGTATAGCAATTTTAACAAATTTATGTCCATATTGTTTTAACGGCAAGCATTTTCAACATGCTAAATAAATAAAATTAATATTCTCCAATTTTGTCTTCACTTAAAAATTAGAATTAGAAAAAAACCATAAAATTTATTTCAACTTTAAACAAACAATCATAAAAGCAATGTTAATTATAGACTTCAATATACAATCAACAATAATGTTTATAAATAGTTAAAGCAATACAACAAATCTCAGAATTTAAAACAGCTAAAATTGTTTATCTGCTTTCTATCAACTGAAATTGTGTGCATAATTTTTTTAAGACTGTCCATAAATACTTTTTTCTTTTTTTTACCAATTATTTAATTAAATTCTAATAGGGTTTACTTTAATCACACTAGTAAAGAACAAGAAAGTAAGTTGCAATTATCTCCTGAATGATCCCAGTATAAGCCTATAGTACAAGAGAGCTTGTAAATAAGAGGGCTATATTTTTTTTTAGTTGCTGACATATAAATCTTCTCTTTTACCATCACACATTTCACTAATTATCATGCAGGAAAATGTTTTTATAAAATGGAATCATAGAGAAGTATTATTGTACTGCTTATTTTTTATCAAATATCAATAATAGTTTTACCATTATATTAGAAAAATGTAACCAGTTCAGTTTCCAGTTTTGTTTTACACATGGTGTTTTCAGAATTTTTTAAAGTGGAGGAGACTGATTAATTTCTTCCAATATGACATAAAATTATACAATATAACTGAAAATGATATATTTTATATATATACACTTCAATAAAGAAGCTTGTTAATTAAAATAACTTAAGTGAAAATTTCTAAAATAACTACACATTTAATTGATGCAATACAAATATTTAAGTTAATAAGTTTAACTTTTTCGCCTGAACACACCAAAAGAAACTTTCATATTAAAAAAACTATAATGCAATATTTTGTCAGAAAATAACACACAATTCTTTATTATAAAAAACTTAGAAAATTTTATTAATAACTGAATTATTTTTGGCATAACATTATAACTAAATATCACACTTCTGATAACAACAATAACAACATCAATGTAATAGGACCATTTTCTGTATACACACACACTACTTAATTAATTTACATTAAATAAATAATCTTGTACATTGACAACATTTGAATAATAAATTAAAATATAAATCAATTAAGAAATTATATAATTTAATGTACTATATAAAAAAAACCTCAAGTAACCTTTAAAACTGTTGTTGTATATTACTTGAAACATATAAAAAAATATACGTATAATAAAATTTATGGTTATAATTAATATTCTTACATATCACAGATGTAAGCAAGGTAATCAAATATAAAGTTAAATTTATTATAAAATAAATTATTAAAATTAATTTTTAAGACAATATTTGTAAAAAAAAAAAAAATAATAATATAAGAGGTAAAACCTGATACATTTCTATTTAACAATCCAAAACATAATATACATGATAAAAGATGTATAAGTCAGTCCAACAAAATTTATTCATAATTTCTCAATGCTGTAAGATTATTAAGTTAAACTATAGAGATCAAACGTAATTAATGAGTTAAATGTTACTGTGCATTATCTAGATGCACATCCTTTTTATAATTTTCCTGATTTTAACTTGTTTGTTGTCATATGGAATTTCAGTTGAAGGACTTTTACAATTATTAACACAAAACTTTTAACATTATAAATAACCTCAACATGAACATATTTGTTTAAAATGAAAAGTACAGTTAAGTAATGCATTTACATGTAACAATTTATTCAATTACAATATCTTTTTTAATAACTGGTTACACTTAACAGAACATCAAATAACAAAACAATCTACCACACTAACATTGTACATATAAATCTCTTAACTATTTCTGAAAGGTTCATGCTGTAGGTCACAAATAAAATCTCACATATGAAATCATTATTTTACAAAGCAAATTAAAATGCAATATCTTCCTGCTGTCAAAAGTTAACTGATAGAAAACTATGTAATAAAATAAAGAATAATTCAATCAGTAATAATTTTATTACTATAGCAAATGAGGTCTTGCATATAACTTCTAAAACATGAAAATGCTACATTAAAGATTACAACAGATATAAAGCGTGTATTAAACTGAAAAAGAAAGTATTTAATAATAATAATGTTTACATCAGAAATTATAAGTTCATAATCAGATATCTTACAATGGGTAAAAATCATATTTACCATGAGAGAATTTTAGTACTTTCAGTAATAAAAAAACTTTACAGTAAAATGAAGCTTAAATGATTAGGAACCTGAAACTAAAAAAGTAAGAATTAAACAAACCATGATACAACTATTATACCAATTTCACACTGAATATAACTATCTAGGACGACACGGCTCCATTTACAAACAACAATTAATTCCTAACGTTTATGTAATAATCAAGCACAAACAGAGGGGAAATAGACTACAAATTGGACTGACCCAACACAATAAGACATTAATTTGTAAAGTCACGAATTTACATTAAAATCAAGAAAAATAGAAATAATAATTTAAATTAACAAAAATAAAAATGAAAAGGCTTTTAATATTCCACTCTAAACTTCACATCGTACAGCTTTTTACAGAACTAATACATCAGGTATTTTAATACAACCAGACAGCACTTTCTGCCACCAAACTGGTTTTTTTTTACAAATGAAATACTTCATAGTTTCAATAACATTTCTAGACACTTCACCATTCTTAGGAGTCCATTTTCTTAACATATTAACACAGGCAGAAAAATCACTCCGACTTAAATGGCATGCACTGATTGCAGCAGCTTCCTGTACAACTGGACGACCTGAAAACAGAATATAAATATTAATCATTAATAAAAGGAAAAATGCATAATAAACAGCATTAAAAATATACATTACTAAACAAACATCAAATAGGTTTTTCAAAGCTTCAGGGAAAGTCCATAGTTAGATACCACTATTGTTATAAGGAATTATCAGTATATATTTTATAATTATCAATCTTATGCAAATACTTTCTCAACTGACTGATTTATGCGGTATTACACATCTTCAAAATCTATTGCAGCTTTTTTTGAATTGGGACTAATTAGCAACTGGTTCTTTTAGACTCTTATATTGACAAATTGAAGAAATCAACAACTATGATGACTGTAAAAGATCCATCACTCACAAAATAAGTGTAAAAATAAAAGCAAGAAAATAGAATGGCACAAGGAAAATTTAAGTAACTGGAATAAGAGTGTAAAGGGATCTTCCTAAAGAGAATCATTGAAAATATATTAAAATTCTGACAGTTTTTAAAAATTAACAATTTAAGACAATTTATAAATTAATTTTTTTTTTAAATTGTAAATTCTGACTAAATTATTTTTCAAACATTCTAATTTTGTGTTCTAGCTTGAATCTAAACAGCAATGCTATCTGAGAACATATAACACCCCAGGTGACATGAAAAATCTGTGCAATTACCTGGTGTGCTTCACAGCAAATGATGAAAGACTACCTTTTCACACATCCCTCAATACTTGTTGTCTATATACTGAGCAGACAGACAAACTTAAGTGAATGTCAGTGAATTAGTGTATAACAATTTCAGCTGTAGAGCAATTCGTTGGTTGTGTAAACTGTATACATTAAGCAATGCTGGATAACCACTTCCTTTATTTACTTTAAAATTTACACTTCATTAATTAAACATTGCAATGAGTTGTAATAATTTATTTTTTTAGTTAGGTTTACATTTATTCACATTCTAAATGTATATTAAATATGTCTAGCTAGAACAATAAAAAATTAATGATGTTTTTGCTAATAAATCTTAAAGGAAAGTAAGTCCATATCGTTAATTCTAACAATAATTAAGATCAGCTAATTCATTAAAAAAAAAAAAGAAATAAGATGACAGGAGATGTTTACATTAAGCAAGCGGACAAAGAAAACAAATGAATCTTAACAATTGGTTAAAAGTTGGTAATATTTTATTAACTACAAATATTAGGCACTGTATTACTGGCTAAGAATATTTATTAATTTATGTTAATAGAAAATGAATAAATGTAGGCTTATAAAATAAGCAAAAAAGCAAGCATATAAAATAAAGAAAAAATTATATTTATATAGCCCTATATACTTGTTCAATTGTATAAAAAAAGTTACATAAATAGAAGTAACACCAATATCAGCAAGCTAACGATTTGATAAAAATCATTAACAAATATTTAAGAAATTACTGATATAAAGATAACAAAACTTTATTGATGACAGTTACTAAAATGTACTGACAGCTGTTTTTTTTTTAATTTCATTATGCGTAAATTACATTTCACAAAAAATTAAATTAAAGGAAAAATGAAAAATAAAAAATGATTAACTTCAAAAAAATATGCTAAAAAGTGGAAAAGAAAATCTGTTTAAATCTCAGAACAGAAGTCTGCTCAAAATTAAAAAGAACAACTTACGAAGTTTATATGAGACCTACTTAAAAAAAAATTGAAAAAGTATTACCTAAAAACTTTTGTGTAACTTTAAATTGTTTTATTTATTTATTTTTTAACTTTTGTTAGGCTGTGTGACTGTATTTGTGTGAGGTGCATGTGCATGGTTTTTTTGGAGTGAGAGTGGTGGGAGTGTGTTTGTGGAAACTCGCGCTAATCAGTCAATGCACTCTAGGCATTCAACCATGTTGAACATGTATCTGTTTATGGCTAAATAAAGTAATTTTAGTGACATGTATGTGGTGTCAATTCATTCAAAAACAAATTTAATATTTTAATTTAACAAAAAACATAGCTAGAATGAAAAATAACATTTACAATAGATGCAAAGATTACATGCTTCATGATAAAATAAGAAAAGGAATACAAAGTAACAGTGCTAGGGAACGACTATATGTATAACAAAGGAATACACAAAAAAACCAAAACATCTTTGAATAACCAAATGACATTAAATACTAAGTGCACCATAATAATCCAATACAAAATGACCAAAAAAATGAAAATAATCTTCTACTTAGATACTTTTTTTTAATTTCCAATCGTTATCTGGAAAAAATTTAAAAGTGAACCAATAAAAAAACTTTCTGTTTAAAATAAAAAAAGAACCATCAAAAACTAAGAAATTAATAGTAGTAAGCTTTTTTACATTTACATATGTTTAAGGTGTTAGATGTCCATTTCTTATTAACAAAAAAAGTATTTGCTTTGTTCAGATTCCTTTCTTTTTATAAGTAACATATCAAATTTGCTTTTAACATTACTTATTTTTTATTAGTTTTTATAACTTCTTCATAATTAAAAAAAAAAAATAAAGTTTTCATCCCAATTATGGTAAATACATTTTGTTCTGAAGCATTCTTTGAAGTAGCCGTAATTCATCACAATCGAGTAAAAATAAAATGTACTAGGAAATGGATGTGTTTTATTAAATCATTGGTTAAAAAAAAATTAAGTTACACAAACATAATCAAGCAATAAATAATTTACATACATGTGAAAAAACAAGAAATGATGGAAAAATACTGGTATGTTTTAAGCAAATGAATGAAAGAATGCTTGCTAGCAATATCAGTGCTGGCAACAAGGCTAGCCATATGTTAATGCACAGAGCTCGCTTTAGAACTCCATAACATGAAAAATTAATTCAAAGGTGATACACAGTTTTGGATATTTAAATATTTACAACAATTTTGTGAAAACTACACTGAAATTGGTCAGTATTTTACAGGGTACAATGAATGTAGTCTGGGTCAAAAAATAAATACAAAGTTAACCATTACAAAGTGAGAATTACAATATTCAGACTCCCCATCATTTAAAGTTTAAAAATCCAATATTCAAAGTAGTTCATGTAAAATGAAAAAATCACAATTATTCTTTGAATTCATATATGGTAGATATAAAAAAAGGTGACAAAACGTTACCTTCTTTATCAGACAAGATACGGTCTAGTTCACACAAAACTTCATGTGTAACTTCCCCAGCCACATCTTGAGGAAATGGTCGTAATATATAACCTAAAACAAATAAATATAAACATTTATATTTACATCATATTAAAAAATGTTAATTGTGTACAATAAATAAAAATATAATATAATAATGGATCAGCATAAAAGAATAGTGGAGTTCAGTTATGTGAGATCAAGTCATCGGGGACATTTTGAGAAATTAGGTTGGTAACAATGAAAGCCTCCACCTGAAAAGTTTATGTAACAGCTGTTTAACCACTACATCAATCTGTATTGACGATGAGATGTACTTACTATGTTCTCTGTTCAAGAAAAAGGAGTGTGTTTTATGGCATGCCAAACAGTCAATAATTTTAATTCCAAGTGCATTTTGAATTACATATGAAAAGGAGCAAACATGAATACAATATATGATGCCATTTCAATCAGTTCAAAGAAGTAGAATCTGCTCTCAAACAGAAATCATCTGGAAGACCAAAATCAGAAGAAAATGTAGAACTTAATAGATGATCTGTGGTTAGCAATCCTAATAAATCAGTTGTCAAAGCTTTCAGTTACAAATTCTAAAAACAACTTCACAAAAAGTTTTACGTAAAAGGTTAGACTCATATACATTTAAAATTCAGCTACTATAAGAAATAAAACCATCTGATACAGAAAACGTTCCAGCTCGCTGTTAAAAGTTTAGACAAAATTAGTGAAAATAAAACAGCTTTATAAAGCTGTTATAAACTATGTAATTTTTACAGATAAAGTTACTTTTGGCTTAATGGATGATAATTAATAGACACAATTTGTGAATTTGGTAATCTGAAGTAGACATAATTATTGATAAAAGAATGCGACACGTTCAAAATTAAAGTTTTGTGTGGTTTAATGTAAAATTGTAATATCAAGGATTTTTTTATATATTAAAAAGACTATTACTGGAAATGTATAACTCAATTTGTTAAATGACTATTGCTTTATTTAACAGATGAACCTGAAAATGTAAATTAAATTTATTTTCAACAAGATGGTGTATCCCTGCTGCCAATAAGATTGAACATACTTTGAAATAAACATTTTTAGACTGATAGGCCTAGAAGGTCCCATAGCCTAAGTCCCTTTAGTCCACTGTACTGAACACAAGCATCACAATAATTTTATTAATATTTTAACAATAAATAAAAATTTCTTCTTAAATTTAACTTTTAAAGCCAATTTTTTAAGTAAAGGAAGCATTGTAATCATGAAAAATTTCAGTTTTCAGATTTCAATGGAAATATCCATTTTGACCAACACTGAATTCATTTTGACTAGTTTCAGCATGACGCCTCTACGAACGTATACATCTCGCATAATTCAAAAACAATTAACCATAGGATGTAGAAATTTTGGATTTATGACTGTTGTAACATCTAGCTGTGCACTTCCCTTTTTGATTGCAATCGACTGAACCAAAAGTGTCCAAAAAAAGCCCAAAATTCAAAATAATTTGGATTTTGGACTTTTTCTTAACTGCAATAATAAGCCCTAACGAGGAGGGCTTATTATCGTGTTCAACGATATATCATAAGTGGTACTTATTTTCATTGATTCCAGAGTTGTAGCCAAATGAAATTTTAATTAATGAAATATTTTGATCTTACCAGGGGAATACATATTGGTTCGAATCAGACTTCATCTCCCTTTTTTTAACTTTTTTTTAATATAAATATATTATATTGATTTATTAATAAAATTACCTCTTAATAAGATTAACCTCTGATTGTAAAAAAATTTTTACAATAAATAATAATTAAATAGTAACAATAAAAAAAAATTATGAAAAATATCAGAAGTTAATGAAATAAAATTTTATGTACTTTTCATTTAAAAAAAAATGTATATATGTGATTTAATAGGCATACAAGGAAGTCATGTGGTGTCCACATCAAATTTTTTGTTATACTATCTTCAAGTTATGGAATTACCAGAAAGAGCAAAATGGGATACTTTATAAGCATTATTTGCTGTATTTGTATGGCTTTCATTCAAATATTATAACTAATAATGCAAAAACTAACAGAGTATAAAATTTATAGTACAGATCTTCAAAAGCAAACTTTTTTATGACACACTAATTACAAATTTAATTACGAAATTGTACACACAATAATAAAAACTCTAAGAAAATTAAGATAAATGTTTTTTATAAATAGATACTTAAGTAATAAGTAAAGATTATCATCCCTTCCTAATAAAAAGGCAAGGAAACTGTTTTTACACATCTGGTAGTACTGTCACATTTGATAGTAGACATGTGATTCATGTTTGAATCCAAATGATACACGGTTTACCATGGATCATCACCCACAGCAATGCTATGTTTACAGTGTATGCTCAAATGGCCACATCAAGTATAAATTCTGTCATCACATGGTATGTTTAGCCATTTGACTAGTTTGTGCAAAGAAGAATTGCTGCTGAAATATTACAACTTGTTTCTAACCAAGGCAAAAAATTAAATTAGGTACAGCTTAAAAACTATATGAATCTCAAACAAAAGTGAGTGTAATACATGATGAAGCAAGGAATGAAAATCCATATCACTTGTGAAACTATTTTAAACAAAAAAAGTAAAAATCCAATCAATATACACTCAATGAAAAGATTGGCTTAAAAAAAATTCCAATAATATCAAAAATAGGTTTTTAAATAGTTATGGAAAGATTAGGCTATCAGAAACTGTGTGTAGAGTGACTGTCAAAAGTGTTGTTAATCACTCAAAACCTAAGTAGCTATAATGAAAGAATTCCTTTTATAGACCAAGTATCAAAGTGACAAGTTTCTCCAATATAATAGGAGATGAAATATAGGGTCACAACACATTTAAGAAAAAACTACAATAAATCCATTAATATCACAAAAATTCACTATCAACAAACTATTTAAATATAATCAGCATAAAATCTCATGTAATTGGTCTTCCTTGTGCAAAAATTAACACAAAGAAAGGCCCACTTTTTAACGACTCGCTGCCTCAAAGAGATACTCTAATTATAGGTGCTTTTCTATGAGACCTTAAAAAACTGCATACGGTAGCACAAAACAAATGAGAAGAAACAGAAATAAGAAGTCTAACTACTGTTTATCATCTATAAACAAATTATACCACACTGTCTGATAGATCCAGCAGTGAGAAATTTAGTCCAAGCTTGCAGACAGCTTACAATCTTCTAGCTTGTAAACAGAAAGAAATTTCAAGCTGAGTAATTAAAAATTGGGAGACCTCTATGACACAAGAATCATGAAAGTGTTCCCTAGCCGCACCGAAATACATGGTGACTGTTGAACAAATAAAAATATGTTTTAAATTTAATATACTCATTCTCAAAATAATTTTTTGTTTTGGCTTTCTATTTTTACCTTTCAAGTATCTCTAATATCTATAAATCTATTTTAATATTTTTTTATAATTATGTTCCAAGATAATCCAACCTAAAGTGATAATAATAACAGCTGCTTTGTCATCATCAATATTTCCTTTCCTCCATGATTCCAACATAGGAAGAAATGACTTCTTAATTACTTTTTCAGTAGTCCAACTACAACCTTCTCTTTTACACAATAAGATAACTGCATCAATAAAACCTGAAATTAGAATAAGAAATCTGTATTTCTATTCAGAAAAAAATTACCAAAATAAAACAGTAAATAAATAAATTTAACAAAATATTTAAATAAGAAATATTAAATTTCAGATCTTACAATAGAATTTGTGCATCAAGTGTTTACCACAATTAGTAAATAACAAAGTTGTCTTTGCCATTACCTCAGTATTCCTCAATGTCAGAGTGCAAATAATAATAATTTTGAATTAACCTCAAAGGTCCTAGATTTGAATCCTGGTTATTAAACCAGATAGTATACTACTATTTTTTTAAATCACTCTCTCTAAGTACATGCTTATAATTTAAGAGGTGAACCAATCATAAAAATAAATAATTAAATAAGAATCATCATAAAAATAATTAAATTTCAAAAATAAACTATTCATATACAATAAATCATTAGTTTTAATTTGGAATCAAATTTAACACACAAGCATAAAAGCAAATAAATTACAACATATTTTAGTGAATTGTTTTATAAATTTAAGGAAAATTTTAATGTTCAAGAAAAGTAATTTACAGACATAGTGAATCAAGACATTTATGATAAAGATTTCAAAACTGATACAAATGAATTACACAACAGAAATAAATAAGAAGTGATGCAATTACAGTTACAAAGTACACAATGCAATGAAGGGCCTTCCCACACATTTGATGAATGTCAACCTCTAATGATAAAGTATAGGGAAAAGTTCAAATACTTACATAACATGTGGAAAGTATTAAAGTACACAGTAAATGAAAAAAAAAGAAAACATTTGTTTTAACATTTAATATTTCAATCTGTTCATCTGAAAATCTGTATTAGTCTGTTTCAGCCAAGAGAAGAAAAGTTAACTACTAACTAACTATTTACACACATTATCAGACTTTTATAAATTAAAATTTTCAAATATATAGGAGAAAACCGAGGAAAAGACATTTAACCAAAATCTTCTAAATTTATTATTAGGTTGTTTTTGAAAACCTGGTGTGTATGTGTGTGTGTGTGTGTGTGTGTGTGTGTGTGTGTATGTGTGTGTGCTGCTTGTTTGTTTGTTTTTAGTTATATATATATAATGTAATTATATAATTACATTAAAATAATTTTTTTACAATTGATTATATACACAGATACAAAATTCAAAATTAATAAAAAAATTATTTTAATTAATTATCAACTGAAGGTGTTGTGGGGTACCACGAAAATAAATTCTTGAAATTAATATGGTAAGTTTAACCTATCTATTACTGTTTATTGGTGGTTTAAATATCATTAATATTAAATATATATACCTCTACTTAAAATCTACATATTAATACATATATGTTATCATAGAAAATTAATAAATAATATATGGCAAGCTGCTGAAATTAGATGGTTGGGTTTAGTTATCTTGTGCAATTATTTTCAGGAACTTTTTTGTTCTGTTTAACACTTGTACTACTTAATTTTAGTATGTACATTAAAAAAAACATGTTGTTTGATATGTTTTAATTATACTTGCTTCTAGAGCAATAATACGAGGGCTATTTAGTAAGTAAGGAACGTTTTGGAATTTTAAAAAACCAAGTACAAGAAAAACTTTTTATTATATACATGTGAAAGAGGGACTAAAATACTACTTTTCAACATAATAACAATATAAATTCAGGCACTTATCATAGCAGTGGACGAGCTTTGAAATTCCTGTGTCATAGAATTCTGCCGCCTGTGATCTCAACGACTCGGTGACGCACCCATCTTGCACAAAATTTGTGGTAGCCTAGCTTCTGTGAAATAATTTCAAACAATAAAGTCCGTGAAACTTGTGGGAAACATAGAGAAAGCTCAGTTATTGTGAAACGGCGGTTTTCACGAATCTTTTCGTCAACTTTGGAGACCAGATCGTCAGTCACAATGCTCAGACGTCCACTCTTCTCTTTATCATGAACGTTTGTTTGGCCATTTTTAAACTGAATGCACCACTTCCTGACAGAACTTTCGCTTGTTACATTGTTCCCGTACACTTCACACAGTTCCCGATGAATTTCTATTGGTTTTAAGTTTTTTGCCAACAAAAAACGAATCACAGAGGGCACCTCACAACTGGCAGGATTTTCGATTGCAGCATACATTTCAAATTTGTATATAAAAACGGGCAGTGCGGAGATGTTCCTGTTGTCACGGCTGGACGCTGACTGAGGTGCCGAGCACGAGCACACCAATATATACGCGATTGGCGTGCGCCTGGCAGCATCAGGTGGAAACGTTCCTTACTTTCTGAATAGCCCTCGTACAAAGACTGATGTTCATGTTATCTATATTATTTTGTATCTTGGGGACAATTACACAATTAACTATTTTAATTTTTATGACACCATCTGCTCAAAATTGCACACAGTTTGAAGAAAAAAAAATTAAAATTACAAAAACCATTCAAATTAGAATATTTTATATTAAAGTACTTTATTTATCGTCATTTTTCTAAATTAAAATAATAAGGAAAATGAGAAACAAAATTTGTTCTATAAAATTCCAGTTTACTATATATAACAATACTTGAAAAAATTACACCAAAATCAATTGAGTAAAAATAATTTTTTTTATAAATTTTTATAATGTATACTGTAGAGTACAGAAATTTAATGACTTTTCTAAAGCAAACTTTGTAAAACATGGCTAACACTAAATGGGTTATAATCATTGATTTAATCATTGCTTTATCATCCATGAAAATACGACTTTTAAGGGAAGTGATTTGTTTGAGCAATGTATTAATGTGAGATTATACATGAAACTAGGGAAAATATTTACCAAAATTCATGAATTGTTAATGCAAGATTAAGTTAATGACTCTCTTAATCCGTACTCCATTTATTGGTGATTTACACGATTAAAAACTAGATGTAAATCTAGATTGGTTGTGAGTTTCCTATATACTGACATTACAAATTGATTATTTTTGTTAACTTTGATACTAACATCTAGAAATCTCTATTTATGTCAAGCAGATAATTATCCTCACTTGGGAAGATCATCAACACTGACAGATGGCTTATATCATAAAAGTCAAAGATAAAAGATTAATGTGATGAGACATTTTATAATGCATATTTCTGCGGTGAGGTGATGCCATCATAAGATAGATAGATAAGCATAAAGTCATAATGCTACACAAATACTTCATCCAAGTTTCATAGCAAACAGACTCGGTAAGCTCACATAAAGAACTGCAGAAACCACAAAAATTGAAAAATTAAATTATATTATTTTCAAGCAATAATGATAACTAAATCTTCTTACCTTTATTAGCTATCATACTTAACAGCTTTTCAAAAACTTGTTCAGATGACATTTCACCAAATTTATAATTATATACACGTTTCAGCAAAAGTTTTAAACCATACCCCTTATACAATGGTGTGTGTTGTTTATCAACTGACTGATTGTTTATCACATGACTTATACAGAATGTCAATGGGCAATCTGTAAGATATAAAATAAAAATTAACAATGTATAAAAAAAAATTTTTTTAAATTTATATATATATATATATATATATATACATATATATTGATAAAAATACAATAAATATACATATATATATATTGTATTTTTTACAATCAACTTGAACAACCTGTACAAAGTACAGAATTACAAAGTAAATTAAATGACACTTACCTTATTTTTCTTTCTTTTTTTAATCCAATAGCACTTTTGTGGGATCCCACACCATCAGTTGAATATAAATTATATAAAATTACGTATCAAAACAATTTTTTTTTTTTTTTTTTTGAAAAAGATTAAAATTAAAATTACTATCATATATAGAAAACATGAAGTCAATTAAATTAAATAATTACATATATTTAAATATGAAGTCAATTAAAAATTAAAATTAACTTTAAAAATAAAATAATTAGAAGATTTATACCGTGTAACCTGGCCAGTCAATGTTACATTACTGAGTGGATTTGAAATTATTTATATACATTCTGATTATATCTATTTTTATCTAAAAACATGCTGCCATCTGTTGCTGCTTTTATAATAGCGTCATCCTCATATTCTGTTTGAAAGTTGATCAAGTTGGAAATTCTTTTGTACTTATATATATAAAATCTCTCTAAAATGTCCAAACGTTTACTGTTATTACTTTCTTTTAAATTAAATTTCTTGATTTCCACTATTTCCAAATTTGTCTGAATATCAGATACAGAATGTTTGTTATTAATAAGCTGGTCAGTAAAATTCGATAAACCCAATTTACCTTTTTATAATTTCTAATCTCTTCTAAAAATCTAGTTTTAAAAGACCTATTAGTTTTACCTATATATATATATATATATATATATATACAGGTAAATATATATTGTGACCATATATATATATGGTCACAATCATTGCATCTTATTTTATAAATTCCGCATGAATTATATATAAGTCAGTGTGATTGTTAGTTTTTAAATATTTTACTATATGATTGTTTGTCTTGTATACTGGTTTAAATTTACTTTTATCATAAATATTAGTTATATTTTCAACTACATTATCAATGTATAAATATTTTAAATATACGTTGTTAATTTATTGTGTATCATTTATAGGTTATAAAGAGTTGTGGTATTATTAATTTTTGAAATTTGTTTTTTTGTACATATTATCAATTAAAGAAACATTATAACCATTATGTTTAGTAGTTTGTTTTATAGTATCTATTTCTTTGTTTAATTTACTTTTATTTTTATTATATTGTGTGTAATTAATTGCTCTATTAACCATGTGTGTATATGTACTAATTTTGTGTGATCATGGATGAATTTCTATTTCTATTTATTGTGGTTTTATTGGTTGTGGATTTCCTATATACTGACATTATAAATTGATTATTTTCTGTTAACTTTGACACTAATATCTAAAACTCTCTATTTATGTTAATTTCAAACTATTATAATATGAATTAATTTTATTCAAAATTATTGAATGTTCATTGTGTATAATGGGATTATAAACTACAAAAACATCATCAAACCTAGTCCATAATAGGATATAATGTGTATGAATAATGCCATATATAAATTTATCTTCAAAATCCTGTAAATAAACCTTGGACATGTAGCTGATAATGGAAAACTCATTGGTAAAGTATTTTCCTGAATATAATATTTATCATTAAGTTTAAAGTAATTTTGCTGAATATGGCGAATATGCAGAAAAATAGTATATAAATATTACATATAAATAAATATGCAAGTTTATTTTGTTATAAGAAAGTGTTTTCTATTTCGCTTATTTCAATTTTTATAACAACACGCCCTTACTTAAAAAAAATGCCTCGTAGGTACCAGTTTATAATAAATATTCAAAAATGAGCCTACATTTTCAACATTTCTTGGCACGCTTCTGTAATGCTTTTGTTGCTATTTTTAGTTATTCAGGGCTGTCCTAAATTGCTCAGGCGCATCCATAATGCAGACAATTAATTCCTCATGAGTGTATTTTTATTTTGTACAAAAATGTTTCATCCATCACCAGATGCAAAAATCTAAAGGTGTTTGATCAGGCGATCTTGGTGCTAGGAATGTGAAGCTCCACAGCCAATCCATTTTTCAAAGAAATGATGATTTAAGTGATTGGAAAAGATATAAGAGTAATGGGGAGGCGCATCATTGTACTAGAAGTATACTTTGCATGTCAGCGCTAGAGGAACATCTTCAAGCAGCTGTGGCAATCCTTCCTGAAGAAAGTGCAAGTAGACAACAGAAATTAAATGGCCAGTAATATGAATGGTCCAAACAACTGATTGTGAAGAAGGCCGCACCATACAGTGATAGTAAATCAGTGCTGAAAATTGCCTTCTACTGTTTCATGATGACAGTTTCTGCCCGTGTATGATCATTGCATAAGTTGCTAATTCCATCTCAAGTGAAATTTACCTTATCGGTAAACAAAACATACCTGTAGAGCTGTCGATTTGTATTCCACCAGTTGCAGAACCATCTTCTGGGTGTAAATGTTGAACTGGCTGTTTGTGATAAGGATAAAACTTGTTTTAAGTGCTCTCCAAACCATCAAATGTGAAACTCCAATCCCCTTAGAAAGACATCGTGTACTATAGCTTAGACTGCGCTGAACTGTAATCAGTATCGTGTTGGACAGATTGTTCGTAGCTGGTATGATGCAAGGTACTATACCTGTTTCCTGACGATTGCAAAAAATCATGTAATTGTTTTGGGATCTGGAATCCTGCGATTCGGAAAACGTATTTCATATTCTACTGCAGCGGCTGTAGAATTATCATTACACATACCGAAAATGAATACCATATCAGCATATTCCTCCTCTGTTGAACGTAAATACGGCATTACTTCAATGGCAAACAGATCACGTTCAAACTAAAATTCACAGAAAAACTTCACTAACAGCACAGTTCGCAGTACCCAATATACATCTTACAGAATGATTTAAACACCAACACAGAATTGCGTCGTAGATAGATCAGCCATTATTTTATTGTCAACTTTTAAATAACAATTTTTCAAATAATTTATTATATTTCTGACATTATTAAAAAAAATCGAAGTAAATTAATAAAAAGAATTTAAGTAACTTTTTTATTTTAAAATTGTTGTGTAATTTCCTTTTTCTTTAAATTTTTAACAGCAAATTTTACTTTTACAAATTTTTCATAACACCAAAAAAGAATTTGGTTTTTGTTTACATTAAATAAGTACTTCTCTGACAAACGTAGTAATGTACTGTTTCTAAATAAAATTCCAATTTTTTAAACTTTTCATTGATTTATTCAACTTAACTTATACCATTTTGTTCAGAATTAAATTCTCTATAAGTTTTGTTTTAATGTTTTTTATGTGTTTATTACCAATTTAATTAGGTTATTATATATAAAACATAAAGAACCGGGCTTTTTATCCCAATTTATTAGTTTTCACCTAAATTTGTCAAAAACTACTGCAGATATGGTTCTGGGACCTATTTTATTAGATTTATCAGGTTAAAAACAATATGAAACCACTAATTCTGCCCCTTAATTAACATCTTGAAAATTCAAGTATGACCTTATTTCACTGGGGTAACTGAAATCTGAGTGAAATCTTTCATAGCCGTAACTTGCAAACGAAGCATTTTAGGACATATGTTTATTTTTCCATAATTTTCAAGGGTAGAATAGGTTATGAAAGTCCTGGAAGAACTTCATGATACACCAATAAATATAATAAATATATATATATATATATATATATTTAAATAAACCATATAGTATATGACATATTGAGATAAGACATAGCTTATCTTAATTTTTCATTAAAGTACTTTCGTGGGATCCTACATTCACAGTTATGATTGAAAAAATTCCGTTATTATATAATAATATAAATAAGACTACTAAAATAATTACAACTGCATATTAATTTATATGAGTGCTGTTTATCTGTTGCAGTTTTTATACAAACGTCTCACTCTAACACTGTCTGATGGTTTATCAAATTGAAATTTTGTTTGTATTTACATATATAATATTTTTCTAATATATTTTATTTTATGCCATCTTTATTATTTGTAATATTTCTAAATCTGTGTTAATATCAGAAATAGAAAGTTTATTGTTTATTAAATAGTCTGCTGTATTAGGTAAAAGTAATTTATCATTTATATAATTTCTAAAATGATCAAGAAACCTAGTTTTAAAGGATCTATTTGTTTTTCCTGTATAAATAACATCACTATCATTACTAATTTAATTTTATAAATTCCATACAGGTTGTTTATTTTATTATTGTCATTTTTGTTTTTTAAATATTTCTTTATGTGGTTATTAGGTTTGTAAGTTAATTTAAATATTTCTTTCTTGTAAGTTTTAGTAATGCTTTCAATGATATTACCAGTATGTAAAATACTTTGTGTATTTTTTTTACTCTTTTGTGTCTTATTTTGTATTTCTGTAAGACAGTTATTTTGTTATTGTGTTTTGATAGTTGTTTTTTATAGATAATATTAATTAAAGTAATATCACATCCATTTTATGTCCAAAATATGTCTAAAATTAATATATTGTCGTGAGTTTGTAGTTCGATAAGGATATTGAGAGACAGCAAACATAAAAATCTCTTATTATACTGAGTTTTTAATATATAAAATGGTAATTCAAATTAAAAACAAAATTAATTTAATACATAATCTAACTACAAGTACCTAAAATACAGTCCCAATTTACTAAAAAATGTACAATAACAAATAGAAACTTTTTTGTTTGTTTTGTGTCATTTGACTGGTTTGATGCAGCTCTCCAAGATTCCCTATCTAGTGCTAGTCGTTTCATTTCAGTATACCCTCTACATCCTAAATCCCTAACAATTTGTTTTACATATTCCAAACGTGGCCTGCCTACACAATTTTTTCCTTCTACCTGTCCTTCCAATATTAAAGCGACTATTCCAGGATGCCTTAGTATGTGGCCTATAAGTCTGTCTCTTCTTTTAACTATATTTTTCCAAATGCTTCTTTCTTCATCTATTTGCCGCAATACCTCTTAATCTGTCACTTTATCCACCCATCTGATTTTTAACATTCTCCTATAGCACCACATTTCAAAAGCTTCTAATCTTTTCTTCTCAGATACTCCGATTGTCCAAGTTTCACTTCCATATAAAGCGACACTCCAAACATATACTTTCAAAACTCTTTTCCTGACATTTAAATTAATTTTTGATGTAAACAAATTATATTTCTTACTGAAGGCTCGTTTCATTTGTGCTATTCGGCATTTTATATCGCTCCTGCTTCGCCCATCTTTAGTAATTCTACTTCCCAAATAACAAAATTCTTCTACCTCCATAATCTTTTCTCCTCCTATTTTCACATTCAGTGGTCCATCTTTGTTATTTCTACTACATTTCATTACTTTTGTTTTGTTCTTGTTTATTTTCATGCTGTAGTTCTTATGTAGGACTTCATCCATGCCATTGATTGTTTCTTCTAAATCCTTTTTACTCTCAGCGAGAATTACTATATCATCAGCAAATCGTAGCATCTTTATCTTTTCACCTTTTACTGTTACTCCAAATCTAAATTGTTCTTTAACATCATTAACTGCTAGTTCTATGTAAAGATTAAAAAGTAACGGGGACACGGAACATCCTTGTCGGACTCCCTTTCTTATTGCGGCTTCCTTCTTATGTTCTTCAATTATTACTGTTGCCGTTAGGTTCCTGTAAATGTTAGCAATTGTTCTTCTATCTCTGTATCTAAACCCTAATTTTTTTAAAATGCTGAAAATTTTATTCCAGTCTACATTATCGAATGCCTTTTCTAGGTCTATAAATGCCAATTATGTTGGTTTGTTTTTCATTAATCTTTCTTCTTCTATTAATCTGAGGCCTAAAATTGCTTCCCTTGTCCCTATACTTTTCTTGAAACCAAATTGGTCTTCTCCTAACACTTCTTCCACTCTCCTCTCAATTCTTCTGTATAGAATTCTATTTAAGATTTTTGATGCATGACTAGTTAAAATAATTGTTCTGTATTCTTCACATTTATATGCTCCTGCTTTCTTTGGTATCATGACTATAACACTTTTTTTGAAGTCTGATGGAAATTCCCCTTTTTCATAAATATTACACACCAGTTTGTATAATCTATCAATCGCTTCCTCACCTGCACTGCACAGTAATTCTACAGGTATTCTTTCTATGCCAGGAGCCTTTCTGCCATTCAAATCTTTTAATGCTCTCTTAAATTCAGATCTCAGTATTGTTTCTCCCATTTCATCCTCTTCAACTTCCTTTTCTTCCTCTACAACACCATTTTCTAATTCATTTCCTTCATATAACTCTTCAATATATTCCACCCACCTATCGACTTTACCTTTCGTATTATAAATCGGTCTACCATCTTTATTTAACACATTATTGGATTTTAATTTATGTACCACAAAATTTTCCTTAACTTTCCTGTATGCTCTGTCTATTTTACCAATGTTCATTTCTCTTTCCACTTCTGAACACTTTTCTTTAATCCACTCTTCTTTCGCTAGTTTGCACTTCCTGTTTATAGCATTTCTTAATTGTCGATAGTTCCTTTTACTTTCTTCATCACTAGCATTCTTATATTTTATACGTTCATCCATCAGCTGCAATATATCGTCTGAAACCCAAGGTTTTCTACCAGTCCTCTTTGTTCCGCCTAAGTTCGCTTCTGCTGATTTAAGAATTTCCTTTTTAACATTCTCCCATTCTTCTTCTACATTTTCTACCTTATCTTTTTTACTCAGACCTCTTGCGATGTCCTCCTCAAAAATCTTCTTTACCTCCTCTTCCTCATGCTTCTCTAAATTCCACAGATTCATCTGACACCTTTTCTTCAGGTTTTTAAACACCAATCTACATTTCATTACCACTAAATTATGGTCGCTATCAATGTCTGCTCCAGGGTAAGTTTTGCAGTCAACGAGTTGATTTCTAAATCTTTGCTTAACCATGATATAATCTAACTGATACCTTACAGTATCGCCTGGCTTTTTCCAAGTGTATATTCTTCTATTATGATTTTTAAACTAAAATAGAAACTAACATTGAATTAACAATAAAATAACAGTAGAAAAATCTGTAATTCATAAAATTCACTTTATGCAAGTACTTTATTCACTTTTACTGTTTATAAAAGAACTAACCTTACAATTTATGAATGAAAACAATACTGTCACTTTCACTCCTGTTCACAAATGATTCACCGAACAGCTTCTTGTTTTCAACCACTGTCCACCGTGTGATGTACTCTTCTCTCACTTGTTACCAAACACTTACTGTGATTGCTTTTATAGGACACTGCACTGAACTCGAAAAACTACTGTCTTTCTGCTGGTCCCTGGCAAGGTTAACATTTTCTGACCTGCAGTATCAGTAAGACCCATTCTTTTGATAGTTCAAATGTAATAACTTCCATTGCCTATCCCTTCTACACTTTTCTATAAGTCCTTTTCTAGAAAGAATCTCTTTGTCATTCCTACTAGATTCTTTTTTATTTTAATTTTTTCTTCTATCTGAAAGCTTCTCTACCCATTACAGTATTATTATTTCAATACTGTATCCATTATTTAGTATAATCCATTCAATGATTTTAGTTTAACTTTTGTTAGCTTAAAGATACTGTTAATAATCTATGCATACAGGAATTGAAAGAGGGAATTTTTTTAATGTAAGAGGTAAACTCAGGATGTATGTAATCTCAACAGTTATTATCTCATACAGTTATAGATAATAACTGTATATTTTAATAGGGAAGAATTCTGAAGATTATAAAATCAAGCAACCTGAAAGTTATTATTTTCTATTTCTAAATTAATTAATTGTATTTAACAACTAACACTACTGTTTAATAAAAATACATAAAAATAACTAAAAATAATATAGTAAACAATCAATTTTAACTGATATTTTAAGTATATACAATGATAATGAAAAATGTTTCTGTTGAAAAAAGGAAATAAGTCAGTGTTTCCTTCAGAAAAATAAAATAATGTGTCATTTCTAGCTTATACATTCAATTATTAGCAATCTTCTGTACATATAATTAATTATGTCTCAAAAGATACAGATACAAGAAATTCAAACTTTACCTATAAAAATGTAATGATTCCTTAATGTAACAAGTAAATCAATTACACTTTTTATACACTCCCTCTTACTCCATATTATTAGATTACTACTCATAATGGATACATTACCTTTACCAGCATCGGAATGAGGCAGTAAGTCTGGCCAATGAGTTAACATTGTAAAAATAATAGGTAATGACTTAAATCGCAACATATACAACACATCATACATGAACCACCTCATTTCTTCAACTGCTCCCAGACTTCTACACAATAAAGTTGAGAATCTGGTTAAACATTTAGATGGTTCAACCTATTAAAAAAAAAAGAAAAAAAGGTTAAAAGGAAATAAATAAAATAAACAATTTGCTTTCATTAATCATAAAAATAGTATAGTAATAATAAAGCTATGACTAAAACATACATACTTATTGTCAATCTAAAATTAACATTTTTTGAACGATATAAAGCAATTATCAATGAAACATTTCATCTTCAGCATTCAATTTTTCATTTCAGTGTAAATGCTGCACATATGGAACAAAACTTTCAAACTTGAAAACTCAATTATGATGACAAATATCAAAACTACTTCGAATAGCAGAAAATCCAGGGTAAAGGCCACATAAGGTGAAATCAGGCCTGAATCCTCATGGAAATGAAAATACAATGATTAAAAAAAAATATATAAATTTTTGTAAACAAAATCCTGACTGAACTGAAAGTAAGATTGTGGACTGAATTAAAAAATAAGTTATTGATCTCTTAAAATAATCATAATCATCGTGATATGAAGAAGAAAGTGAATGATGATAATCAATATAAATCACAATCTTGTAATTAGCATAAAAGAAAATGATAAAATTTAAATTAATATTATGTTTCTTACCATGCAGACATCAGTAGAACTAAACAAAGTTGTTTTAACAGATAGAAGAAACACATGAAGGAAATCTTGATAATCATCACTGTTGCAAAGATTGTGAGCAACAGGGAAAAGATACTGCTGAATTGGTGTTAGAGATGGACTTAATGTATGATCAACATTTCCATTGTCTACACAAAGCAAATCTATAATCATTCTGCAACAAATAGTAAATATAATCTACGTTAAAGAAATAAGCAATCAATACAGCTAACAAGCTTCCTAGAATTGCAACCTATACAAAATATTAATAAAATGTTATAATATTTAGATAAACAAATTTATTTTTAAAATTGGTAATGATAAATAAAATACACAATAATTAAAATTCATAACTTTGGTTAAAACATGCTTATCTCTGATGATGAATCTATCTCACAACTATAGTCTTCTAACTTTCTCCTAGAAAAAAAAATGTACTATATTAATATTTTTAAACCCTACAACAGGAGTCTGGCTGAATGGTTTCTAATAAGATGATTACTTCTTTCCACAAACTGTACAATTCAGGGAAACAGAGGATGTTCCTTTAAAAAACCTGAAATGTCCTTTTTTCTGGAGGAAAAGAAATTTTCTTGCAGTCCATCTTTTCTGATGAGTTCAATTTGTGAGACTGGGTAGGAATAAACACTATTAAATCCATGTTGATGTGGAGCTAATACAGTCTTGCTATTATCTGAAAGGAGTACACTGCTTATAGACTTGTTCTAGTAATGTTTCCTCTAAGGTGACTGCACAATAAGACCTAAAAAAAATCAACTTAAGCCAGGCCTCCTAGCACTCTTTAAATTAAAAACTTTTACAAGCAAACTAAGAATTGAAAAGCAGAATTTTTCAAAACTAGCACAAACACAGTGCTGATTGTTTAACTGTTTGTAAACATCAATTGTAAGTTCAAGTAATAACAATTCAAAATTAAATTCTAGTGTAATCCAAATTATCTCCAAGTTTATTACATATTATTGAACTTTTACAATTACAAATTCTGAAGAATAGTTGAAGCTAATAGAAATAATGTATATAAAGAATTTATTTTTTGTTCCAAAAAATGGGTAAATTTTTTTTTTTTGCAAATCATTTCTATTAAAAAATATAAAAACAGAATTAAATAAATTAAATAAACACCAGACATAATTGATAATTAATGCAAAATATTAAAAAAATATTTGAATTTTTACAACTATGACATGTTTAAAGATAAGACTACAAAAAATTAAATTAAAACAAGTTTTTAAATCAACTACAGTACATTTTAATTTAAAGGAAAAGTTATATGATCTTCACCTGAATCTGGGCTAGCTTTTGTTCTAAATTAAGCCTCATCAGGGAGTTTTGAAACTATATTTTTATTGCTGATACTGGTGTAGGGTTAGCTTCTCAATGATTTTTATTGTTTGTGATGTGTTCTAAGAATGTGGGATGATTTAAATTGTGTTTGTTAACTTAGAATGTTTCTTTTATTTGTTTTTGTGGGTTCAATATATTTTGAGTTGTAAAAGTTAATTTCATTAAATGAAACATAAATATTAAAGGAAAAAAGACACAGTAAAAATGGTAGTTCTCTGAGACATTTGTAATGTTAGAGCAAAGAGGGTTTTTAGGAGCGAAATTATTTGTGAACAATTTTTTTGTCTTCACCAGTTGTACAAGAATGCAGTAAATTTTGTGAAATATAGGAAGAAACTTAACTTCAAATATATGATGCTGATACTTGAAATGGATTTTGAAATGGAGGTTTAGAAATGAACTTATATGGTGGCTGAAGAGCAGGATCATAATCTTCAGATGGAAAAAATTTTTATAAAAGCGTGTGTGATGAGTTTAAGTACCTGGGGTTACTTGGCTATTAGAAAATCTCAGGACAATAAAGATAAATTAGGTACAGTAAAGGAAAAATCAGCTGCTTTCAAAGTTGACAGTTCTAAATTTCAAATCCTAATAAAGGCAGTTACTTTTATAGGGATTTCAGTACAAGAATCATGGACACCAGTGTTCTTTGGTGGTTGGGTTTCAATTAACCACACATCTCAGGAATGGTCAACCTGAGACTGCACAAGACTACAATTCATTTTCATTCATACACATCATCTCATTCATCCTCTGAAGTAATACCTTATGGTGGTTCCAGGAAAAAGAAAAATGTACAGTAAAGGAAGATAAATGGTTAACTTGATTATTAAACTCTGTACAATGGAATAAAAGAGTTCATTGACAAAATAAGAAAAGTATATACGAAAATAAAGGATTGGATGGCAGGAGTGGAACTTACACTAGCTGCAGATGAGGCAGAGGTGGTAGCAATCTCCACAATTAAGAAGAAACATTAGAGGACAGGAGAATAGTGTCAAGGCCGGCAATAAAACACCTCGGGATATGGATAGATAACAGGTTAAGATTTAGCACACAAGCAGTAAAGGCAGCTAATAAAGTCAAGAGTACTGCGAGATTAATAGCCGGTCTCCTACATAATTCTGGTGGACCAACTATACATCGGAGGAGATTATTAGCGAGAGTGACATATGCTACAACGCTGTATGGGGCAGAGCTTTGGGCTGACATAACGAGATTTGCAAAATATCATGGAAGACTAGAGTTGGTTCATAAACAATGTCTGCGAATCATAGCAGCATATAGGACAGTCTCTAAGGAGGCAGCTGAAGTCCTGGTAGATGCAATACCGACAGATTTGGTTATTTTGCAGAAGAGCTCTGGGAGCAGGGGCCCCTGCCATTAAGAGACAAAAAGCACATAACATCCCAGATAACAGAAAAATTAATGGAGACTTGGCAGAACAGTGGGACCGAACCACTAAAGATCGGTGGACCCATTACCTTATAAGCGACATTGGAAGTTGGTGTAGGAGGACCCATGTTCGCTGGGATACAGTCTAAAACAGTTCCTGGCGGGTCACGGCTGTTTCAGGGCATATTTGTATAAATATGGCCTTGACCACATGGATCACTGCGATGAGGAAGAGACTCCTCACCACGTGAATTTCTCTTGCCCACAATTTGATGAAGAACACAGGGAGATGTTAAATATGTGAGGTTTGGAAGATATGTTCCATCCAGAGGACACACAAAGCATAAAAGGAGTTTATGAATGACACACATGCTAAAAGGAGTTAATGAATGGAAAGCGATTAAGAGCTATGTTAATAAGGTGATGGATAAGCTACATATTTATGAAGAGTCCTGCCAGAAAATGAGACATCAGAGGGTGCTGGGGCAGATAGATCCGCTGCTGAGCGCTTAGGGGGCTCCCCGAGCACATGGGGGTCATCTCTGCGCAATGAGGCAGCAGGCACTCCACATTTCGAGGCCTGACGGCATGACACTCCCCTTTACCAGATGTAATGCTCTCCATGAGCGATCCCAGGAAGGGAAAAAAAGGTTAATGTTGAGATGAAGTTGAAAATTTCATAAACAGAATGGGTTTGACAGAGGACATCATGGATAGTTAAGTTGGACAGTTGGGGCTGCAAAGAATGACTTTGAAGCTATATCAACTCACCATGAAGTAAAATAGATATGTTTATTTTTGGTTTTCAGTTGATGTACGAGGGTAAGTTAATTATTATCCGCAATTTAGTTATATTTTTGTTTATGTTGGTAGTACTGCTGTGTTGCGTAAATGATGCTTGCATGGTTTAATTGTTGTTATGTCTGTACAGGTTTGATGCTGCTAGGTTAGTTCCATTATTGTTGTCCTGCCATTATCTATGGCTGCTCCGCTTTC
Organism: Lycorma delicatula; assembly: GCF_047948215.1. Classification (NCBI taxonomy): domain Eukaryota; kingdom Metazoa; phylum Arthropoda; class Insecta; order Hemiptera; family Fulgoridae; genus Lycorma; species Lycorma delicatula. Next base: position 83,491,869 of record NC_134457.1, on the reverse strand, counting down.
TGTTTGCACAAAAAAAGAGCCAACGTTCAGTGATCTGTGTTTTATGGTCGGAAGGTGTATCAGGGGCCGAAATTCATAAAACACTTTTGGTACAGTACGGGAACAGTGTGTTGCTGCAATGGAGTATCTACAAATGGATTGAAAAATTCAAAGATGGCCGCACAAGTGTTACGCATGACAAAGGAGCTGGACGACCGTTTACCGCCACAAATGAGGAAAACATTGAGTGTGCACATGACATGGTTTTCTTAGACAGACGAGTAACTACTGATGAAGTGGCACATCATCTACAAATTAGTCACGGTTCTGCCTACGAAATCATTGACAACAGACTTGGGTTTCATAAAGTCTGTGCAAGATGGGTCCCAAAACAACTCACACAATTGCATAAACAAACGCGCTTGAACATCTGCGAAAAACATTTGGATCGCTATGCTAACAAACAGGACATCTTCTTATACAGAATCAGCACTGGTGATGAAACATGGATCCATCATTACAAGCCGGACAGTAAACAGTAGAGTATGGAATGGAAACATCCAAAGTCACCCTGCACAAAAAAAGGTTCACGACCCAACCATCCACAGGAAAACTGATGCTTACGGTTTTTTGGGACTCACAAGGCCCAGTACTGGAACATTATGAGGAAAGGGGCACGATAATAAACAGTACGCGTTACAGTGAGATGCTTACTGCCAAGCTGAAGCCTGCAATTCGAAACAAACACCGAGGACTGCTGTCGAAAGGTGTTGTGTTGTTGCACGACAATGCCCGTCCACATACTGCTGCCCACACTGCTGAAACACTCCAGAAACTCACTTTGAAGTACTGGCTCATCCTCCGTATAGTCCTGATCTTGCCCCTTCTGACTACCACTTGTTTGGTCCAGTCAGAGGCATTAAGGGGCCGCCGATTTACCTCGGATGAAACAGTGAACGAAGCAGTGCATTCCTGGTTCGCAAGCTCAACCAAAAACCTTCTTTTATGAGGGCATCAGGAAGCTTGTGCAACAATGGACTAAGTGCGTTGAAATGCAAGGGGACTGTTGAAAAATGATGTACATGTAAGTTTCCTATTTTTGTATTGGAATAAAATTTATAACTACATTGCAGATAATAATTGACTTACTCTCATATATACATATAAAACTTGTTTCATGAGGTAATGATAAAAGTGGATTCAATGGTGGAGTGAAGTACTTTTACAGTACTTTGGATCACTGTAAAAACTTGTGTCCAATATATTCTGTGTAAAACATATTATAGTTACAGAAATGAAGTTGAAATTGATTTTGACTGAATTTGTTTGCCCAAGTTATTGTTAGGCAATTTGTATTTTGTTTTTTTATTAGTGGTTCTGTACATGATGACACATACATTTTTTTTGAATTTATGGGAAATTTTCTCAGTGTAGTTGCTAAATTAGCTGTTACTGAAAGAGTTCTATATATTGAACTCATCTTCTTTGCCAACTCCAGTTAACCATCCCAACATAAACCTTCAGTATTCAGTACCTTATTGCACAACTCTGCTTATAAAAAAAAACTACCAGGATGAAATACAAAATATAAAGTATTTACCTGAACTGTCTGGATTAAACAGAAAATAGCAGGAAGATTGACAATATAGATTACAGAAAAAAATCAAAATAAACACTAATAACATAACTTTTTTTTGTTGAGAATATTTCATGCTCTCAACCAGTCTATGAAGAAGACTGATATAGTGTAAAAGCTAACTTAGGCCAAGTAAACCATCTTAAAGTAAACTGATGTTTATTTAGAAACTATTATTTGAAAAAATACAAAAAAGGGTTTTCTCATCTATTTATTTATTATTATTTTTTTTTTTGAGACTGAAGACAACGTTACAATAATATAAAGCTTTCACTGAATAATGAGATGTCTTCCTTTTTCCTCATATTCTCTTATCATGAGGAACCTCCATCATTTAGAAATAGAAAGACAATTTTACTGACAAAATATAACTAAATATAAAATGTAACTTAAATATAAAATGTAACTTGTAAATCTGAAATTTGTCACATTATATGCTCAACAGCTGTTTATACAATTTTATATTTTACAAATGTATTTGGCAAAGTTTACCATAATATCAGAAATTTTTTGTTAGTTAAAAAAAATGTTAGTACTCAAACGTGATCCCTAGAAATTGCAGCACAAATCAAACAAGTGTCAAAGCTTTTACAGCAGTTGAATGTAGTTTAAATATGTCGCTGTTAAACTTTGACATGAGCAAGGGAAAACAGCCCTAGAGAGTTCACTTGATATGTTTGTGCCAGTCTCCCAGTAAAAATGTGATTCTTTTTTTGAAAATTGTTAACTCTGACAAATCTTATTACTACATTTACAGTAACTTAATGAATCAAGGAAGAATTGTTAGGTTTTCTCCAAAGTAGGAAACAAATAAAGAGAATTTATTTACAAACTGTACAATTTTGCCTAAGTTTAACCTAAATATAGAATTAAATTTAATTATATTCAACTTACTCAGCAATGCTTTTAGGTCCACACACTTTTAATTTTTTAATAGTTTGATCAAGAAATTCCTTTGTTACAGGTTTGTCTTCACAAGCTGATTTTTGTACAGCTTCTAAGACACTTTCAGCCAATTTAACATCTTTACCTAAAACATGATATCCCATATTTCAAACTCTTCACAAATAGCAAAAATATATAGTAAACATGGACAAAGACAAAAAAAACACAAACTTGTTTTCTTGTTTACTTCATACTTACAGGCATATTATGAATATATAATCCATATTTTCAAACAAAAATATAACAACTACTAAGTTAATAACTAACTAAATATAGTACATAACTTCAAGGCAACTCATAAAAAAGTTACTTCATAAATTATAATTTGAATAATCATAGTATCACTTATCATTAGCACAGATAATAGCTACTTCAATAATTCACTGAAATATTTTCATAAACTTTCCACTTTTAAGTGAACAAACACAACACAGATCAAATAATTATAAAACTTAACAACTTATTAAAAGAACTTCCAAGTTACTTCTTAACAGACACTAGTAGCTTCACTAAGATGCTGAACAAATAGTTCTGAATTAATAGTTCATTGAAAATACTACTCATTATACTACTTTTGAGAGCATAATTTCTATGTATTTTCAATATCAAATATAACATATACTTAAATATTTTTAAAAAGCTACCACTTTTCATTATGCTAATCAACAAAGTAATTAAATTTGAGAATTTTATGTTGGAAGTTGTACTTCCAAATTTCTAATAATATTTACATATTATTTACTAAAAAGGATTTTATTTTTTTTACAGAAAAATGATCAAAGTTTATTAAACTTATTAAATCACAAAAAGACATAAAATACTAGTCATTCATTTAAAGACAAAAGTTATAACAGAAATAACGAGCATGTTTATACTCGTATAGCAGAAATAAGTAAAAGAAGATTTTTATATAATGAAAGCACTTCAAGTGATTTTTTTAAGCTAGTCAAAATTTTCATCTTTTTGTATTTTACTGGTATATAAACATAGTATTTCAATTTACTGTATGAAAGTAAAGATCTAAGCTGAAATACATACTATGGAGACAAAGTTTTTCAAAAAATAGACTGACATTTTCTAACCTTCACAAATGAACTAAAGTATATTAAAACGGTATATTAAAACAATTGTTTCCAGCAATCTATGTTCAGAATCCCCCAAACCTTCCTGATCAGGTAGAAATTCAACTGAAGAATACTTACATTTACTCAACTGAAAACAAGAATAAAATTTGTTTTTACTTTGCAAATAAATACTTGAAATTAGAGTCCATAGTTTGAAAATAAGCTTTGTGCATTGAGAAATGTTTCTGAAATGCCATCCATTTATAGTACAACTCCATCCAACAAACATGATTATTTATTGAAACTGCAACTATGCAAGACAAGTATCTCTACTTTCTATTTTTGATTTGACGATTAGAAATACTGATAACGACTTGGTCATTACAAGGTTGAAACTGCCATTAGTATGGATGCTGTAACTGAAATCTTTCAACAATTTTAATGTAGTCATTGCCTCAAATAGATAAAAAGCATTTACTTCTTAAAATATTTAAAACATATTATTGTCTTCTGATTATTCTCTAGCAACATTTCTTATTAATAGTCATTTAGCAGTCAACATGAACTCAGAAGTTTTTTATATGTCTTTATTGAGAAATATAATAGAAAACAATATACATTCTTTGTCATTACAAACTTTGTAAACTGACGTAAGAAACAGCAGGTCCAAGAAGTCCTCCACACCCTTTGACAAATACAGTATGTGCTGTGGACATATTTTGAAAATTTATATATATTTGTACACACAAATTATTTATCAAGAAAAACTGTGTGTGTATAATCTTGCTGTATGCACAGAACTATGCATCTCCACATTCTCCTTGACAAATTATAAAGCATCTCAAAAGTTGTGGTTTGAAAGGTTTCTCTATATTGTCAAGCAACTCTTCATTTGTTACATACTGATGTTGAGGTTGAGATACAGAGGCCATGATTATTCCCCAAAATCAATTGTTGTGTATGGAAAGATGAAGGCTTTGTGGTGTCATTGTAATGGGGCTGACAATGCTTGTAAACCATAGCAGCCTAGAAATTGTTCATTTAGGAAGTAGCGTCCTTGACGAGCAAAATGAGCTAGAGGCTCATGTCTTGTTGCAATCAGACAAATTCCATGATGTATTTGATACAATGATTCCTTTGGTATCATGATTCCATGATACTCTTAACCATCTCTTCAACATTTCCAACCAACAATCAACACTCACACACTCTTTCAAAAATAGTATCCTGATTCATTCCAGCCTATATCATGACATGGGATGGATCCTTTCAGACTTATATAAAATGAGAAATGAGGATTCCCTTAGCCTAAAAAAAAAACACGTTCCTGTATACATACATTTCTTTCTATTCTTTTTCCTGTTTAACCTCCGGTAATTACCGTTCAGGTAATACTTCAGAGGATGATATGTATGAGTGTAAATGAAGTGTAGTCTTGTACAGTCTCAGTTTGGGCATTCCTGAGATGTGTGGTTAATTGAAACCCAACCACCAAAGTATATTCAAAGTATTTTCAAAACAAAATTAGTTGAAAAACTTAACTTAAAAAAATTATATGCAATCCCACAACATTAACATTTCCATGAAACATAAGCATGAGGTTTATCACAAGTTCAAAATCAATACATGTAGATTTATATAGCTCAGAATCAATCTCTTTATAACATTTCTCTGCATTTTTTTTGTTATTCACATGCTTCTTGACTAGAGTTTCTTGGAAACAACTTTTTTCATTGAGGCTGCATCTTGCACTCTCTGTTAATTAAGTAAAAATAAAATAAAAGCAACTTCAGAAAACTGCACTAAAAACTTGAAATATTTTTTTTATTCTTTGAATATTAATTTTTTAGTCGGATAATTAAAAATAAAAAACTATCATAATTAATTTGGCTAATAGTTTGAAAATTTGAAATTGACAATTTAAAAAATGTAATTTTCCAGTTTCTGTGCATTTTTTGTTAGTTTTATTTTTTTAAGGTTATTTAATTTTCTGTTTTTTTCATCTAATATCGTGGTTTGATTAAAATTACAACTTTAATTGACCCATGCTAAATATGTCACAAATTATAAATTCACATTAAAATAAATCCTTTGAATACACATATAAAAATGAATCTGTACCATACTGACTGTGTAAACAAAAGCATTCCATGATTTTTTACAGTTTAGTGTCACGTTGCTAATTCTTTTACTTTTGAACACATGTAGCTCCCAACTATGACTATGACATGTATTATATGAAATCAACAAGAGTATATAAAAAAGAAATAAAGTAAATTAATACAAATAAAAATGAATAATCGGAAGAAAAAACATTACATTACCTTCTTTCTTTTTTTCTTCCAATGCTTCTGCTTCAGTTAATGCTAAAAGAGAATTTTTGTGATAATTTAGAGCTGCATCAATAATGTTACTCTCACAGTTAACTTTTTCTTCAATAAACCTTATATCTCTGTAATCAGTTTCAACATTTGTTTCCAACAAATTTGCTTTTTCCTTTTCAATATCTACATCGCTGATTTCTTGATGAATCTTTGGACGTTTTTTACTATCTGATGTATCATCCTCAACTGACTCATTTAACTTTCTTTTCTTAAGTATATTATTACTCGTGTAAAAGTTCGGATATACAGCACAGCTATCATTATTCATTATAATATCTGATTTAATGTTATGACCGGACTCTTCAAGAAACACATTTTGTGAAGAATGAGTTAAGGGAGAAATAATGTGACCAACTTCAAGGGACTGTGATAAAACTTGTCCATTAGTTGAAATCTGAGATCTTTCCACCTCAGAATGTGAAGGTAACTTTAATGGGTCTTCTGGTAGTACATTTTTCTGCAGAAGAGATCCTGATTTTACATCATTAATATTAATCTGAGAATACCTCTGTTTATTTAGTGATTGTCTAAAATCTATTGCAGGTGTTAAACTATAAACTGATGAAGGTACAGTGACTGAAATATCGTTTGACATTGTAACGCTTTTTAAATTCTTAGCATCATCATTTTTGGAAATTATTTCACTGAATTTATCTTTTGACAGATCAGGTAACACTTTTGTCATGCACTTAGGTTTTGTTTCATTTGACGGAATAGAATGTAAATATTTATTTGATTGAGACATCAGATCTGGTAATTTACAATGATGATTGGATGAAAAATTACTAATATGATTATCACCTGATGCAATTGATTGTTTGAGTTCATATTTACTTTCAGAAATGTTATTCTTAAATATCTGAGCTTTACGTTCTGAAGGTGTAATTACAGGATCCTTTATAATACAATTATTGTTCACAGCAAAAGTAGGCTGTTTCTTGATATTACATTTATTTCTCATTTTAAATAAATGTTTCAAACTATTTACACTTTTAGGAGCTTCCGATGTACTAAACTGCATACGTTTCACTTTAGATTTAGGTTGTAACACTGAATCTGATGTTAAAAGCTTACTAGCTACTGGCTTATCTTCTTCCATATTACTAGCGACCTCACTATTCATGGAACTTTTATTACCGAATCTAAAACCTGAGCATTCTGAAAATTCATTTTTATTTTGTAATTTTGAATAAAAACTTACTGTTTTAACAGAAACTGAAGGAAGTTTTTTTAATTTTTCACTCATTGAATTTGATGGTAATTCTTTACAATTTTGTAATGGATTTTTCATACAATATAGGTCTGCTTCACTTGTTTTTAAACTACCTAAAGGAACAGTTGTGCTCTTTAAATCAACACAATTGCTTTTAATTTGAGGGTTAAACGAAACCGTGCTACATTTCTGTTTACTTTCCTGAACCGTGCTACATTTCTGTTTACTTGAATCTGTATTAGGAAAATTATGTTTTTCAATTTCTTTATGTTTCGCGTCTGGTAACTGAGAGATTACAGGTGTAGTAGGAGGTTTTAGAAGATAACTTTTAAGTATACCATCTTTAGCAATTTTATCTGAACTATTAACTACCTTTTCATTTTCAGATGTTATGGCATTTTCCAAAGGATTACTAATAACATCATCCTGCTGACATCTCTCTCCTGAATGACCACTTTCAGTCTCTTTTTTATTAATATTATTAACTGCTACACGTTCTTTATTTTTTATGCAATTCCTTTTCATAATTTTACTTTTATTACATGTTCCTTTATTTCCAATTTCACTACTTGAAGTTCTCAAGTTTATAACAGACTTACAAACACCATCAAAATGATCTTTACATGTAGTAAACACTTTACTAGTACTTTCAGGTATAACACCTTCATGAAGTGTACTAGATACACCCGTAACTATACCTTCATCTAGTAATTCCTTATTAGAAATGCTTACATCACCGGAATGTTTCAGAATAATGTTTTCTGTTAATTCAGATTCAATAAGGCTACCACAAGATTCTCTCAATGAATCTTTTTTATCAACTGAATCTTTACAGCAGTAAGTACAATATTGATGTGAATTATTTCTGCTAAACCTAGAGGATTTTCTTCTACTTCTATCTAATTTTGAAAGTTTCTCTCGGCTACGACAACTAATTCTATTACATGGTTTGTTGGTTAGCTGCGAAAGGTCTAGGTCTGAAGTTGGTAACTCTTTTAAATCCACAAATTTAGCAGAAACTTTACAAATTTCCTTTTTATTTGTCCTAGATAGATTTCTATTTTTTTTAGAAATATCATCTTTTGACTCCTGTTTCAAAGGTTTACTATTACACAATTCATTTTTTTTTGATATATTTTCTTTATTTTCTAGGCTAACAGAATCTGGTTCGTTTTTTAAAGATTTTAAATAAAGCCTTGAACTTCGGCGAACTTGGCTACTGATTTCAGAATCATCGAGTTTAGCTGGACTTTTTGGGCAAACAGAAGCAATGGATTTAGACTGATCAGTATTAATTACTTCAAGTTTGTTTGCATATTCAGATATATATTCATTATGATTAAGAGTATTTTGACTAGATGTAACTGTTAGTACATCCGAATTCTTTATTATACTATTATCTAGATCTTTATTATTTTGTTTACTGAACAATTTATCACATTTTTCTTCAACACAGCAATAATTTTCAGATGTAAGTAACCCATTTTCATTACTTCTATTTTTAACTCTTCCATTATAAGATGAAGAAGCCAATAACTGAAAATACTTCTCAAAAACAGTGATGTTAAAATAATCTGCTTCTTCTTCTTCATCCAATAATGTATGTCGTTTTCTTGCCAGATCTTTAATGTTCTGAAATTCATCATTCTTACTAAGAAAATAAGAACTTGTCCTCTCAATGCATTTCTGCTTAATTTCAATTGCAGGATCAGTACACTTACTCAGGACAGAATTTTCAGAAGCTTTTGACTGTCTTTCTAAATTGCTCTCATTATTTTTATTAACTGAACATAAACCATTTATCTGTTTATTTTTTAGGTAAATCTCTCTATCAATTCTAACAGACAAATCATTGTTAAAATCATTTTGTTTTTCTGAACTGTCCTTATTATTTTCATTAACTGAAAATAAATCATTTGTCTGTTTATTTTTCAGGCAAATCTCTTTATCATCACTGACAGTTAAATCATTTCTTAAAGCATTCTGTTCGGTTTCATTCAAATTAGCATTTTCTTGCAATATTTCTGTAATATTATTTTCATTAACTACTTTAACATTACTAAACGATTTACTATCTATATTTTTATTAACCAAAATACTTTCAGGACTAGAAATATCAGAACCATCAGTAGGGGAGCTTAGAGGAGACGGACAGAAAACATCATTAAAGATACGTTTTAAAACTGCATCATCATGATCATCATCTACAGACAATTTCTCTTCATCAGTGCAAACAGCTGCAGTAATTAAGGTAGCAGAGCTACTATTTAATGTGCAATTTTCTGTTTTTCCATGAGGAAACTCCAACGTACCATCCAGCAAATTTTCTACATTCAGTCTTGGGTTACATTGAATTCCCATTTTCCCTAAAATAATACAAAATTCATTTAATTAAATATTTAAAATAAAATTATAGCAATTTTTTAATTTCTATTTACAAATATACTAATTTATACTAAACTTGATGAATAGTTCATTTCCTGAAAACCATTTACAAGAAATAGATAATTCATGCATTTATTGGGTGTAATTAAATCTCTTTGTAATACAGATATTTATATAATATGTATACACTACACTGTCCCAGAACAGAGTGTATATGTGAGCCACACAATTTAAGGGCAGGCAAGAAAGTATAGAAAACGAAAGTCATGATCATCACCCAAAGTCAAATCTCACAGCTGACAATATGTATGCTGTATAAGAGCTTATCGAAGGTTCACTGTTGAAGAAATCGCAGAAGCGGTTATCAGTTATTGGAGTTCTCAATCCATTATCACTGATCATCTTGGCTTTAGAAAAATTGGTGCTCAATGGGTTCAGAGTTTGTTGACCAAAAATCAAAAACAGGTCAAGTTGGAGATCTGCGAGAGACTTCTGAATCGATTTCGGCAAGAAGGGGATGATTTTTTGAGGTGCACTGTCACATGTGATGAAAAATGGGTTCATCATTTACAAACTGAAGTTAAAAATGGCAAGTAAGCAGTGGCAAAGGAAGGATAGGAGCTGCCCAGTGAAAGCCAAAACCCGCCCGTCAGCCGGAAAAGTTCTTGCAACGATTTTTTCTGACTTAAGGAAAGTTTTACTCATTGAGTTTCTCTACAATCAACAAACAGTGAATGCGGCTTACTACAAAATGCGACCTACCGAAACAAAAGATGGTGTATGCCCATCAGAGATATCATCCTTCTCCATGACAACACCAGGCTGTATACTGCGATTTTGACATGGAATAAATTGGAAAAAATGCACTGGGAAATCCTCGACCACCCTCCCTACAGTCCAGATTTGTTCCCCTGTGATTATTTTTTGTTTGCGCCCTTGAAAGAATCGCATTGAGGAGAATGATTCAAAGACAATGACGACATTGAGGAGCATGTGTGCAATTGGTTGACGACTCATCCTCAAACTTTTTATGAACAAGGAATACTCAAGCTTCCAAATCGTTGGCAAAAGTGTGTAGATTGTGCAGGAGACTATACAGAGAAATTATGAAAGCATGAATTGTGTATATTATTAATCAATAAATTTATTTTAAAAAATTACCACTTATATTTGATTCATATTTGTAGAAAATCCTGTCAACTGTGAAGTGTGTGCCGTCATCAATTTCCTTCATGCAAAAAACTTGTCAGTTGCTTAAATTCATTGTGAACTTTGTGCAGTATATGGAGGTATATGAAAATTTAAGAAAATTGTCAATTCATGACAGTAGATTTAATGAAAATTTTTCCTCACATATCAGAAACAGTGCTGTATAAAACTGTAACCGAGAGGTTGGGCTTCCACAAATTTTGTGCTCACTGGGTGCCTAAGCTTCTTTCTGACGAACATACAAAAACGAGGATGGGATCAGCACTAACCTTTAACCTTCCTTCACAGTCGCAATAATGAGAAGGATGAATTCCTTGACCATATAGTAACAGGTTATCAGACATGGGTTAAATTCATTAATGTGGAAACAAAAGCTGAATCAATGTAGGCGGGGTACACCAGTTCTCCTCAAAAACCCATAAAAGCCCATCAAATACTTTCTTCAAAAAAGCTGATGGCATGTGTTTTTTGGAACCATTAAGGTGTGATCTTGGTTGATTTTATGGAAAGAGGCACAACAATTAACATTCCGAGAGATTTAAGAAATTAAGAAGGCCCATACAAAACAAATGACACGGCATGCTGAGTTCAAGAATAATTTTTCTTCATGAAAATGCTCATCCGCAAACTGCAGTATGCACTCAATGCCAAATTGACAGTTTCAAATGGGAGTTGTTTAACTATCCTCCATTCACCCCTCATTTGACTCCCAATGATCATCACATTTTTCCAAAAATGAAGAAATGGTTAGCAACATAGTATTTTGAGAATGACAAGAAGTTGAAAAATGGTGTTACTAATTGGCTTAATTCACAGGTGGCAGGGTATAAGGCAAACTTTATGACAAGGGTATTCAAAACTTGTTTACAGAAATAACTAGGGCCTTAATTTGGATGGCAATTATGTAGAACAGTAACTAAAAGATGTAGTTATGAATATATACAATAGATTGCTTTTTATAATTTTTTTTTTTTAGTAACTAATCAGAAGTTGCTTTCTGATTTGCCTTCATATATGCCAGAAGGGTTATGATTTTGGAGCTGATAATAAGAAAGCATGTAAATCTGAAACCCAAGAAGGTTCATATTTAATAAACGTATCTGTTTTCAGAAATCTTTGTGTATTTAATAAATATACACTTGGAATTAGAAAAGTTTTTATCAGATAAAAAAATGTCTTAAAGAGATTTCAATCTAATGAACATCATTATAAAACATCAAGATCTCTGTCACAAATTCATCACACATTGCAGACTATTTTATGATCACCTGTATATATATATATATATATATAAACTGAAATACATATATATATATATTTCAGTTGATATCCTCAGTCATATTTAACAATTAAGAAAAAAGATTAAAAAAATGAAATTGAAAAAGTAAATAAAAACATAAATGTTGTTTGAATCAAGTCATTCACAATGTTAGTTTCTCATCTATAGTAAAGAGATTTATTAATATATGTACATTCAGATGTTATATTCAGGCATGAATATAAATTATACACTTAACTAAACTAAATATTCAGCAGACAGCTATTAGAGATGTCATGTACTCATATAAGTAACTAAAGAAATAAAACTGTCAAGACAAAAGCTTATGCTGCCAGCATAATTTGTACATTCAGTAACCATTCAGCATTTATTCCTTATTAAACTCTACTTTTAGCATCATTCCTGCTCGGAGATAAAATTTAACTATCATGGAGTAATTTTTATAAGTATCACAAAGAGATTTTAAAATTAATGGAATAAAACTATAATTGCAAGGCATGTTTTTTAAGTAAGTACATTTTAAAACAAAAATAACAGACAAATTTTTTTTTTTAAATCTATATTCACCTGAAAGTCTGGATCTTAATCTACAATTCTACGTAATTTCCACCTAGGTCAAGGCAATTGTATTGTGTGATCAGCTTCTGCACTCCAGCTTCACAGAAATCTGCACCCAAGATAACCATTGCTGAATGGCTGCTTTGATGTCATCATGATGCTGAGTGTCAAGGTGCTACTTTAAATGTGGATACAAGTAGAAGTCACTGGGCACCAGGTAAGATCTTGGGTGCAATGAGCTGCATGTGGTCGAGCACTGTCGTGAAGCACAGCACAATTCCCATACTGTGTCATGCCTTCTGTTTTTAATTGCATGAAAGTTTTGCCAAGATCTCAAAATATGTCTCAGCACATTAATTGCTGAGACTTCTCAAAACACAGTGCACATGATTTTTTGGATTGACATTCTTTCCTTGAACTTCACTTTCTTGAGAGATATTGAGTGTCTCCATTTGATAAACTGTTGTTTCAATTCCGGTTTAATGTGGGACACCCATGTCTCGTCACCAGTAAAAATTTGGCTTAAAAATGGATTGCCTTCATTGCTGTCTCATGAGAAAATTCAAAGCACTAGCTATCCATTTTTTTTTTTGCAAAAATGCAAAAATTAACTGGATACAAAATTAACTTCCGATAATTTAAGGATACCTAAACAATTTCATAGTGAACACTTTCTGAAATTAAAGGAAAATCATTGCTTAGTCAAGAAATCATAAGCTGTCTATTCTCAGACTTTTCCATTGACTCTCTACACCAGGTTATTAGTAATAACAGTCACCCACTCAATTTCACATCCTGTTCACTTGTATGGTCCTCTTTAATACCCTAACCAATTTTCTCACTTTTCCATCACACATAGAGTTATCCCTGTATACTTCACTAATCTGTTCGTGAATTTTGGCTGTTTTTGCGACTTGCACTTAAGAAATTAATTATGGCACGTACTTCACAATCGGTAGCACTGTCTACGGTTATAGGCATTTTAAACATGCATAGGAAACTGTAAACAATAACTAACATCAAATAATGGCATCTGTAGCAAGCAAATAAATTTTTTTCTCAGTGCACGAGCGAAACATTAAAAGCCACGCTGCAGCACATGTATATCAAATTTATGAAACAATTTAAAAAAAGTACTTTATTATTTTATTTTTTTTCATCTCACATGTCAGTTACTATTAAGCAATATACAGAGTGATTCAAAGAAATGGGAAATTTAAAAAATTAAATAACGCTAATGAAAACTTTTTTTTAGAAAATGAATTTTATTTCATGTAATTGTACAAATGTTGCCATTTTAGGATATATACATTTTAGTTTATTTTTTAAAGATGACATCTTCCAGGTGACCTCCTCTTCTACGTAAACACGCACAAAGTCTCTTCGTGCGTTGCCGAACCAGTTTCCTCAAAATTAGATATCCATGTTTTAATTGCATGTGCTGATGGAACACGGTCGTGCCGTCCCAGATTAAAATGACGGCAAAATTCTCTACGCGCTCCCTCCACACTGTCATTGTTTTTGTAAAATGCTTTGATAGCAAATGCACGTTGCGCACCACTCCAAGGATCCATGACAACTAAATGGCAGGTTAGGTTAGAGAGGCTGGCGCCACTTATCAAGTGGTACAAATCGCCCACGGCTACCAACACATCTTTCAAAATTTCCCGGTTCTTTGAATCACCCAGTACTACTGACTGCAGTTATCATCAAGTAAATTAGTTGCTCTCAAAAACTTTTAAATGCAATTAGATTTCTGAACCTACTCTTAATTACACACTTCAAGTACAGTTAAAGGGGAAAGAAATTAAAAAAATCATAACATTAACTAAACAAAAAAAATTATATATATTGGATCAGCCAATCTTTATCTGCTAACTACAAACAGCAATTCTACTATTAACGCAAGCTACTAGACAAAATATTCTAAACAACATTAAAACTGACTTAAATAACAAATTGATTAAATGGTTTTAAGAAGTGATGATCTCATTCAGTGGTACATTGTAATAGTCTTAATCATAATTCAATAATACGAATAAACTTATAAAGTAGCATTTATAGAAAAAATAATGAGAAAAATTAATAAGTTAACATTATAAAAAACATACTTTAAACAAATTGGTCTAATCACAATATTTAAGTAACAAAGCAGTAAATTCGATTTAACAATACCATTAAAAATAACATACCTTTCACTGGTGACATGGGTGATAACATTCTTATGTTACAAAATGATGTAATATCTTTTATTTCACAAAACAACTCTTCCATATCATCATCATCCTCAGTGCAATCATTACTACTTTCTGACATACAATTCAAACTAACACTGTCTTCTTCCATGACATCAACTTCTGTCACAACCGGGTTTACATTTGGTTCACTAACATTAGAAACAATATAATCAGAATCTATTTTGACCTGTTCATTACCAGTATCTGCTAACAGATTATAGCCACCGATTTCATGAACCAGTATTTCTGTGCCATTATTTTTATTACTTTTATCATCTGCTAATTTAATATCAGATCCTTTTACAAGATCTAATTCCAAATCAGTGTTGCTACCTTCAATTTTATCAGTAACAATACAATCAACATTATTATATGAATTTATGTCACTAAAACATTCCAGATTTTCAGTCACAGAATTAACTTCTGAATTAACCAATAAACATTCACTAGACTCTTCAACAATTCTGCTTTCAGCATCCACAATATGCACATTTTTATCAGTGAACAATGCTTCACAAGCATCAGAGGAGTTACTGGAAATTAAAGTATCAGCAGAATTTCTCTTATTAGGTGAAAAAAGTGTCACATTTAAATTATTATTCTTTTCCTCAGATGTTGAAATCCCATCTAAAGAAGAAACTGCATCACAATTGTTTGTAGACATACTTATTACATCGAAAGAATTGGAGTCCATATGTTTTTCATGCTTATCATCAAATTTTGAAACTTCAAAACATTCTACAGGAGTAATTTCAGAACACACTACATCCTCAACATTTTTTACCAACTGATCATTACATAATTTTTTAGGAGACTTACATTCTGTTTTATTTTTACTACAGCAATTGATCGAATAATGATGATCACAATGTTTTTCAAATTTATCAATCTCCTGCTGAAATTTTTTGATCTTGACAACAGACAGCTTATTCAATTTTGGGCATTTTAGAATCTCTATTGTACCAGTATTGTCAATTAATTCTGTAGAATAAACTACTGCTAGATCCTTACAAATCCGATCGATATTACATTTTAAATCAGCATTTACCTTATATAAAGTATCTGAATTGAAGTGGTGACTATCACTATCTAATGATTCTTTATTCCTGAGTACCATATTAATATCTTGGTCGATGAGTACACTTAAATCAGATACACTAACTGGATTTGTAATCACACCTTTATCAAAAGATGAAGTGTTTTCTTCACACAATACAGCACTCTTACTGACTTCAAAAGAACTTGAAATCGCCTCAGTAGCACTTTCATTATCATTAATAATACCAATAGAGGACTGAGGAAGAAGTGAAATAGATCTATTATTGGATATGTCCCCTTCTCCTGTAGATTTATTTGCATCAGTCTTATTAATTTTCAGTAGTGAATTTGTACTGGTATCATGAATACTTTCAAAGCCAAGAAAACCATCTGTAACATCTGTACACTCGACTTCACCTACATTATTATGTAAACAATTTATTTCAATTTCGGCTTCCCCCTTTATTTCTATATCTTTTTTCATAGGTTTACTCTCTTCTTTTTCTGAGCATTTGCCTAAAGTTTTTTCTACACTTAACTTTTTATCTTCACAAACCAATACTGGATCAAAAATTGACTTTAAGTCATTAAACAGAACTTGAGGTTTTTCTACGGGGGATGCAGGCTTGAATGATTTCAAAGAGTCTGGCTTTTGTTCAGCTAATGTTACCGAAACATCTGAAGAAGATAAGCAATCCTCTTTTTTAGAATCATTATTACTATTGTTTTCCTTTTCAAACAATTGATCTACAGATTTAGGGCTCATTAATTTGTTGTGATCAGAAGAATAATTTATATTATTAGTATTAACACTGTTGTTATTATAAGCAGTACTTTTATTACAATCTGCTATCCCACTATCTCTACTAGAACAACTGAATGTTGTTCTTTCTGAAAAACTGCTACTCGTTGATATGACTGAAAGCTGTGGTGATAATCCAACTCCTTCATCTGACCAAGATGTTGGTGAATCTGAAAAAAAAAAAAAACAGGTAAAAAATATTGAAATATACATTAAACGATTTACCATAATTTTACAATTTAAGATGGGGTTATCAAATTTCAAATAAAATATACTGATTTGACATCAAGATTTAAGCAGATTTCTTACTGTTCAAAATTTATTTACTATTACATATGGAATTTATTACATAGCTATATTAATTACATTGTTAGCTATAGAATAATTGCATGAAAGTCAGCTAATAAGAATAAAATAAAACAATTAAAAATTATATTTAACAAAACAGAAAAAATTCTTAAAGGATCAGAGATATTAGCACTTAATTTATTTGAAAAATACATATCAGAATCACTGAGTCATCATTATAGAAAAACAGCCCTAAACTTTATAATTTCTCAAATACAAGACATAAATCCGTTCATTTATTGAGAATATATTAAAAAAAAAACTAGCAGAAGGAATAATAAATATACAGCCATAAGACTTTAATAAACCCCCTCATGAAATTTAAAGTAGAGTTTTGAGAAATTACTAGGACTATTTTTTAAGTGAAGTGATATGTGAAGTTTACGGGCCTAATTGAATGAGTGACAGCAAATGCATAAATGGGTAAGACTGTTCAAGGACAGATGGGGCAATGTGCATGATGAACCATGGTCGGGCTGACCTTCTGTAATCACAGACGATTTAGTGCGCGAAGTTGACACAAATAATTCCTGAAGACTGGAAATCATGATTCACCTTGTCACTGATATTCCCACAAGTTTCAACATCACTGCTATACAAAATAGTTTCTGGTTTGACACCAATGAAGAAGTGAAAACAACAATTGAAACTGGTTGTCTTCACAACCAGACGGCTGAATCAGGTGGCTGATTTCTATGATGTGGGTATAAACAATTTAGTAAAATGCTATCTATGATAAATGTTTAAACAAACAAGGTAACTACATAGAAATGTAGCATAAATTGTTAAAAGTGAAATAAAAAAATGTTTTTGACAATATCTTTATTATTTTTGTTTGTATTAAAAAACAGACCTTACTTAAAAATAGTCCTTATATAAAGAAAAATATTAGAAAAAGCTGTAAGATGAATACTTGAATGAAGGCTACGTATCATATTATTCTGAGAAACCATATTTTAGCACCTTCTAAGTTCTAAGACGGTTAGATCAAGATAAAGTTTTCAGTAGTAAATACGTTCATATAGTTGTAAATATTATCAAAATAAATATGTGCTTGTGTTACAGATTAAGTACAACAGTCAAAATTTTAGTAATTTTTAAGTACTCAAATTATTCATCCCTCAAAAATTAACATATCTTTGTGACTGTTTTTAAAATAAGATTTAATTTTCTAGAGGAAATTTTTTTGTAGAACTTTAATGAAAACAGTAATGAAACAAAAGATAGGATGTGCAAAATGACATTGCAACCAAAACTCGTACACTATTGGGAGATTATTCGTTTGATATAATAAGAATTGCAGTTTTACATGATGATTTTTCAAAAACATCATATTATGAAAATATATACACATTAACAAAAAAATACTCTTTTACAGTAAAAGAAGGTTTTAATAAACAGTTAAAAATTAGTTTAGTTATTTTATGAGCAAATAATACAACTAATCTGAAAGGATATTACTTATTATTATTAAATTAATTTAAAATACAATACAAACCCATTAATTCCAGTCTGAATTTTTGGTTAAACTAGATTAGTTAAAAAAATTAGATCCAGTAATTTTTTTTTTTAAATTTAAAGGGGAATATGAAAATCTTCCCTGTATTGCAACTCATCACAACACATTATAATTGGAGAGTGGATAAACCAATTTCTGAAAATAATTCATGTTCTTAGTAAACGTTCCATTGCTGAATTTGGGGCCAAATAATCTAAAACAACAATCCCAGACTTTTTTTTCAAGTAATACAAATAATTTCATCCCCTTAATAAAATTTGAAACAAAAAAAATTATAATTATATATAAAATATCTAATTAAACCTATTTACTTTTAATCAGACACAATTGCACAAGAGTATCAATTAAGAATTGTTAAATAATATCACAAATGAGTTCTATAATAACAGAAGTTGTACAAGTAAATATTAATAATTGAAACTTCTCTGAACTAGAGAGACAGATAAACAGACAGATTTTATTCACCCAGTACCTTGGCTGGAAAAATGTGAAAAGCACGTTTTGAATAAAAATCATATTTTTTATTGTAAATTTAAAAAAAATAAACTTCAAGTAATTGTTTGATTGATTTGGTTTTAATTTATTTATAAATATTTTCAAGCAATTTAAGTATAAAATGTTTCAATTTTAAATAGATCTACCACAAATACAGCCACTGTCTCCCTGAGTCTTCAAGTGTTTCAAGTCAACAATTAAACCATACTATTGATTGAAATCACTAGAATGAAATAAACAAATTATAAATTTTATTTTAAATTTTGCTTAAAAAATCTCAATAAAAAACTAATTGGTATAATAAAAATTTAACAGTTATTGCAAATAAAAACTGAGAAATTATTGGTAATTTCTGGCCAATCCAAATATTCACATTTTATTATTATTAGGTTTCCAATCTATAATTAGCAGATGGTGAAAAATTAATTTGTTATTAACAAAATAAATGCAAACTATTTCACCTTTTGAATAAAAGTATACTAGGAATTAAGTAAAGAACACAAGATGAAAAAACAATCACATGCTTTTAACAAAATTACCCCAAAATAGAACAATCTTATTAAATACAGTTATTAATTAAAGATAACTTTCACTTACTAATAGAATCATTGCTTTTCTGAAGCGGCATAACTGAGCTTTTAACAGACTCTGCACTACTTTGAAACTCCTCAAAATTTTCACTACTGCTATCATTGCAATCACCGGCTTCTTTATCATCTGTTTTTTCTTTAATATCAATTTTTATCTTCTTTTCACCAATCTGTTCTAACCATATCTGAGCGTTAGAAATCCAATGTTTCTTTTGTTTAGGTAAAGGTACTGAAAATTTAACATAAAAATTAAAACATTATCAATTTAATCAATAAGACAATAAAAAAATTTTTCCTCTTATAAAACAAAAGACTAAAAGAGGTAAACATTTTCTTCTTCAAATAATTTAACAACACAGGCCAACAAAAAAAAAGTAGTAATTGGAACAGAGATAAAATTAGATGAATTAGAATGTACTTTTTATGCTGAATCTTAAAATGAAATAAATTTTTTCATCACCCTCAGATTTTTAGTTATGACCCTTTAAAATATTGAGAAATCTATTAAATAATAGAATACAAAAATAATAACTATTGTAATTAAAATAAGAAAACTTATTCAAGTTATGCAACAACACTGCCTTTAAGCTTCTTTTGGATGAGTATAAATAAACACCAATAATGAATGACATATTCAATGTCCAGTTCAGACATTAGCCCCTTAACAGCATGGCAGGAACAAATTAAACCATCTCTTCTAAAGTATTTCAGTAAATCTTCGTTTCGATTTCTATATACTGAAATTTTAGTATCCTTGTTTAACAAATTTCATTCTTTAAAACGTGAACCTAGGAGTTCTGCATGTTGTTTCAACAAATAGAAGTTACGAATTAGGTCGCTCAATTCTGCTTGTGTGATGAGGTGAGGTTCAGTATTTCATTCTTCTGGAATGTAATTAATATCTATTGAAACTGAGGATTCATCGACTGAGCCTTCTGGCGAATCAGAAATTTCTTTCCAAGAAGTTTGAGCAATCGGAATTAATAAATCAACACCATGAAGTACTGGTCTCATAACTAAATTAACATTTGGGTACGCAATATTGCTTTTATTGTTTGAACTGAAACCGTAAGAATTTTTAAACAAAAATAGCAGTCATCACAATGGTTAGCTCTCAAAAATCATAGGTACGTCAAAAGGCAAATACTCTTTTTTCCTTTTAACCAATGGGTTAAGTTTAACGAAGCACTTGATGCATGCTACATGTGGAGCCCATGATTTATCTTGAGTCTCCCATGGGATAATCAAGATAATGTTTGCATGCAGTTTTCAGCAGATTCAATACTGGTTTTCATTGACTTTTCATGGTAAATTCTCCACAAACGTAACAAAAAATATTTGGAAAATTTTTACAAGCCCAATTTTTATTCCTTGTAAAACTGAAAATGTTTTAATGAATGAAAGTAAACTGAAATATTACAGAAATCCTTAATTATAAAAATAATTATGTATTAATTTATAGATAATTACTTAAAATACTTCATAGAATTGTTTCACCATGAAGTACAATAAAGCATAGCGCAAAACACAAGCATGCTTGCACACGCGTGTACACACGCAACTTAAAAAATCTTGATGTTCAATAAAATGATACCGCAAGTTGATCCGTCATAAAAAATATTCACTAAATTTATGGCGTCACTAATGAAACAGTATTTATATGTGTAATATAAAACCACTACCACAACTAAAGAACACAGCAAGTCATACCAAGAGCTGAACTCATACACACTGAAGAAAATTGCAACACGTTGAATTACTCATCATTTGACTAACACACATGTCTATACACGTCTGGCTTGACATGAAATGACATCATTCGACTGTTATGTATCAAACATAGGTTTGCAGCATGTACCACAACATAAATCAGATGTGAATAAGCAAACATACAGACATACTAACTTATTTGTATTGTTTGTTCCACGAATGATGGAACAAATAAATTTTAGGGGTTGAAACTTACAAGTTAGGTGTAATGGCGGGAGGGGGGTTACAAGGGGTTGTAAGAACGCTATGTAATGAGTTGTTTTGGAATACACAATCAGATTCAGCATATAAAATACTATATAAAACACCTACTAACTAATCAGTTCCAAATTTTATATTAAACAGTGTAATTAAAAATGTTTTTTCTTAAAAATTACAACTTCCATTAAAAAAAAAATTATAGAAAAATATTTAACTACAGTTCTGACTCATTTAATATACATATCTTTCATACTAAAAAAAAAAAAAATTAAAATTAGCCTTAACTGATATCTTATGAAATCGTAATATGATGATAGCAATTGTCCCCTATTAAAATTATTTAAATATGAAGGATTGGGAATCTATATAAGTATAACTAAAATTACCCACCCAAACCAACTCCATTTGTTACTTTGTACAAGTCAGAAAATCTACACACTGACCTACAAATATGATTTTTTTCCCCACTTGAATTTTTTTTAGAACAAATTACTTTTAGCATCAGTTTACTGAACCACTAAAATACACATTATTCCAGTAATTTAACTATTTAATAAAATATTAAATCTATATCTTAACTTTAATAAATTCTAACTTTAATTAAAATGCCACAACACATCTCTAAGTTCAGTTTATTTTGAGACACTGTGACTAAAGAGAACAATTACAAACAAACAAAAAAAAAATATATATATATCAATTAATTGAAAGTTTGGAATCCACCACTTATAAAAAAAAGAAGTTAAACAATAAAATGGTTTTTTTGACAAGAGATACATATCATTAAAAAAATAATTAAGGACACTGAAGTATAAGAGTAAATTAAATATATAAGAATATTAGACGAAAATAAAAAAGCAATACTTCCGGCAAATCAAGAGAAGAGGAAAAGAACAGGAACTGTCTCGGATATAACAAAAATGGCAATCAAAGCACAAAAGCTTTACACCTTAATGAATGTAAATGCTGATATTTATTTCATGAAAGAAGATTAATTCCCCAGGAAGAAAAAATCAACAATGTTAGGCTTGGATAAAAAAAAACAAACACCCAAACCAATGAGGAAAAATATCTGGATATGGATAATTTTAAAGAAATTTATAAATTCTGTTTGTTTATGCACCTGAATTTTATGGCTAAAATTAAATGAACGGAATCTCAAATTAAAAAATTCCAACTGAATAGTTAGAATACATATTATACCAATAATTTTAACTTGTAAATATGGTTTTGTGACCTTTCCACTGACCTTAATCTTACACAGAGAATTAACAAATGTGATTTTAAATTACTCACCATTTTTCTCTAATAATAATTCTCCAAATGCAATAGCATTTTTCAGTGAAGAAACATATCTAGGCTGGATTGTCAGAGTACCATTATCTCGCTTCATTTTACTTTCATTAACAATTTCTGAAAACAACAATTCAGTCATTAATTTTTCAATCAGATTTCTAAATTGATTATCTGGTACAATGAAAATCTAATCTGATGTATCTTGCATAATACACTTCTACACTTAATTCTGAACAGATTTATTGTGTAACCAAAAGATTACCAAGTTTAAATCATTATATCAGAAATTTTATTTAAGCCAACAGATCCGATGCTGTACTTTTAATAGGTAATTACCATAGATCTTGATGTTGTAAGTAGTAAATCTTGGCTTCATTTTGCTGGCAATTTTGGATAAATGAGAGACCACAGATATTGTATTTAATTTATTGTAATAACTGCATCGTTAAGTATAATTTTTGGTTTTAAAGTATAAAACTAAAAATATTTATTTTTGATTTGTGCGAGTAGAAGAAGCAAACTTGCTTGGTCCACTATCACAAACACAAAAATATTGGGAATGTTGGTTAATATTCCCAATACTGCAGTTATAGTTAACATACTTCATAACCAACAGTACTGCAATTAAATTTCAATTTTACAGATAAAACTTTATTTTTTCATTTATTCATTTCACCAATACATCTATATATTTGTGATGTCACAAGAATGGTCTCTAATATAAAGTATATTAATTAATTTACCCAGTAGACTTGTACGTTTCAGGTTTACTACACTGTCAACAGAGTTCATTAACAATTTTAAACCCTTACAGCTGTCAAAAATAGATAATAAGTATGAAACACAGAGGCAGTCATATCCACCATCTGCACTAATCTAATGTTTTTTATTTGTGCATATGGTAATTGTTTTGTTAAATTTAATTTTTTCTGTTTATTTTATTAAGGAGTCTTTTTGAATTTTTTTTACAATAACAGAAACATGGATAGTGAATTGCTTTTGAAGAAATGTATAATGAATGTGTGAATGCTGAAGATTAGGGCATGATTGATGAAAAAATTAAGGTCATGGAACCATATCAACTTAATTATAATAAAAAATTTATGCGGAAATAAATCATAATTATTTTGGAGGGTTTTCAGACACTGAAAATTTGAAGACTAGTGTTTTCAATTTGGCATCATAGTCAATGGTGTTCAACATTTTCAAACTTAAATTTGATAAACTTATTTTCTACTTATCGCCAATTAAACTGATAGATATTACTATAAAGAAAAATGTAAAATAGAGATACAATCAAAAGTAAAATTGTAAATGAATGAAGGCAACAATGATCAAGATGTTTTTATAATAGTACATACTGTACGCAATAAGTTTTGCAAATTTAAGAAATAATCTCTAAACCAGGTATATTAACACGTTACAAAATTCTGCGATCAAAGGTAGTAAATTTTTTATACAATTCTCTCAAATTCTATATAAGGTGTTATGTGAATATAATTCTTTATTTAAAATCAAAAAATATAAACAATGAAAAAGGAGTTAAAAATTTAACTAAAGATTTTTTTGGTAGTTAGTAGAAAAATAAAGATATTTTTAAAACTACCTAATAAAAGAAACGCTATCCTATTGGGCACAGCACTGAGACCTGAATTAGGAAACAACATAAGCAAATAGGCAAATGGAAACAGACCATGTGGATAGTATAACAATTTTTTTTTTTTTGTCTTCAGTCATTTGACTGGTTTGATGCAGCTCTCCAAGATTCCCTATCTAGTGCTAGTCGTTTCATTTCAGTATACCCTCTACATCCTACATCCCCAACAATTAGTATAACAATTATAGTTAATTAATAAAAAACTGCTTACCAACAATTGAATTCAATGCGTTCAAGAGCATTCAGAATTAAATTCCATCTTCAGGAACTCTCATATTCATCCTAATTACAACATTAATTAAAACTTCAGATGTAAAATTATAAGAAAATCGTGATGCTTAAAATATAACAGTTGGTCATCATATGTTTTAAAATTATGTCAACATAAACGTCCTGTCAATTTGGTGGTCTCAACTGTTGTGTTCTTGGATAATATTATTAATTAATGTTATAATTAGGACAAATATGAGAAATCCTGAAGATGGAATTTAACTCCGAAAGCTCTTAAATGCATTGAATTCAATTGTTGGTAAGCAATTTTTTCTATATAAACTATAATTATATACTTATACCAACAGGCCATGCTTAACAAAATTATTATAATATAACAATGTTAATAATATTAACATACTTTGTTAATGCCAATTCTAAAACAATAATAATAAGTGGATACAATTGATAAGATTAAAAAACAGTTTTATAAAATGAATCTATAGTGCAACTAAACAGAATTACAGCAGGTAATATTTTCTGCTCATCAGATTGTCAGAGGAGATGCAGATGGAGTACCATAGATCATAATTAGCAAAAATATCAAAACTTAGTAACATTAAGAGAAATATCAAAACAGCAACACAAACAAGTAAAACAAAAGAAATGTTACACAGCAATTTGCAATTAGCATCACAAAAAAAATTAAATCTGTACACCCACATATATAAGCAAATATTATAAAAACAATATTAACAAACTCTACTATTAAAATATTAGGGTGATAGAAACATTACAATCCCCCATCACAAAAAAAGTAAATAAATAAATAGCTACCAATAATTAAATTCTTGTCACAGACTGTACCTCTAATTCCAGGCATATTTACGGTACAGATTTATATTAGACCATTTCTTAGTATTAAAGAACTCAATTGTTTTGTACTTAAAATACATAAATAATTTGAAACCGATTTAAAAAAAAATTCTTCAATTTCCATTAAAACCAGCAAACCGTAATAAAGTAAACCACATCTTCTATCATTATTATTTAAAGTTCTAAATATAATAACCCAACTCTCACTTTAAAGATCCACCTTACCAACCTGAACTGTTTGTTAATTCTAATATAATATCATTTGCAAAATTAGGGTCTTTGTATAGCAGTCGACTTGAATGTTTTTTATTTATATATATATATATACAGGAGTTCCTAATATGGTGGGCTGGCTATACTTTTTCAGATTCTACTTGTAAAACTAAACAAAAATCCTTAGGAAAAATGGCATTTCTCCTTCATTCTCCCTCTGTCCGCCATATTGTTATTTTTATATAAAAACCTGTATCTAAAGTTCGGAGAGAGGAATCACATTAATATTTGGTAAGCGTCTTTGTAAAAAAAGTTTTAAAACTAAAAAAAAAAATCAGTACTTAAATACCTTCGCAAATTAGAAAACGGCGGCCATGTTTATTTTTCAATTCGTTATATCTTCATAAATGTAAGTTTCATCAAAATTTATGTTATTGCTAAAATATTAAGCCTTTTTTGACCAAAATGACATTTTATTTTTTTAAATTGGTTAACAAATAGCCAAGTTATGGAAGAAATTGATGTAATTTTGTGTCTGTTTTCATATCCACCACTTTACGTTCAATTGGATTAAACTTTAATTATTTTAATTTATTGTTAATTCTAGTACTGTAAATTAGAATCAAATTAAGTAATAATTTTCTCACAATAAAATTTAATAATACATAATAATAAAACAATTGACATTAATTTTTTGCTTTTGAATAATTTTACACAGCGACTGTTACTGCTGATTTTGTTAACAATGTAAAAATGAAGCTTCTTTCAACAGGAAAGGTTGTGATAGTTAAACAACTATCGCAATCAGTGTACATAGAGCAACAAGAATCCTCATGGTACCACGAGGAGCCAAAGTAACCATCGACAAAGATTTTTTTGAACATATTGGCAGGTATTTTTAATGACTATCTTTTGGGTAATGTCATTCAACCAAATCATTTAAATGGAGAAAATTACCTTGTTCATTTGACCGAAAATCTTCCACATTTTTTGGTAGACTTACCTCAACAATTAAGAGGAAATATGTGGTTTCACCACAATGGAGCCCCAGCACATTTCAGCCAGTTGGTATCAGATTTCCTGCATGAAAATTTCCATGAAAAATGGATAAGCCGCAGAAGGCCAGTGTCCTGGTCTGTCTGATCACAGGACTTAAACCCTCTACTACTATCTGTGGAGCCATTTGAAACATATTGTTTATTCAACTCCAATACTCAACATTGAGGATCTTCAATAAAGGATCCAAAATGGATTTCAAGAAATTAGGAATACTCCTGGAATTTTTGAATGGTTAAGAATCTCTCAGAAAACGACTGGGGACTTGTGTAATTTCTAATGAAGGACACTGAACATCTCTTATAACTTTAACAATTGTTAACTGACTATTTAAAAAAAAGTATACCTAATGTTCAACAACAATTAACGTAAGATTTATCACGGGTAGTTATGTTTTTTTAATTATTGGGTCTATTATTGCGAGAAAATTATTACTTAATTTGATAGTAATTTACCATACTACAATTAACAAAAAAGATAATAAATATTTAATTGAACTGAACGTAAAGTGGAGGACATGAAAACAAACACAAAATACAAAATTACATAAATTTTCTGCCATAACTCGGCTATTTGTTAATCGATTTTAAAAAATAAAATGTCATTTTGTTCAAAACAAAAGGCTTAACATTTTAGCAATAACATACACTTTGATAAAACTTATATTTATGGAGATATAACGGATTGAAAAATAACATGGTTGCCATTTTGTAATTTGCAGTTATTTAAGTCATGATTTTTTGCTAATTTTAAAACTTTATTAAAAAGATGCTTACTAAATATTAATGTGATTCCTCTATTCGAACTTGAGATACATATTTTTAAATAAAAATAACAAAATGGCAGACAAAGGGAGAATGAAGAAAAATGCCAATTTCCCTAAGGATATTTTTTGTTTAGTTTTACAAGTAGAATCCGAAAAATTATATAGCCAGCCCACCATTTTAGAAACTCCTATATATATATATATTTTTTTTTTGTCTTCAGTCATTTGACTGGTTTGATGCAGCTCTCCAAGATTCCATATCTAGTGCTAGTCATTTCATTTCCGTATACCCTCTACATCCTACATCCCTAACAATTTGTTTTACATATTCAAAACGTGGCCTGCCTGCACAATTTTTTCCTTCTACCTGTCCTTCCAATATTAAAGCGACTATTCCAGGATGCCTTAGTATGTGGCCTATAAGTCTGTCTCTTCTTTTAACTATATTTTTCCAAATGCTTCTTTCTTCATCTATTTGCCGCAATACCTCTTCATTTGTCACTTTATCCACCCATCTGATTTTTAACATTCTCCTATAGCACCACATTTCAAAAGCTTCTAATCTTTTCTTCTCGGATACTCCGATTGTCCAAGTTTCACTTCCATATAAAGCGACACTCCAAACATATACTTTCAAAAATCTTTTCCTGACATTTAAATTAATTTTTGATGTAAACAAATTATATTTCTTACGGAAGGCTCGTTTCGCTTGTGCTATTCAGCATTTTATATCGCTCCTGCTTCGTCTATCTTTAGTAATTCTACTTCCCAAATAATAAAATTCTTCTACCTCCATAATCTTTTCTCCTCCTATTTTCACATTCAGTGGTCCATCTTTGTTATTTCTACTACATTTCATTACTTTTGTTTTGTTCTTGTTTATTTTCATGCGATAGTTCTTGCGTAGGACTTCATCTATGCCGTTCATTGTTTCTTCTAAATCCTTTTTACTCTCGGCTAGAATTACTATATCAGCAAATCGTAGCATCTTTATCTTTTCACCTTGTACTGTTACTCTGAATCTAAATTGTTCTGTAACATCATTAACTGCTAGTTCCATGTAAAGATTAAAATGTAACGGGGATAGGGAACATCCTTGTCGGACTCCCTTTCTTATTACGGCTTCTTTCTTATGTTCTTCAATTATTACTGTTGCTGTTTGGTTCCTGTACATGTTAACAATTGTTCTTCTATATCTGTATTTGAACCCTAATTTTTTTAAAATGCTGAACATTTTATTCCAGTCTACGTTATCGAGTGCCTTTTCTAGGTCTATAAACGCCAAGTATGTTGGTTTGTTTTTCTTTAATCTTCCTTCTACTATTAATCTGAGGCCTAAAATTGCTTCCCTTGTCCCTATACTTTTCCTGAAACCAAATTGGTCTTCTCCTAACACTTCTTCCACTCTTCTCTCAATTCTTCTGTATATAATTCTAGTTAAGATTTTTGATGCATGACTAATTAAACTAATTGTTCTGTATTCTTCACATTTATCTGCCCCTGCTTTCTTTGGTATCATGACTATAAGACTTTTTTTGAAGTCTGACGGAAATTCCCCTTTTTCATAAATATTACACACCAGTCTATATAATCTATCAATCGCTTCCTCACCTGCACTGCGCAGTAATTATACAGGTATTCCGTCTATTCCAGAAGCCTTTCTGCCATTTAAATCTTTTAATGCTCTCTTAAATTCAGATCTCAGTATTGTTTCTCCCATTTCATCCTCCTCAACTTCCTCTTCTTCCTCTATAACACCATTTTCTAATTCATTTCCTCCGTAAAAATCTTCAATATATTCCACCCATCTATCAACTTTACCTTTCGTATTATATATTGGTGTACCATCTTGGTTTAAAACATCATTAGATTTTTAATTTATGTACCCCAAAATTTTCCTTAACTTTCCTGTATGCTCCGTCTATTTTACCAATGTTCATTTCTCTTTCCACTTCTGAACACTTTTCTTTAATCCACTCTTCTTTCGCCAGTTTGCACTTCCTGTTTATAGCATTTCTTAATTGCCGATAGTTCCTTTTACTTTCTTCATCACTAGCATTCTTATATTTTCTACGTTCATCCATCAGCTGCAATATATCGTCTGAAACCCAAGGTTTTCTACCAGTTCTCTTTATTCTGCCTAAGTTTACTTCTGCTGATTTAAGAATTTCCTTTTTAACATTCTCCCATTCTTCTTCTACATTTTCTACCTTATCTTTTTTACTCAGAACTCGTGCGATGTCCTCCTCAAAAATCTTCTATACCTCCTCTTCCGCAAGCTTCTCTAAATGCCACCGATTCATCTGACACCTTTCCTTCAGGTTTTTAAAGTCCAATCTACATTTCATTATCACCAAATTATGGTTGCTATCAATGTCTGCTCCAGGGTAAGTTTTGCAGTCAACGAGTTGATTTCTAAATCTTTGCTTAACCATGATATAATCTATCTGATACCTTGCAGTATCGCCTGGCTTTTTCCAAGTGTATATTCTTCTATTATGATTTTTAAATTGGGTGTTGGGAATTACTAAATTATACTTCGTGCAAAACTCTATAAGTCGGTCCCCTCTTTCATTCCTTTTGCCCAGCCCATATTCACCCTTCCTTGCCTTTTATTTATTTCCTTCCTTGCCTTTTCCAATGCTTGCATTCCAATCTCCAACTATTATTAAATTTTCATCTCCTTTTACGTGTTTAATTGCTTCATCAATCTCGTCGTATACGCACTCTACCTCATCATCATCATGGGCGCTTGTAGGCATATAGACGTTAACAATCGTTGTCGGTTTAGGTTTTGATTTTATCCTTATTACAATGATTCTATCGCTATGCGTTTTGAAATACTCTACTCTCTTCCCTATCTTCTTGTTCATTATGAAACCTACTCCTGCCTGCCCATTATTTGAAGCTGAGTTAATTATTCTAAAATATATATATATAAATATATTAATACAACAAATATGTATATATAAATATATATGTCAATGGAGTACAGTACTGTATGTATGGCTAGCCACATAAAAATAATAAAAAATTTTAATTTTTTATTTTATTTTTAATTTCTGACAACATATTTTTATATGTTATAATTTTAATGGTTTGAATTTAATGTGTGATTTGGAAGAAAATGTTTAACTGATGATGAGGGAAAACCTCGAAAGAGCTATTAGAAAAAAAATTATAAGCATAAGGTAAGAAGAATTATCAAATTCTGTACTCTTGGTGGTAAACGGTTTTTATACTTTTATCTTTGAGATATTAGTGCAGAGGGGAATATGAACAAATCAATAACAAAAGAATTGTTTTTACTTAGTTAATTAAATATATTTGTATATATACATGTATATAGCATGACACAAAGGTGGGGATTTGAAATTACACCTTGTTATTTTGTTACTAAAATAATTGATAAAATACTCAGATCTAAAATCAATTTATGAAATAAGTATATTGTAAAAAAATGGGTACGATTTAGTAAATAAATTAAAATAATTTACTAAACAAAAATACTAAAATGATAAGTTATGACAAAACTAACATGTACCCTAATATCCCTAAACTATACATATAATAAGAAATAAATTGAAAATTAATATAAAAATCTGAAATTTATGGATAATATGATAACCATCATTAGAAATATATGCCAACCAAATTATTTTGAGTTTAACAACGAATTTTACACACAAGATAATACTTCGCCCATGGGATTTCCATTATCGGCCATTATGTCCAAAATTTATTTACAGGAACTCGAGAGTAGAATATTCTATGGTATTGACCCACATTCATAAAATTCAATTATGAGTTTGTTACATTGATGACATTTTGGTAGTCTATGAACCTGTTATAAATAATGAACATTTGATAATTAAAAAAAAAAAACTTAATTCTTAACATAATAATTAAAAATTTACCTTCGAAACGGACAAATATAGAAAAATAAATTTTTTAGATGTTGACAGAAATTAGTAAAAGTAATAAAATTATAACATCTGTATATAGGAAACCAACAACTAGTAAAATAACTATTAACAGAAGATCGAATCATCCTTGGGTTCACAAAATTAATACATTTACGAACATGTTAAATAGAGTAATATATTACACACAGAATAATAAAGCAAAACTAGATGCAGAAATAGATATTATAAAATGTGTTGCAGTAAAATATGGATATAATACATCATTAATTGATTATATTTATAAAAAACAAAAATTGAAATCTAATAATGCAACAATGTTGATACCTATAAATAATAAATGTGATGAAAATATTTATACAAACTACTCCTATACTAACAACATTATTGAAAACTTGGTTAATGTTAATAATGATAAAAAATATAAAACACCATATAGACCATACAATCACATAATAAAACATTTGAAAATTCATAATAATGATAATGATCCTAATAATTTGTGTGGTATCTATAAAATAACATGCAATGATTGTAACAAAATTTATATTGTGAAAATTAGTAGATCATTTAGGGCAAGGTTTGC
Source organism: Lycorma delicatula (assembly GCF_047948215.1). Classification (NCBI taxonomy): domain Eukaryota; kingdom Metazoa; phylum Arthropoda; class Insecta; order Hemiptera; family Fulgoridae; genus Lycorma; species Lycorma delicatula. Next base: position 83,459,634 of record NC_134457.1, on the reverse strand, counting down.
AGAACACTTTAGATCTTATAAAAACAATAAATTAGGTTTTTCCAATTTTGCAGACCATTTGATAATCAATATACATTCAATCACTGACTGATACTAATTTAAAAATAATAGAAATTGTAAAAGAATGTGATAATAATAAAAAAATAAATATTTAAAAAAATATTATATATGCAAGTATAGACAAAAGTTTAACTTGATTTATGTACAGAAAGAGTTTGATAATGACTTTCTTAAAATTGTCATAGATAACAAGCACATTCGTAAAATTTATTAAATAAAAATTTTAAATAATGTTAACACAGTACTGTATGTGTGGCTGGCCACATGAAATATTATATTTTAAATTTTATTATTATTTTATTATTTTACATATTTTTATAATATGCAACAATTCTAATGGTTTTGAGTTTAATGTGTGATATTAAAAGATTTTTATTAACTGACGATGAGGGAGACCCTTGAAAGCACTCTTAAACTGAAAAAACAATAAGCATAAGGTAACAGGCATTGTTGAATTCTGTACTGTTGGTGGAAAACTGTGTTATACTTTTGTCTTTAAAATAATTGGTACAGAAGGGAATATAGACAAATACAATCACGAAAAAAATAATTGATTTTGCTAATATGTATATACACTCCAATCTGCAGTATCTTAATATTCTTCAAAATTTCGTTCAGCTTAAAATCATCAAATGTGTGTAAAAGTGTGTACTTAAATTTTTCCAATCGTTCACAAAATATCTCCAAAACCAACACATCTTCCAACACTACCTTACTATATCTATGAATACCATTGTCAAGGTATTACACCTTAACAGTATATTTCAAGTATACTATATTATATAGTATATTTCAAGTATATTTAAAGAGAATAGAAAATTCACCAAGGTTTAGTCTCAATGTACAAACTGTAATCTGGTGTATTTAATGTTAGGCTAAAAACCTTCTTCATAAAGAAATGAAATACTCTTTCTACCTCTTCTGTACAATTGATTCCAGACTTAAGTGTTGCAAAACAATGCATCTCCTGACACTGAATTGAACAAGCTTCATTATTACAGTACTTGTTAGAAAAAGATTATTGACAGTAGAGTGTGATTTTCTGAAGCTGGCTTGAAATACTTTTAGCAAAATTTTATTATCTATCCAAGTCATCATCAACTTGTCCAACAACAGACCAGTAATAGTCTTTGCCATTATCATTTTCAAAAGATATCCTACTATAATTATCCACACCATTAAAATTACCCTTTTTATATGAGGTGGATCAAATATAAACTGGAATTTTTGTTGTCGTTGACGCACAGTTAGTGGATAGGGGTGTGGCTTCTCAGTGCTGTACGTAGGGATGCGTGGAAGAGATCCCACTCTTAGAAAGCCAGCTCACTACTTTTTTCTAGTCTGCATCACAATATCAGAGCAGGAGGCATCGTCGTGCGTTACACAACATATTATTATTAAATTTCTCATGGCAGAGGGTGTAAAACCATCTGAAATTTTGAGAACACTTCAGACACAGTTCGAGGGCAACACAATTAAAAAGAATCAAGTGTATATATAATTGGCATAAGCAGTTTTCGGAAGGGCGAGAACTAGTTGAAAATGAAGGTCACAGTCACCCAAGGACAGTGATACTGCTGAAAACGTTCTCATGGTTCATCACCTTATCGAGGATGACCATCAATTAACAATTACAGAAATGCTTCTGAGATCAGAATAAGCTACTGCAGTGCTCAGGCAATCATTACTGGTGATCTTGGATTTAAAAAAGTGGCAGCACAATGGGTCCCTTGTCTTCTCACTAAAGGTCATAAGCTCTATCGGCTAAAGATGTAAAGATGTGCCAGATGGCTGTTGAGTCGTTACCAAGTTTAAGGAGAATTATTTTGCAGCGAATCATGACCTGCAATGAAACTTAGGAGTACCATTACACCCCAGAATCAAAACAGGCAAGTATGGAGTGGCAAAAAAAGGGAGAAACTGCACCCATTAAAGCCAAAACTCGACTGTCAGCTGGAAAATTTCTGACCACAGTATTTTTGATTTCAAAGGAGGAGTTTTGCATGTATTTTCTACATGAACATTGTACAGTGAATTCTGCATACCACTGCCAAATTTAGATGAAGCAAACTCACATACCGTCAAAAAAGGCATCAACTTACAATCCATGACATTAACCTGCTTCACGACAATGCTTGGTCCCATACCATGGCCCAAACTCAAGAAAAAATTGCATCCTACTCTGAACTACACTGGAGCACCCTCCATCCCTCCATACAGTCCGAACTTATTGCCCTGCGATTATCATTTGTTTGGGCCACTAAAAGAAGCACTTGAAGAACAGAAATTTGAAGATGATGCTTCTGTTGAAGCGTTCATGTGCAATTGGTTGACGTCACACCCACCTTCACATTACAATAGTGGGATCAAAAAGCCACCTATCCACTGGGAAAAATGTGTTTCCAAAAGAGAAAATTATGTAGAAAAATAATATTGTGAGTATGTATTTTTATTATCCTTCAATAAATTAAAAAACAAAAATTTTGGTTTATATTTGAGTTACCCTCATAAATGAGGAATATAAGCCTATCTTTTTTTTAATTTTCTGCTGCAACTCCTGCATCATATATTCTACTATACATATGTAATAATCTAAAGGAATAAAAATCAATTTTCCTTAAAAGAATGGACTAATTCCTTTCCTTTGCAAAAACCAACTACATATTTCAGGTTAATAATATATTTATTCCTCATTTTTATCATTATTTTTCAGTCATTTTTATCCTTACGTAAGTCAATTATAGTACATTCTATGTTTTACATATTTATCCTTAATTACTGGCAAATCCATTTTTCTAAATTTATTTAATAATTCAAAAAGCTCTGAGCAGATCTTTAAACACTGTGTATCATACTATTTCTGTTTGCATATTAACTTTAAATTATTTTCTTTATGATACAGCAACTGTAAATAATACCTAAAAAGTCTTCTGAATTAAGAATATTACCATGTAGGTTTGTCACAATTGAATGTATCGATTCTTGATATAACCTTTTATCCTTTTCCTTTCATATTAGTTTCAACAGAAGTAAACCTCTAACAGTTATTAGGTAAGAACCTCCCACAGTTACAGTTCAACAGAAATTGGGAGATAAACAGAACACTGATCACCTCAAAGGACTTTACAAAAGGCACCACTACCTCTGTTAAAACAGCATAACAATCAATAACCAACACCCTAAGATCGTATAAAAGTATATTCACCATAAGGATAATTTTGAGTAAAATCATTTAAATCACCATATCAAAGAAATTTAATATTGCCCATTCATTTGAATTAATAACTTTGTCTTTAGAAATTCTTTTCTATGAAACTAAGTAGTTTGTTTCATAATTGTAACATTATGAGCTTCCTGTTCAGTAGCAATTAATCATTAAAATCACAATCAACAAAAACTTACGATTATTGTTGTCCTGCAATGTTTTGTACAACTCTGTGAAGTCCTAATGCAAGTATCTACAATTTACATAAACTGAAATAATAAATACAGGCAGCAAATTTTCATTTATTATAATCACATCCTTATTTCTTAACTACTAAATTTAATCAATTTTGCTTAGTTTATCATAGTTTCTTATCCCTAAAATGTTTCTGTCCATTTGCCAGTGAGAAATTTCAGTTGCTGGCTTCCATATATGAATTCCAAAAATATCCATAATTTCAATAAATTCACTATCACAGTCTAAAATAGTTTCAAACAATAAAAAATCCCATATTTATAAAAAAAATTACTGAAATCCAAACCAAATAACTTATTTTTTATTCCATTAAAATTGTAAGCTATGATATTGACAAGAGCAAAAGATAATGAATTTATTGGCTTTTCTTTATTTTCATCTGGCTATTTCAATGCAGTTTAATCTTTTCTGCGGCAGAAAACTCTCCAATATCTGATCTAGATAATTTTCTAAACCTTCTTCTCTTCTTACTTTAATAACCAATAACTGGATTATACAACTTAATCAGGTTGTCATACTTGTGAAATTTGCCATTAATAACCAGATCATAACCTTTTGACCCTTTCTCTGAATTATTTAAGTGCATTCATATTTTAATTAACATTCTTAGCATTTCTCTTTTCTCTGAGTATCTTAAAATACATATAATTGTGTAAATATCTTAAAACTCATATCTTTTCAATGAGTATATCTTTAATTAAAGAACATTAAAATGTTTGCCCTTGCTTTAATAAAAAAAAAGATTTACTGGCCTTAAATTATAGTTGCTGTGGAGCATCCTGTATTTTACCACATTTGAACAGATGACAACAATTGAATTCAATTTATACCAGTATTCCAATCCAACCATTAAATTTATGTCACCAACTTTAACATCAGTCTCCGCAGCACACTGCCACACAGACCAATCACATTATTATATATACCATAAAAGTTTTCATTTTTTACTTGCTCCAATCCAAAAATAATTAATTATTTTTTCTCATAAGGACTTCCAGCTCACTAATTTGGTCTGAAGTATTTTTTATTCATTTTAATTAATTTATCAATCTTTTTATTTGGATTTTTAATCGGAGAACTTACATTTAATCTCCTTATCTCAGGCAACATTTTCCTGCAGTTCAGTACATCCTCTCTATTTATTACCATTTTTACATTATATTAATTTATTAGCACACTACAACTTATAATTAGAAGAAAAAGTTATACAACTACAAAGTAGTTAAAAAGATTAGTTTTAAATGTAAATGTGAATGTTTAGAAAATGTGTAGCTAATCATGAATTTTGAAAATATTATTCAATTGATCGCAATCATGCTGTTATATTAGCTCATGTCATTGAGTTTAAAACTTTAAGACCACTAATTCTACACTAAAGAAGAAAGGCGGTAATGATTGCAATATACAGAAAATTTTACATATGACCTCAAACTTCACCCATATAAAATACAAATAACTCAATACAATACACAAACAAATGTGAGTATGAAAACAGGGAAAATATCTGTCAAACTTTACTACAGTTAATTAATGAAAGGAAAGAAGACCTTAACAATTTATTGATGAGTGATGATCATTTGTCAGGATTTGTTAACAAGCAAAATTTCAGATACTAGGCTTCTCAAAACCCTAAAATTCCACTATGGATGCTGCAAAGAGTAACGGCGACTTTAGCAAGAGACTTACCGAGTGTGTATGGTGGAATGGCAGTCATCTACAAGAAGTAATTTTTGGATGATAAATTTCTCTTTTCAATGGCTTAAAATCAAAAACTGTAGATGCTTTCACATCTATACTGAGTTCATACTTGTTAAAACCAAATAAAATGAATAATTTATTCTAAAAACATTATTAAATGTTTTTAGAATCACCTGATTCACTGCTGCACCCGTACAAACTAGTGATGTGATCTCCACAACCTGAGTATGAAATCCAAAAAAGGCAACTGATAATAATCAAAATCTAAAAATGGCTTCGAAAAGGAATATTAATAATATTTTCTGCAGTTTTTTTCTTCTTTTCACTCAACAAAATCATCTCGATAAACATTTTCAAAATACACACAGATAATCATAGCAATTCATTTATTGACTTATGTAAGAAGTACTGCGAAATAATAATAAAGAAAATACTGTACACCTATGTTATTCAAGAGCATTCAATAAACACAAGCTTTCACCACAGCAACTCAATTAAGTGGGTATTTCAGTAAGCTATTATGTTTTTAGAATTTCAATAACCTTTCTGTATGAGGCTAGTATTATTAAGCTGTATGAAACTACATCAATGACCCTGCCTTTTACCCATTTACAGAACTGAGACACAAAATTAAAAATATAACATAATTACCATCCTTTACTGAAGATTCATGAATGATAACTATGAAAAATGTAGCAGTAGAGCTATTTTTATTTAAAAAAATCTAACGTTTTTATAAAAAGATTAATTAATTTACATTAAAATAATCATTACAACATGCTTACATCCTAATTTAAGGTTAACATTTTTTTAGGTCAGCTAAATTTGTTTTTTATTACCAGTATGTATTTGCTATTGATAAGGATAGTGATAATACAGTGAAGATAATGGATAAAAAGTGGTTTTATCATAATTTTGCAAATGCCAAAAATGTTAATGCAGAAATAAATGTTGCACTATTCAACAGTATATCAGAGCAGAACACACTTAATTAAATAATTAAGAGAACACTGAATTACAGAATTATTTCAAGAATAATTTGAGATAATTTTCTACATCAGACAACATATAACAAAGTCATAGTGTATTAATTTTTCTGTAGTGAAAAACAATAATAATAATAACAATTATGAATAAAGCAAATAGATTATTCATTATTTATTCTATTTTTAAATATTACAATTATAATTTCTATTTTTAATACAATAAATTAGAAAAAGTAAAAGATTTTAATCTAAGCCTAAGCTTTTAAATCAATTAAAGACAACTTGACACTTATAATAATTTTGTAACCTTAATCTTGATATATACATGTGCTGAAAAATGTGCAAGAAGAACCAGCTGAGAAAATTTTATACTTTTCTCATTAATAAAACCAGCCAGAAAAAATTGATTAAATAATCATATGGTCAACTAAACTAGAATAAAACCCCACAGTTGTAAGTTCAAACAACCTAATATACCAAACAGCAGTGATAGAAATAATATAATATTAAGGCAGTATAAAATTTATGACTGATATAAAATAAATTTAATTTCAACTTACTCTGTAGCTGTTTTATTTCATTGGATTTTTCTACATTTAGTGCCTCCAACTGTTGAACAAGTAACTGCTGATTAATAACACCATTATTAGCTGTTTCATAGAACCGGTTCACTTCTTCTAAACGTGCGACAAGCTCTTCACATTTCTGTCAAAATCAAGTTTTTATTATTTATTCATTTAAAATAACTGCAAAACCAATCTGTTGCATAGAACACCTCTTCCTATGCAACCAAGTGAAAACAAAATAAGAACCACTGAATTCTTTAGCTACACTTACTTCTGCAGAGGTTATGGTCCTAAACTGATGAAAAATGAAAACTTTTTTCATCATACTGTGCTCTGCCAACATCTGGCTGACCTTTGTTAAAAATTATTGACTTTCAGTTCATTTGAAATGAAATTTATGCATTATTTGTGTGTTACCTTAATCAATATATATATATATATATATAATAAATGTAACAGGGAGAATTCAAAATGCATAGAAATACTTTGGGAGCTGATTTGGTGCATTAATATAAGAAGAAAAGCTCCAATAAATATACGTGATATTAAAAAAAAAAAATCCAAAATAAAATAAAATATTCAAAATCCTAATTCTTTGGATTTTGGGCTTTTTTGGACACTTTTGGTCAGTCAATTGCAATCAAAAGGGGAGGTGCACAACTAGGTGCTACAACAGTCCTAAATCCAAAATTTCAACATCCTACAGATAATCGATTTTCAGTTATGCCTTCCTTTACTTTGTACAAGGAAGTAAAAAAAAACAAAATTCTTTATATTATAACGCTAAAATAAATAAAATTAAAAAAAAAATTTGTGAATAATTTTGTGAACAGTTTTATGGTACTGTAAGTTAAAAACTTAAAAAACAGTTTAATCTGCTGTTATACACAATGGAAGACAAACAATAATTAACAGAAAAATTCAGTGATGAAAAACATGTTTTTTTTAGGTTTGAAGTACAATAATGTTTTTAAATGACTAATAAATATGTATATATTATTACAAATACGTGTAGAGAATTTAATTCTAAGAAAATTAATACAATGAAGTCTATGAAAAAAAAGAACTTTCATTATTAAAAACAAAACTTAACAGAAATATGTTATAAATTTGTAAAATTTAAAAACACCTTTTTTAGTACAATAAATTCAGAGGTTTAAAAAATTAAAATACTTTTAATTTACTGCAATAAAAACACTATTAATTTAAAAGTTCAT